>NC_071521.1:1200000-1500000 GCF_027887155.1 Malaclemys terrapin pileata | reverse complement strand
AGTCTGAAAAGAAGTGTTTACAAGGCTTATATATTTTATAACCTCTTGTTGTACAGTTTATGGTTTACAATGGCTGCAAGGAAATTGGATCAGTTTTGTTTTACTCGCCAAATAAAACAAATGTCAAAATAGTCAATATAAAATGTATTCTAATTTGGCTGAGTTAAAACAGCCAGTATGCAGTGGAATAATTGAATGTTACATTAATGCCTCCTAGTAAAAACCACCTGTCTGTAGCTGGCTCTACCCTCATGCACCATGTATGATTTACAGGTAACTTTTACACCGGAATAAAAACAGCCCAATCATTCAAGGCATCTATTCATGTCTGGGTTTTTTTACATTGATTATTTATTATCCAATATATTTTTTAGAAATAGAAATGTATATAAAGATGCTCCTTGCAAACATTTCTTATTAGAGGAAACATATGTTACTTGAAAAGCTGTTTTAACACTTTATCAACAGGGTAGTAATTTATTCAAGCTTAATGTCCATGGAAGATTATAGTCACAAGTAACTTTTTATTTTAACATGACCATAGAGATAAGAGAACACACTTGCAGCCAGTTTGCCATTTTATTCCAAGACAGAATCACCGAACAGCACAATACACAACTAGTGCTATTTAGCTGTTAGGTTGGTCAGATATTTGAAGGGATTCTCTTCAGTTTCTGACTCGTTTTTATAAAATACCTTTAAAATCAGGACAATATGCAGTGTATCCTCAGTGCTTCGGAACGCTTGCTAACACTACTACGTACAGATAGACGACAGAACCCCGGTGTGTTACTGCAGAGCTTCTTAATCCATCGGTTTTCATTTCTGTGCCGGGCAGGTTCAGCAGACACTTAATTATCGATTCTCGTGATGCTGGCGCGTCAGAGTTCCATCACACATGCTTTGCTGCTCTGCGAGAGACTCGACTCAGCACCTCACTGTGCGTCAGCATTGCTGCTTTGTCCAGCTGAGGTTCTGTTCAGGCCATTCGCACTCCGGGCTCTGCTTAGTCCCAGCATCGGCACTTCCCTGTCCCCTCCTGGTAAAGTGGGAGAGGGTTAAGGAGTCCCTGGACTCTTGCACGAGGGTTTGTAGGGAACTTGGAACTCCGTCGCCAGTTCTGTACCAATATCAAATGAACAAAAGCTTTTGCTAAATCGTCTGCCCTCGAATGTCCTCAGATAGAGTTGGCCAGTGACTCGGGTATGTGGGCTTCACACTATGCTTGTGTCTGCCCTTTTGAGAGAGAGAGAGAAGAAATCTGTACCAAAGTACGTTAGTCTCAGTCTCATGAAAGACCGTTCAGGAATCTCTGTCTTCTCATGCGCTTGTATTTAATGCCTGGCTGGCAGCATCCTGGGTTTCTCAAAAAGTGATGCCTGCAGTGGAAATGAACCTATGTGCTCTTCTTTAAGGACGTCCCTGTTTGCTAGCATGCTTGCTACATGCAGGATACACCCCTCTTCCAACTATGGGGTAATACACCATTGATTTCAATGGAGCATCTGTTCAGAACTGCGGAGCAGAAAGAGGCAAAGACCTGAGCACAATTCCTCCTGCCAGCACGGAGGGGGAAGGATTGCTTGTTTCCTCTTGCGGGGATGTTCATGTCGCTTTGGCTCTCTTGTCCTTGGTATTCCCCGTTACAAGCGTCTGGGCTTCTGGGCTCCTGGACCAGGCCCACGTATGCCAATGAGGCTGAGACGTTGCGCTGTGGAGTGCGACCTGATGAGCTGCCATTGTGCAGTGTAGGATGACACGGTGTCAAGTCACCCCAGGGTTTTTCTCCCTGTATTTTGTGCTGTGGACAGCGTGGAGAAATACACCTGCCGTGTCTCATCCCAGAAGCGAGTGTTAAAAGATCCATTCCACTGACTGGAGTCGCCTGTAGCAGAATGTTGCACATGGAGCTTTACACTGCTTTCCTAGGTGTGTTTGCTGGGCACTGCCGGGCACTCAGTAATTAAATGCGGCTCTGTTGGGAGGGTCGGTGTGAGTAATGTTTCTTGTATAAGTTGGTGCTAACACAGCACAGTGATCACTGCACCTTAGGGCGCTTGGGGGAGGGAGTTTCCCAAAAGCAGGTGCTAATGATAAATATTTCAGCCTTGCCTTTTGAGGACATCAGTTTAGTTGCTGTGTGTGAACGGCATGGGGCTCACTGCCCATGTGTGCCGGAGAGTGTCAGGGTCACATGTTTGGTGTTTAGGGAATACGCACTAGCGAAAGCTTCATTACAAGTTTGCCCCAGCCTGCAGTTCTGCCTAGCAATTGTGTATGAGTTCAGCTTTCTACCTTGCTCTGTGCTCTCCATAAATCTAACATTAGCTTTTCTGGGGAGAGCTCTGACTTCCTGCCAGCACAGGCAGATCTCCCCTAAAGCCATCTTGCTTGCTGAGGCCGGTGTATCGGCTGTACGTTCCCTGCGTGTGTGTGGTTTCTTGGTTAGCAAGTGCCTTCCGAGTTCCTTCCCAAGGTGCTGGTGGAGGAGCCTCCACCACAGTCATTCAAACAATCTTCTAACAATTTGTCAGCTTCCAGCAAGATGTCACTCAGTGCTGCTGAAGTGTGTTTTACAATGACAGACATAATTGCACTTAACTTTTTGCGTGGATGTTATCAATCTGTGGCAGATACTTTGGGAAATGGAACACTTTGATTGCAAAAGATGTGTCATGCGTTTAATCTTACTCTCAGCGAGACCGCAATTCAGTCACAACTTTTGCATGTTGCTGTCAGGTTTTGAGAACATAGCTCCGCGCTGACCCTGAGAAT
Source organism: Malaclemys terrapin pileata (assembly GCF_027887155.1). NCBI lineage: Eukaryota > Metazoa > Chordata > Testudines > Emydidae > Malaclemys > Malaclemys terrapin. The sequence goes on along the minus strand of NC_071521.1, from coordinate 1,497,225 downwards.
CGTTCAGTCATTCCGATTGCAGGGCTGTCATCTGAAAGGTTAATGGCTTACTAGGGGAAAGGAGAATCATGCTGCAATCATCTTGTATTCAGATCATGCTTCACCACGGCTGGGCTCACAGAGCATTCAGGCCAAAAAGGCTCCGACCCCTCCCATCCACCTTCAGAGCTTGCCGCTCCACCTCCCAGGCAGTTTGGCCTGGGATAACTGGAACACTTGTTTCGTCTCCTCTTGAATTAAAAACGAGCGAGGGACTGGTGTGGAGACCTGGAGCCTTTCGCTTCTAGGTCCCTGGTGCAAATTTAGCCCAGTCACTGCTTGGCAGAAGTTTGTTAGCAGGGGGCCTCAATCTGGTCCCTGGTGGACGGATTACAGAAACCACCAGCAGAGGTCCCCTGTGTAGGCAGCTTCAGCTGAGAGGCCACGGATCAACTGGGTTGTGAAGGCTGAATTTTCTTCTTGGGGTGGGATGTGCAGCACAGTGGAAGGGCAACGGGGATAGGGGAGGGGGAGCATGCCCTGCTGCTAACCTGCAGTTCCTGTTCTGCCAATAAAGGACTTCAGTCCATGGGGCCGCTCTCACCAGTGAATGGTGAGTATGCAAGTTCACTGGGAAAATCCTGCAGGTTTAATACCTGGTGGTGTTGTAGGGGGTGAGTGGGCTGGAATGCCAGAACGCAAGCTATTGTTACAGCTAATTAATCAGAGACCTGTAGCAATGCCGAGGAAATGAACGTTGTAACTTCCTAGCAGTGGGTTTGCAGCCTCCTCCAGCCTGCATGCCTTTTCCTCTTTGCTTGGAATACAGACACAGTCTGTGCCACTGAATGCTTCACGTTGTAATGAAATACAGAGCTGGTGTGGGTCTTCTATCAGGAGAGCTCTGTCTGGTTTTGGTAAAAGAGTGGCAAGTATTTAATGTAAATTCTTGGAATAGGAGCAGCATGTGTGAATTTTCCTCCCATGCTACTGATTATATTTTGAATAGTTGAGTTGCTTCCTCATAGCAAAAGTACATGTTTTGCTCATATTCCCCTGCACATAACTGAGTTTGTGACAAGGATTTCCGGCAGAGGGGTCTGTTGATTTTTAATTGATTTGTTTTATTGATGGCGTTTGAACTGTGGCATGTAGCTTGAAAGGTGATTAACATTTGGCTTTCTGTAGGGAAATTATACAAGGATGGGAGTCAATAATATGCTACTAGTGGATGTGGTGCATCGGAGAACTAAACTCAGTGTAATACTGAGCCAATCTCTCCCGTGCGAAGATGAATTGAATGGAAGAGGAAAGACTTTAACTATTCCTAATCTTTTTTCTTTTTTTAAGTATCAACACACATTATTTAGAGGTAACAATATCTGAGTCTCTTTCATGCACTTCAAACCCATTTTCTGAGCCTTTCTAACTTATCAAACATGAGCTCATATATTCTTTGAACCAAAGGTTCAAATCACATTTATTGTGACAATACGGGGGAATATACTCAGTCTTTTATTAACCAACTTATTCTAAAAACATGTCAAGTTGAGGGTGGGGCCCAGAGTAAGAGAGCAGGTGTGCTCAGTTGGGATTTGTTGGAAGACGAAGACCTGCGGGGTTGATGAGATGAGAACGCGAGAGACTTAACACTTCCAGGAGGAAGCATTTTCCATAGCCCCACTCAGTGGCACAGTAGGAAGTGCATTGTAAAGAAGTACATCTGTGATCGGTGTACCTCCCATAGCATAAGAAATATGTTGAGAACAGTTTGCATGAGCAGAGGATGTGAAAGCAGGTTGACATATGGCCATTTAGGGATTGTTCCCCGTTAGAGGCTTGTTATGAAACTTGCACTATCCCTGCATGACTTGCATCCGGCTCTGCCACATGAAGTGCAAAAAATGGGTTAAAGTCCAGTGTGTGTTAGTGGTAGATGGTGATTAGGAAGAAATGTTGAAACAGTATGAACAGTTCCTAGCCCGGGAATCCCCAAAGCAGCTGAGAAAGAGGGACATTAACTACAGTTAAGAGAGGCTCGTTTTGAGGGTGGAGGGAGTACGCAGACTGAAGGTGCTTCAGTCTTCTCAGTATTGTTTTTCTTTAGAGAACGCTCTTCCTAAAGGCACTGTGGCGTCATTTGGGATCATTGAATACAGCTTGTGGTATTCATGCAAAGGAGCTGTGTGCTTAGTTGTTAAATAAGCCCTTTGGGGGAATTGGGAGTTTATTTCTAGAAATGCGGTGGTGTCTGCTAGTTAATATAATCTCTGCCACTGTGGATCCAATTGTGCTTTCACCCTGAAGTATGTGAAGGTATGTTCAGGGAGTAGCTGTTTCCATCAATCACTTTCACCATTTTTACTTTTCTCCAAAACATTTCTAGAGTTTATTGGTTTTAGACTCTCATTAGTTACTATTTAAAGGCCTGGCGGTGCTCTTCCTGGAGGTGCCTGTGTATGATTTCTTGGGGAAATGGCCTTGTAAACGTCGAGCATTTGTTTAAAAGGCTTTGTGGGAGTGAGACTGCTGTTTCTAGTGATTTGGGGCCTGATCCTACAGTGCCCATTGAAGCAATGGAAGTCTTTGCATTGACTTCAATGGCTTTGGATCGAGCCCCATAGTCTCCTCTTCAAACAGACTCATGGTGTATTTTGCCCACAGAAGTGTTTCATTCTGAGAGAGGCTTGTGAATTTGGGCTTTGTTATTTTAAGACTGATTTGATAGTATTTAAAATCTTCACTATGGAAGCTTACGGTGCATAATTTGATCTTTTGAATATTTGCGGTTTGCTCCTTCCTGCCCCCACCCCCGAACCCAGTTTCATTTTCCGTAGAGTTGAAAACTACTAATTCTAGAGATGAAGGATGTGGAAAGCTGTGCACACTTCCCATTGCAGCCTCCAGAGACACCAGACTGTTCATCTAACACAACAACTTCATAAACCCTTCATATTTACAGGCTGAGGTCTAAGCACTTTCCTGCAGTCCTCAACTTACAAGACTTGAATGGGCTCCCACTCAGACTTTCAAGTTGGGTCAATTAAACTCAGAGAGTTGGTGGGATTTGTTTTTTCTTCTCCCTGTTTGGCAGCTGTTATATTCTGCTTGTTACTAAACAAATCCTCCAGATAGAGCAAGCAGTAAGAGCTACACTCTGCACTGAGCCCTGTAGTTTGGATTGGGGCTTTCGTACACTAGCCCAGGCACTCCCTGTTGTGACTCTCTATTTTTGTTCCATTTACTCCTGTTTAGAAGTGATTATTTTAGTTTGAGGAGAATAATCGAGACTCTAGTGTCCCGTGTACTCAGCGTGCAGGTGTGAGCAGAAGCGAGGTCATGCTGAATAAAGATGCATTGTGCCAGCACGGTGGGCGTGTGCCTCTCCCCCTTGCCCAGCTGTGAGAGAGTGGCGGGTAAATCTACAATTCAGTGGAAAGAATCACTCACTCCCTTCTCCGCTCTCTCATACACCCCCAACGCTCAGTGATTTTTTGAGAAATAGGATATTTTACCAGTTTGGAATGAGATGAAATACTTACCAGGCCCATATGTTGCTTGTTTTAGGCAAAGGGTCAGTGAGGTTTTAGAAAGTATTTAAATATTTGAGTTTATATGATTAGACCAGATTGTCTGGAATGAAGGCCGTTCCCTAGGTAATTCTCAGCCTTCCAGTCTTTGTTTCTCACTGCAGCTCTTTCGCCTGTGAGGTAGGTGTTGTAGCATTGCAGTGCTCACGTGCAAGAAAAGTTAAGGGCTGTGAATAAATATTGTAGATGTGATTTTTGGATACTGTGGAAATCTGCTTTCATGTTTTCTGTAAACTGTAACTTGAGACATGTATCCTGAGACGCAAGCACTTCCTTAAGGACTCCTTTGATTTCTAGCCATGCGGCATGCACACGTATTTTTAAGGGCGCACTCTTTCCCAGTCCATATGCTGGGCTTGAAACTATTCTCTTGTGGGGGGATTTTTAGCTTTTGTAGCCTAGTGTACAATGGCAATGTCCTGCATTGGGAATGAGGTAAGAACTTTTGGTAACAGTCATTGAACGCGGAAGATGATGCAGTTTTATTTGGCAGTATTTCTGTGTGGCTCTACAAATTTTGCATCACAATTCTTATGTGCATATAAAATAAATGATGGAAGTGCACACGGCACCCCAAAGCGCAGCACTGCTCCTAGTTAGTGTTACATAACACAGTTTTAGTTTACTAAATAGCGTGAGTCAGTGTTCTGTATCCCGACTGACTTCTATACCATGTTGCATCTGATCTGATTGGAAGCTAAAGTCACCATTGTTTATTTTATGTCCATTGTGATATTTTGGATTGAATTCTGAAGCTTCCTTTGCTCTCTGGCATTTCCCCTTACAATCCTTTGTTACTTTTTATAAGTATTTGCTCCCTAACTTCAGAAGCAATTCATCACCTTCTTGCAGACTGTCATTAATAATTGTTGTTTGGAAGTGTTGGGCATCCCCTGGCCTGTTTGTGGGAGTGCCTCTAAAATACACATCTGAAAACTGGCCATAATACGTGAATTACACACACCTCTCTCTTGATGGGCTCTGGCGACTTTGCCTATCACGTGCCATTTTTGTTGCTGCTGTTTGTTGAATCGTTCCAAGAGTTTAATGAGTAAAAGAGCAGCTGAAGTAGAGAGTGGTTAAATCAAACCTGCTCTGAATTGTTGTTGTTGTTTGATACCACCATGGATTGTTCTGGAATTGTCAATATTTAATTGTTTGAGAAAATGTTTTTTGCAGAATCTGTGCATCTTAGTGCCCATGTTAAATCGAGCTGGTTTCACGTGCCAGCGTTCAAGAGAATTGTTTTGAAAGCCTGATTCCCAGTCTCAATGAAGTATGCATTTCTCACTCTCCGAAGTCCGTCTTGTCACTTTAGTAATATGGAGGTGGGGGGTGACTTTTTTTGGTGCGTGTGTGTACAGATGCTGAAGAAAAATAATTGGCATTCATGTATGTTAATATGAGTTGCCGTTCCTTAATATAAGATTTTCCACTAAAGTACTAATAATTACTGTTAATATCTTTCAGTGGAAACTTTCAGAGTAAACGAGCAATGGCTGAAACAGTATTTAATGGCATGCTGCTGGCATGATAAGAATGCAAATAAGCGTTATTAGCCTAATGATTTTGCTGTCGCCATGGCTGTGCGGCAACACTGTTGTGAATATGTCATGCAACACCCGTGAATTTGGAAAGTGTGTCAAAACACAAGTTCAATTAGTTTGCTCTAATTGTGGCTCTAGAGAGTTAGTAACTATATCACTCCTCATTAAAAGAGATTTTCTTATATGGATTAATGTAACATGCAAAGGAAAGTTTCAGAATTCCAGAGAGGAGCTGGCTTCTGCAAAGAGGGAGGCCGTAGCCCTGACTGCGCGCCGTGCACCGCCGCCTTAGCCACATAGGGAGGAGAGAGACGGAACAGGGGCAGTGAATCCCAGGTCCTTCCCTCGGGACACTGGTTCTGCTGGCTAAGCATGATTTGCACCCTGCTGAGCCCCTAGGGCAGGGGTCAGCAACCTACGGCACGCGTGCCAAAAGTGGCACGTGAGCTGATTTTTACTGGCACACTGCTGCCAGCCGGGGTCCCGGCTGCCGGCCCCGCTCAGCCTGCTGCCTACCTGGGTGAACGGAATCCTAGGCTGGCAGCAGGCTGAGTGGGGCTGACAGCCAGGACCCCGGCTGGCAGGAGCCAGCGGCCAGAACCCCAGACTGGCAGTGGGCTGAGCAGCTCAGCGCGCTACCGGGCTGGGGTTCCATCCGCCGGCCTCTGCCAGCCGGGATCCCTGCCGCCAGCCCCGCTCAGCCTGCTGCCAGTCTGGGGTTCTGTCGGGGCCCCTGTAAATGCAAAATTTATTACTGGCATGCGAAACCTTAAATTACTGAAGACTTGGCACACCATTTCTCAAAGGTTTCCGACCCCTGCCCTAGGGTGTCTGCTCCCAGCACAGATTCTCACTAGCTCCATTCAAGCTAGCGTGCTAACAATGCCAGGTTGTGGCAAGGTCAGTGGCATGGGCTAGCCACCCAAGTCCAAGCCCACCTGACCCCCTAGCTCCAAGCTCAGGTGGCTAGCCCAAGCCGCTGCCTGTGCCACAACATCCACACTGCTGCTGTTAGTGCACTAGCTCGAGCGGAGCTAGCACGAGTTTGTCTTCCCACATTGGGCATCGCACCTCCCAGCTGCGGTGTAGACATCTCTTATGAGCCAAGAGCAGACCTAGTTTGACACTTCAGTGTAGAGCTTGCTACACAGCAGCAGCTGGTGCTGACAGTGGCTGTCCCCACCCCCCTCAACCTCCCCGTGTCCTAGAGCAATGCTCCGACAGGAGCTCCTGTCGTGTGAATATTCAGCTGAGTCTGCATTCTTGCCCTGAGGGTGAGTCACAGCGCTGGCTCCATTGGCAAGCCTGTGGCTGTGTTCTCCAGACAGTGCAGAACTGCTAGCACCACTGCTGACCGCCAGCATTACTGCCCCCCTCTCTGACGCACGCAGCAGTGCAGCCAGGGCTCAGGAAATCTACACTGGATATTAGCAGCTGGTGAACTGCACTGCCCCGTCTCCAACCTCCCTTTGCGAGGCACAGCTACTACTGAGAGGAAGGCTGAAAGGGTCAGGTGCTGCCCTAGGACTCGGGAGACCAGGGTTCAGTTCCCTGGCCCAACACAGGCTTTGTGAGTGACCTTGGGCAAATCAAAGAAAGTTAGAAACCTAAAAACCTTTGAGGAGCTGGGCCATAGTATCTCTGGGCCTCAGTTTCCCATCTGTCTCCTCCCCTGTCTGGGGGTAACTGCACCTTCTAGCCTCACCAAGGTGCTAGGCAGATGAACACGTTAAAAGACTGTGAGGTGCTGAGATACTGTGGTAACGGGGCCGTGTAAGTGCCGGGCATGTGCCCGAGACATATTGTGCATGCGCTAAGAAGGAGGAGTGTCTGGGAGATGGATAGAGAATGCAGTGCCGGACCTGAGCCGCCCCTTTACTTGATGTCTCTTGTAGCACATGCAGAAGCCATAGACTGAGCACAGACTTCAGCGTCTCTTCTCCGCGAGCCGCTCTCTGCCTTTGATAGGGCAGATCGCAAGTTGATCCCATGTGTTGTGTACGAGATTTAGCAAGAACGGGTGAGGCAGCTCCAAACTGGCACCAGCACCTCGCCCCTGGGACATTCCGGAGGGGCCAGTCTGTCCCCTCCTCTTCTTAAAATCTGCACGAAACCCCTGGCAGGGGTCACAAGAGCCACAGACTCCGATGCCACCAGTGTGCTGAGGATACCCAGCTTAACGTCCCTGGCCTCTCTCAGAGCAGAGTCTGCCTGCAAGAGATCAGCAGCCGGATGGCACGTAGCTGGCCCCAGTTGACTGCAGAAGGGGTTGCTGACAGAAAGGGGCAAACACTAGAGGAGATGGGCAGAGAAATGTCTGCACAGCCTGTCTCCCACCCACCCCACATCCCCTGCCAGGACATCTGCACTCCAGGCTTCAAGGGAGTGTGAAGCCGGGGAGGAGGAGGGGGGGTGTCTCTCTGACTCATCCCTGGTGGCAACTGCTGCAAGAAACTCCTGTGCTAAACTGAGCATTTACCCATTGATCTGCTAGGACCTATCTGCCAAGAGTGGGCTCCCCACTCCCTTTGCCGAAGGGCATTTAACAATCACAGCAACACAGACCCCAGTTGTGCACTACAAGGGAGCCCATGTCCGTAGTCAGGCTCTGCATGAAGGAAACTCTCGACATCTCAATAGAATTCCGAGCCCTCTAGATTAATATGAATGGAGTTCAAGAAACCTCCTTCAGTCTGGCATCTCCGAATAGGACCCACAGTATGTTAAGTGCCCGCAGAGTTTTCCGCCTGTATTTCTAATAAAGGGATTATACCTAATTCCTGTTCTGCTGTCTGAACATGCTCTTCCTTCCCGGGAGTGCGATGCAAGTTCTTCAGCTCACAGGTGAGCAGCCGCTAATGGGTTAAAGTCTAATTGTTTAAATCTTCTAGGCTTTCCTCCCAGTTCTGTGATAATTTGATGAAGAACTTCACCCTAATTAAATATTCAAATGAGGAATAAGTGTCAATATGGCTTCCCATTGCCTGGAATGATGATTAATTGTATTCAAAACTCTAGTGGCCACTGTAATCTAAACCAAACCGTTGTTCTTGATTATTTCTGCAACACATTTGCCATGTTTTTGTTTTAAAATTTAAACTAGTAATTGATTTGCCATATGCTACAGAGCTGCACATGCTTTCACGATATGTGTTTAGGAACTTGGGGAGTTTGTAATTGGGATTTTCTTGCTTTTTTCAATGGCAGCCTATTTTTTTTCCTTCTACAATGATTTGGCTTTCACAACCCATAAGGAAAATTCATTATGCAATCAAGTCAGTAGGTATGAGTTATATTGATCCTGGCCAAATGTTTGCATTAATTTAAAATAAATTAGACTGTGTTTCCCTCCTGCCCCCCCCCCCCTCGTGTCACATTTTTTTAAATTAGAATTTAAAGTTCTGATCTTGCACTAGAAATGGCATTATCTCCCGTCCTGTGGTCTTGAAACTCCATTTCCTCCTTGGAGAGGCCCTTAAATACTCCAATCCCTGCACCAAGTTTTATTCTAGATGATGAAATCCCATTTGGCTATCAGAAAGAATGGATGTTCACAATTGAGCTGAGTGAACAAGGGAGAGAGAATCCAAAAATATTTGTATGTATTTGAAAACCTCCTCCTATTAGACAGTGCCCATGATTCAGTATTATTAAATTAATACCTCACTAACATTTGAGGTGCCATCACTGCACATGGACATGTGAAAAGAAAGTTATGGGCTTGAATGCTGACCAAAAGCAAGTTTCAAATTGTAGGTTCAGTTTTAATATTCATAATTTATTCATCATAGGTATGGCTGAGTGCTCTAGGTTCAGAGTTTAACTTTGGTGTATTTAAGATTAAGAATAAACTGGAGATGGTGCTGAAATATAAGCCAAGAGCTGGATATGTGCTTCTCTACCGCCACAGTCAAGTGTACGTGAGCTGAGTCTGTTTGAGTCAGAGCAATTCATTTTAATTACGTTGGTGGAAGGTACACACCATCTTAGCATATGGCACTTATGAAACCTGGTGCTTGGTGTGAATTGCCAGGAATTGTGGTGATAGTCGGGTACTTTGTTCATTGGGTCTATCCCAACCCAAGGATTGAATGAAATGTTTATTTGAAAGCTCTTGGGCATGTGGAAGTTCACGATCTCAACAACTTATAATTTGCTTACACAATGTACACTATGAATTACTCTGGTAGACCCATTGTTTTTAGCCCGGTTGGTTGCTAAGGGTACATCTTCACTACCCGCCGTATCGGTGGGTAGCAATTGATTTATCCGGGATCGATATATCGCGTCTTGTTAAGACGCGATATATCGATCCCCGAACGCACTCACTGTCGACTCCGGAACTCCACCAGAGCGAGCAGCAGTAGCGCAGTCGACGGGGAAGCCGCGGCCGTCGATCCCGCGCCGTGTGGACCCCAGATAATTCGATCCAAGATAGTTCAATTTCAGCTACGCTATTCACGTAGCTGAAGTTGCATATCTTGGATCGACCCCCCGCACCCCCCAGTGTAGACCAGCCCTAAGAGATGCATGTCCTGCCTCTGGAGTGTGGGCTGGCTCTTTCTTCTTTTGAGGTCGTTTGCTGAAGAGTACTTTCCCCATGGGGAAGATCCAGCATTTCTGTCGACAGACGATGTTAATCTCTGGTGACTTCCATGCGCTCTGTACTCCTGATTTCATCAGGCTACAGTAAGCCTTTAAATTATGTTGCTCAGAGACGTGCCCTTTGGAGGTCTGACTTATTTTCTCCCTGTGAATCTCCCATTGGAATTACTGTTTATGCATGTGGAAGAAGAGAACAGACCCCAACATAAACAGGAGACATTCAGACATCCCTCACTGTTAATTGTCGGGATGACTCATCAGTAAATTCCTGGATAATTTCATTAAAAACGGAAGGAAAAATGCATAACGCATGGAAGTGGTGTAACTGGGCTGGGGCTGGCAAAAAGCCCCACCTGGGCAGAGTTTTCAATAGAAAACTGTTGGCTAAATTTGAAAACGTTTTCACATGGCCTTTTTGGTTATTTGTTTTAATGTTTACTTGGAAATAGGTTTGGAAGTATACACTGATTCAAAGCAATGTTATCCCCAAGGTTCACAACCATTATCGTTGTTTTAAAAGCTGTTTCTCTGGTTTGTAGGAGTGTGTCCTGTTTTTAAAGGTAGCTGTTTTCCAACAAATATTTAATAAATAAAAATTCCTTGGCCTGGAAAACAAGCCAGACATTCTCTGCTGGAAAGTACGTGATGCTTTTTTTTTCTTTCTTTCTAAATATGGCATTTGTGATGGGGAAAGCACTAACTTGTTTTCTGGCAAATGGGCACCGCAAAGTATCTTCCCTTGTTTATGTAGCTTTTAAATGTATGAAATGGACAGCTGCTGCCTCTTCCCTTCATGCTAGACTAAGTCTTTGCTGTGAAGAGAGAAGCATCTTCATTACATGTGGCAACTGGGTCCAGAAGATTAATGATAACATTTAATAAAAATTCACACAGACCTAGAATCAGCAGTAGAAAATATAGATTTAAATTAAAAAGGAAAAGCTTGAATCTCCCATCAAAGCATATAAATCTATAGCTAGCAAATATCATCTCCTAATAAAATGTATTCCGTAATTGAAGGGCTTTGGATGAAGCTGTCTCTCCAGTTTAGTTTAGTGACCACATTAATTGAATCAAGTATGAAGACTGGTTTAGGGGACAAAATAAAATTTTCTTCTGCATTCACTTAAACGTATCAGGTGGCAGGAGAAATTGTGAAACTGACCTTTTCGTATTCCACCCAAGGATAGTAAATTGGAGAGTTGGTCAGTTTGCCATTAATAGAGGAAGCCTCGATGGTAAGTACGATCCAGCACAGGATTATGAAGCAGATGTCATGGGGCCATGATTCCCTGCCTGGTTTCTTGAACAGGGAGTGCAAGGAGCCACAAGGACCGTGGAACCTAGAAACTTACCCTCGTGAGTTAGTGGCTGTCAGGTTGAGGTTGAGGTTTTTTCCCTGTTGCTGAACAGCTGGTGTGAATAATCACATCCCCAGACTCCAGATTTTGAAAATCAACTGCTTGCAAATGACCACAAGACAGAGCTTGCGTTTCTGGCCTTGGTACCTACTGGTACTGGGGCTCCCTGAGCATCACTTCCAGCTCCTGGCCTGTGGCAGACGGGGGTTCTGGGAAGCTTGCCTGTATTCTCTAGCCCACTCTCTACGCCATTCCCCACAGCATGTGCGGTTTTCTTTTAATAGTTCATAAATGCTGAGCTATTGAAATGGCCCCGGCTTCATTTCTGCAGGCTTGTTTTATTTACAGCATGTGCTGAAGTTAAGGCTTAACTAAAGTTTTTAAAATATAGGGGGAGGGAGGAGGGAAGGAGCCTGGTGTTGCTCCCCTACAGCCATGTGCAGCTCTGCGGAGCATTTTCCTGGGCAGGGTTTAGTTGCTCTCTCAAGGGCAGTATGGAAAGGGTGCTGCCCCTCTCTGAGTGTGGGGCTGGAGGAAACCACCTCGTACATTTGGGTTCTGTTTGGAGCAATCAAGCCTGAGCTGCTGAGGGGAGGATGCAGTGGGCTGTCAAGTTTAAAAAACATCTGCCCCGGGAGTGTGTTTGTGAATGCAGCAAGGTCGCAGTGCTTTACCTTACAGATAAATCCAGACCCACAGTTATAATAGACATCCACTGACTGCTTGAAAGATACACATTTAACTCCTTCAGTGCCTGCCTGTAGACTGTTAGTACTGCATCATGGGGACACTTCTGTAAGGTCAAGGTGATGCTCATGAAAAACTGACAGCTGCCCAATGCCCCAGCCATGCTGCTCTCGGGGGTGAGTGGGTGGCTGGGTCTCCGTAGCAGAGTCACACCTTGCTCTCTTTGCTGCAGCTGCCCGTGAAGGTGCCAGCGCTAGGCTCCTCGCCCACTGGGAGCTGGACTGAGATGCCAACACATTTCACTTTAGCTGCTGAACAAGTTGGGAAATAATGACCGAGTCACCAGTTCTGTCACTTTCATGTGATTTGGGCCCATTCTGCCTTTTGCAGGCAGCATTGCAGTTGCTGTTTACCACTTGAGCTCACAGGAATTATCATCAGTTTAAGGAATGGGGTGATAGCAGCATCTTCTCCTGCTCTGTAATAATGTCATCTCCATTCCCCCCTCTCTTCACTAGGCACATATCTCTGACGCTTCCCGCGAGCTTTCGAGGCAAAAGTAACAACTCCCGACTCGACTTTGAACACCAGCACTCAAATTTATATGCCATATCAGGTAAGCTAGTGCATGCAGTAATGACTCTTTTATACTGTGCTCTGTCAATTTAATCAGAAAGTCTAACCAAATAGAGCAGTCCTGGCTGCAGAAAAAGGAAAGAGGTGCGAGATCCATGCACTGGACTTCTAAGATTTCTGTCACTCAAGCATCAGAAACATGTGGGATGCGAAATAGTTCCAGAGGATGTTCAGGCACAACTGTTACTAACAGTGAGTGTCATTGTTCACTGGAAACAATGGAGCCAGGTGGGAGTATGGGTGCCAGGAGTGGGATTTCTAGGTAGTTTTTGTCAGTCTAATACCTCTGCTTATCTTTCTTCCTCTCCCCTTTGCCCTGATCCTTACCTTACCTCCCCTTATTTACCTCCTAAAACCCATCTCTTCTTTCCATACTTGCAGGACACTTCTATCAGTGTAATAAGCCTGGTTTCCGCATAGATACTGCTCCTGTTTCTTCCCACCCCCACCCAGAAAACAAACAAACCCACCACATACATAGTAAAGATAAAATAACTGAACTCCTGCAGAGACTGTGTTGTGTGCGGGCATAGCACAGAATTTCCTTACCGCCTCTGGGATAAACCAAAAACTAGACATTGTTTGGTTTTAAGGGTTTTGTTACTTTTAGAACCTCTCTAGCATTATTATTATTATTATTATTATTGCGTACTCTATTTCCCTCCATTATCTGCAAACTCCAGAGTGGCCTTAATCTCACTCTCTTCAGGAGCATTGAGGCCTTTCACGATCTTTCCCCAGATTTCTTGAATATTGGAGGAGAGAGACACACCAGAATCCCATGCACCAATCCTACATGTAATGCTGAGCACATGTTGACTCTTTATTCAGAAAATGGCACTATTTGCCATCTGGGGCAGCCCTACACATACTAGAGCTAGTCAAAAGTCTCCAAATTTCAATGTGGAAAAAAAGTCAATGAATATTTTTCCTGATATTTTTCCTTACACTAGCTTTAGTGTGCATGTTAATAAAAGAACAATTAAAATACATATGTAAGTACCATGAGCAGGAGCAAGACCATGCATGTGTGTAAATGAAAATAACCAACCAGCACAGCATATCTTGGTTCCTGCACACAATCCGTGTCGGTACTAGGCCTAAAGCTCGGCCTGTGCTGACACCTATGCAAACCCATTTCAGGAGGACTTTTGTCTACAGATTCTTTATTTCTGTGGTTTGTTTGACCCAAAAAGAACACAAAAACGGCCATACTGGGTCAGACCATTGGTCCATCCAGCCCAGTATCCTGTCTTCTGACAGTGGTCAGTGCCAGATGCTTCAGAGGGAACGAACAGAACAGGCAGTCATCGAGTGATCCAGCCCCTGTCATCCAGTCCCAGCTTCTGCCAGTTGGAGGTTTAGAGACACCCGGGGCATGGGGGTTGCATCTCTGACCATCTTGGCCAGTAGCCATTGATGGACCTATCCTCCATGAAATTATCTCATTGGTTTTTGAGCCCAGTTATACTTTTGCCCTTCACATCATTCCCTGGCAACCCAGCTTGACTCTCAGATACCAGGCTGGAATTGCATGGCTGCAGCTAGGAGATTGTGAGGGGAGTTTTTATAAATATAAAATCTCACAGAGCCAGTCACTGTGCAGCCAAGAGCAGTGTAGTCTGGAAGCCATTTGCAGTCCACAGCAATAATAATACATAACATTATTCAGTAGTTTGTAGGACCACTACGTTTATGTGCCAAGTTGGCATTCTTTGTTAACTATCTACATACAGGAGTGGGTGTGTGTATGTAAACACACACATAAAATCATATCCTGCACTAACAGTTACAGTTCAGAATAATATCAGACTTAAATGATTTTCTCCAAGTGCTTTTCCCTAGACTAATTTCAGGCCTTTAAAACTGTGGTGGTAGCCTTGGTGAAAAGCTAATTACCCTTAGTTGTGTCACTTTCACAAAAGGAGGAAAATCTCTGGCTTTAAAATGTATTGTGCCAAAATCTGGCCAGGAAATTGTCTGCCCCACTAGATTCTGGTGGATTTACAGGTCTGATTGGGACCCCAGGAAAACCAGCCATGAAGTCAGTGGGTGTAAGAGAGAGTAGGTAGTGCTTGCGCATCCTAAGGGAGGAAAAAGTGGCAAACCTGTGCCATCCACAGGATCTTTCTGTGAATGGTGAGTGACACGTCTAACATAGGAACATGGCATTAATTCATGTACCATAATCAAATGGTTATTTAAAAGGTAATCTCTCACTGAAACTGCAGCTTCAGGTTCCTGAATATGTGGAATATAACAATGGCATAATTCATGTCAGGACTGGTTTTTCTCATTACTCTTCTGCCCTGATAGATTTGGCTATGTAAGGGAAAGCATGTTCTTGTGCTCATATCACATAGTTCTAGGGGGAGGAAGGGAAGGTCATGAGTTCTCACTTGCTGACACCTCATGAGCCCAACAGGCGCACGCAGGCAGAGAAGCAATATTTCTGCCTGAAAGCTGCTGGAGAGACCCCTTGGTAGTAGGAATTCCTGGGGACTGCTGCTTCCGGCAGCAGAACGAGCTTGGAAAGATGACCTATTTTATACAGACCCTGAATATTTCACCAGATGTTTACAGGCAAAGTGCAAAACAAGCCTATAAAACCAGGCAAAGCAATAGGCCTCAATGTTTGCACAAGTTTCAATCAAAGTATGTAACTTTTTTTTTCTGACTGCCAGTCCTCCTCCAGGCATATTGTAATACAAGCTGCAGTGCTTCCATCTGTTGTAATGGCTATTGCAGCTGTGAAACATTTCCATAGAAAAGGTCTAGTAATGTGAAACATCCTGTGCATTGGCAGGAATCTTTGTTTGCCTTCTGACCATTGCTGCCTTTTCAGCAGCCTTGATTAGGTGCTGTCTGTGACAATCCCTCCCTGTGCTTTACATTATAAAGGGACGTTTAGCATCACGACACAGTGGTAGCCATTCAAAAATTTCCTGTTCTGTCTATGTAATCTGCAGTCAGTCGGTTTTATCTACAGTGCAGCGTTAGTGTCTTGCTCAGGGCTATGGTAACAGGAAACTTACGAATGTACACACCTAATTCCTCTGCTGGGGTCTAGATTTGCACAGGTAGGATACTGATTGTGACCTGCTGCAGGTCTTGCTCTCGCTCCTTGCAGTGTAAGAGCTCGTGGCTAAGGAGAGACCGCAGTAGATACTGGCAACGAAGCAGAGTCCTTCAAAGGGGAATGGCTGGAACTGTTGAGTGGGAATCAAAATGGACTGAAAATCAAGGCTGGCCTGGGAGGGAGCTTACGGAGCCTGGATGTTTTACTGGGACAGGTCAGCGTTGGATTAGAAGGAAATACTGTCCCCCCAGCTGCTTATTGGGGTTGTGCAAATGCAGCCTCCCACTTCGGTGCTGTTTCCACATGCTGGTAGCTGCTGTGTGCCAGGCTCTCCCTGGATCCCAGTGCGATTGAGGAGCAGAGCAGTGTGCTGCAGTGTTTGAGACGGTCCAACACCTTTCACTGGCAGTCTGAGTCTTCACCAGTCGCTAACTTTGTAGCGTTCCCGACCTGCACACACGTGAGCCCGACTCCCAGTTTCTTTTCAGTTGGTTAAAGGTAATTCTGTAACTGTTTACAGGTAGCTGCATTGTTCCTTCAAGACTCCTAGGACTATCAGAAATGTAGCTACAGTATCTGGACAATTTAGTGGGTCCAAATATTACTTTGCTAAACAGTCAATGGGACAGTGGCAGATAGGCATCGGTGAAATCTGCTGCCTCTCTGCCTACCTATTAGCTCAAAAATGCCTTGTGAAAGGGACAATAACAGGGTTTTCCCCTGCACAGAGCCAAGGAAATTCTGAATTAGCCATGTTCCATATTCTCCCAGTGCAGGGCTCTGGCATTGGCTTGTGATATTCCCAGACCTAAAACTTCATTCAGGATGATTATCAGTAAATAAAGTATTTAAAAAAAAAAAAAACACTTGCAAGAAAGTTGTAATGAGCAAAGACACCACCACTAAAAGCCAGGAAAGTCGGATTGCTTTCTGTCATAGTGTCATGGTTTTTCTTTAGCATAATCCCAGACTGACTTTACCTTTCTGTTCCATTGTCTCTCTTGCAGCCCTGAGTGACATGTTGTGTTGATGATTTGTCATTACCAGGCAGTCAGTTATTTAAAAGTGCCTAGTTTATAAAAGGTTAGGGATTTACTAAGCACCTCCCAAGTGCGGCTTTGCCTGCTGCATCATGATTGTTACCTAAAATATATAACGATAGCTAGCAGAGTGGTGGAAGGGAGATGCAATGTCCTTTCGCAGGTTAAGCTAGTCTCTAACCACTAGGGCTTCCTTTGCAGTGTCTAGTGCTGGCCACTGTGGGAGACCATGTACTGGGCCAGATGGCCCTTGGGACTAATCCAGTCTGCAGTCCCTGTATTCCTATCTAATAATTTGACATTTGCACCTCTGAAAGCTTGCTTACTGCATCTTTCATAATGACCAGTTACTCAGGTGAAAGCCTAGAACCGCAGTGTGGTACAGTGGGCCTTTGCTGCCTTTGGTAGTTACAGTTCGTGTGGCGTTAGCAGCGCCTCCAGAATGTTGGCTAGGAACTGCTGTGGGAAAGTTAGATTGCCTAAAGAGAAATCCTCCAGAGGATGGAGCCGGTGGGTTGGGCTGTACTTTCGTTTTCCAGCCCCCTGCAGAGGCCAGCTTACATGGGATACTGCTAATTTCTGCAAGCTCCTGTTTATGCTGCTGACGGAGAGGTGCTGGCTCGCTGTCTGGCTCTCACTGAAATGGGAGTTGTTCTTGTCACACAATTCTGACATCATCCTAGGAAAGCAAAAGCAATTCCAAATAATTAATGATTTTTAAATATCTGCTTCCCTCCCATTGCAATTTTAATTTAGTCCTCATTTAAATAGCAAGCAGGTGGGCAGTTAATCAATTTCATAATATGTATAATTATCTCCATCACCCCTATTGATAATTTCAGCCAATTGGTATAGATTTTTTTTTTAAAGGAGGGTGGAAGGGAATCTGTGTCTGTTTCACCAACGAGGATAAAAAAGAGCACATGTGGTGCATGTTCTGAACGTACCTAGCCAGGCCCTGCCCTCAGATGGTGTAAGTTGGCATGACAACATTGGATCTGGCCATTGTGTCTGTAATAATTAAATGACTCCACTTCTGTAATTAAGGGGAAAATAGAGCTGAAAGTTGTTGGTTGATCTTTGGACATTTTCAATCACAGCAATTAAATGCTGGGTGGCAGAAAAACATAAAAAAAGATTCTTGATTGCAAGTTAGAGCAATAAATAAGTTAATCTTTAAGATTTGCTGTATGTAGAAAAATATGGCGCCAAATCTGTAATCCTACTCGGGGGGTTCCCTGTCCATAGCTCTGGTGCAGGATCAGGGCCTCTGTCTGGAATCACTTTGTTCTTCTTCTTCACACAGAAGATGTTTTTTCCCCGCCATGTCACACCCCAGGACTGGAGCACCCGTTTTTATAGCCAGGATTATTTATGACTGGATCTGCAAAGGGTCTCATGCTGTTGAGAGCATGGCACCAAACAGCGGATCGAGTTTTATTATACGTGTTCAAATGGCCACCCATTAGGACAGGGAATGCCTCATTCCAGACAGACCCATCGACAAATGCTGCTCAGTATTTTACAACATGGTCCTTTTTCATGGCCTTCAATTTAATTAAGATGTTGTTGTGACTACATATTGCCTTCATTTCAGACCTCAGCATCCCTGAGCATATTGCTTTGGCTTATCAAAGCCACAAGGACAGAGAGAGAGAGCCCTCTCATGCAGCCACAGATAATAGCATACAGGGAAAATTCCTGAATGAGGTGAAAAATTATTTATAATAATGGTGCTCAAATAGAGGGGAAATAAGTCACTTTAAGGGTATATAAATTTGTATGATAGTGTACAAACAGCCATAGCTTGCCTTGTCTCACCATCTATCCCTGCGAAGAATGAGAACAGCATCTAGCATAAAGAAAAATATAATAAGAAAAGTAAGAAATGAATGGGCAGGGCTGGAGGATTGATCGCCCGGTGTATTTGTATATCCTGATGTAAAAGGTGCTGCTGACAGGTGGCCAGGTTTTCTCTGTATAAAACCATGTGTGTGCTGTCAGGGCCGTGCAAGCAGCCTTGTTTCGATTGATGAATTGCCTGCTTTCTTGATTAAACCTTCCGTCACTTAAGAAACAAAGAGCCTGTGTTTGGATGGCAGAGTGGGACATGTCACAAAAATCTGTCTGCGTTACCTTTGTGCAGATGTTGGGCACAGACTGTAACATGTATTATTAAAATGAATGTGGCATTTACTGTGCATTATTTCTTTCCTGGGAGAAAGGACCTGTAAATTATATGCTAATAATAAGCTTTAACCCTTTCAGAAAGTAAGAGATTTAAGAGCGCAAATATTCCTGCAGTCTTCGCTAATTGGATGTGCTTTAATACCACTGTAGCTATCTCAGTGAAGTTAATAAACAGTGTGTTTCAGGCCAATATGCTGATGCCCCTTGGGGATCTTGCCTCCAATAAGTTTTCTGCTGTGTAAGTGCCACTGAAACATAAACCTTTTGAATTACAAGATACTCCACAGAAAGCCCTCTTCAAATTCTGATTAGAGATGGAAGACATCTGCCTGCTCAAAGAGAGGCCCGTAGTGGGGCAGGTTAGAGTCAGCCATGCATAGGAGACACAGCGCTATCTGTTTTAGGAGCTTGGCATCCTGCTGCACAAATTGCACCAGCTTTTAAAAACTCCTACCATTCAGTCCCTGAGGAGCAGAGGTTGGCATGGGAGAGTGGCAGTGTATTGTGCCACTAGCCAATGGCTGACCTGGCAAAGCCACATTCTGTCAATTATTTGTGATTTCTGAGAAATAATTTGCTGTATATTTGGGCAGTTCAACAGGACACGTAATCATAGCTAGTGATCTCTCTGCTAATCCAGCCATGGCAAAGTCACCTCTGGTGAAAATGAATGCATAGGATCATCATTTATATTTTATGTGAAATTCCTCTATAGGCAACTTCTGAATCACATTTCACACAAGCTCAGTTCGTACATAACACTGTGTCATGCACCCAGATGGAAATGTATTTATATATGTATTTATATATTAGATATATGTGTACATCACCCTGTGCCACACACCAGATGGATCTTCATTAAGCAATGCTTGTAGCTTTTGGGGTTTGAACACCTGCTATCATGGTGTCCATATAAAGACAGTATTATGCAAAATGTGGTGGACACTCTGCCCAGGAGCCATCAGAATGTGCATATCATGTAGCCAAAGTCCCTTTATGTCCTTCTCAAATTCACACAAACTTATAGAGATCACTGCAGCTGATTTTACCTCAGCCAAAACTCTGGTTTCAGTGAGTGAAATCCTGCTTTTGTAGATTTTTTGTTTAGAAGAAATCTTCAGGTACCATGTTGATGATGATTCGCCTTGGACACAGCTGAGTTTGATGCTCTTGAAGGATAAAATATGAGAACTGCTGGTTGTGAAAAGGCAGCAGAAAAAGGCAAAGAGCACTTTGATACATTGTTGGTCAGATAATTTCTAAAGAGCACTTGCCAGCTGTCATCCCTAAACAATTTATATATTTCGGTGCGTGTCCTTTAAAACAGATTAAGTTGATGTCATTGTGGCAGCCACGTGGAGGGTGTCTGTGATGGTGTTAGTCCATCACACAGAATCCAGAAGTGCATTGCCTGCCATCAGTAGCAGTAAGGGAAGAAATTACTAAATAAACCTTTTTTAAAAAAAAAATAGGGATAAGAAATGGACACCATTGCTAAATTCTACATTTGCAGAAGGGTTTGATTTAGTTACAGATCCCCTAGAAATCCACCTCCATGGAGCCAGCATTAAAAGTATTTGGTAAGAGTGCTATTTTTAGTAATTTGATTTATAACTAGATCCTTCAGAGTTCTGACGTGCTGGGAGTTCACAACCAATCTTGATACCAGTTATTTGTTGCCTAGACCAAAACGTACACTTCAGAATGCTTTATGCATCTGGAGCGTAATACCTGCATGTAAAGTGGGTTGCAACGAAGTACCAGTCAGATATACAGTATTTCCTTATTTTTTTCTGAACCCCACTTTTTCTTTCATTCCAGCTGTAATCCTGGAGCTAATTGCAGTTTTCTAAAAATGCCCATTTCTGTTCTTGAATACTTAGAGGTTTTTTGTTTTCTTTGTATGTTTGGGGATTTTTTGGAGTGCCTGGGGAGGGCGGTTAACTGAAGATGAAGGTCTCAACCAGCTTAATGTAAAGGACATGCGGTCCTGTAGATCAGAGTTGAGATGGAATAGATCTGTCACTTCCCTGAAAAGAGGCTCGTTATTCTATAGATTTGTTTTACAATTGTCTATAAGAAAATGAATGGCACAAGCTCTAGCAAAGCTGAAATCCTTTGTTAGGCAGAGAACTGTTTTCTGCATGCCTGACTTGTTTTATAGCATCAGAGATCTAGCGAGCTCCCGGTAAAGCAACAGTCACAATTGGAAGGAAGCAGCTGCACTTGCCATTTTTTGCCCTGTGCATCACCTGTAGGTGACCCATTCGGAAGGAGCCAAGTAATAGAGCCGTGGTGGGTGTTTACAGTCTATGCTATGCCTGGTGTCTGTAGTGCTCACACAATCACTTGTGGGGTGTCTAGTTTCTCTGACTGAAATACAACATGTGAGAGGACAGTAAACACTCACTAGCACCAGATTCAACTGGCAAGACCGAGTGATGGTCACTAAAAGCCTGACAAATCCAGGAAAAGGGAGCTTGTCCCAGCAGCTCTAGGAGGTGGGATATTGGCACTCCCCTTATGGCTAGCTTTGGTCCTTTTGGTGCTGGGATGCCTTTGGTTACTGCACCATCTGAATTCTTGAGACATCATACATGGTTGAGAAGGCGAGCAGAGCAAATTCTGCAAAAAATGTCCATAAAACTTAGTTCCAAAAAGGGCCTGGAGTTCCCTGCACTCTCCAGCATCCTCCTCATTCCATAACAGTCGTGAGTAACATTTTTGTTTGCGAAAACATCCTCATAATTCCATGTGGGCCCTCTCTGGGAATGATTGTGGACTGATAAGCCGTACATTCGCGTAGCAGAAACAACTCTCTGTGTCACTCAGGTGACTGCTCACCTTGCACAATTAGCAACTTACTGATAGCAAATTGTCAAAACAACCTCTCAGCAGACCGCAGGCCAGCAGCCCATGGGGTGACACATGTTCACATAAAGCATTCGCCAAGTCACTTCAAATGCCAATTGCATTGAAATTCGTAGGGCTGGAGTCTCCAGTCTACTAAGACCTGTTTGCACAGCACATGGCAGCCTTAAAGCAGCCAGAGATTCCGCACGGGAAAAGTCCTCATTACAAGGGGAATCTGAGCTGCTGGAGAACTGGTAGATTAGCATAGACCCTTGCTGCTGGGGTCGGGGCAGGAGAGGGCACAGCAGGGGCAGGGGGGAGCTGAGCTCTGCTATGCCTGATCGCCTGCTGGAATAAGGGACTTTGCACCAGCACTGCGAGTTAGAGGAGGCACCTGCTGCCCTAGTGTACACCAAGGCTGAGCAGGCCTGAATCCGGGAGCTGCAGCTTGCTCCCTTCAGCTGCCCCGGCTCTGCACTCAGATGGAGAGGAGAACCAGGTCCTTAGTCTGCTCAGAGCTCATTTGGAAACAGACCAAGGGGCTAACTTTGCCCAGTTGTTTGCTGTGAATTGCCCCCCCAGCTCTGCTGAGGATAGAGGGCAGCCAGTGAAGAGCTAACCCAGCTCTTCCAGCCTCCGTCTCTCTCTCAGGCTGTCCTTAGCTGGGGCAGGAGGATGGTCTCGCTTTGGCACCACGAAGGCGCCCACACCCCACTCACTAACCAGAGTCAGATTCCGGAGCAAGAGCTGCAGTTATCTGGGCAGTGTCGTCCGGGTGTTTGCAGTAGGAAGAAGTTTGCAAGCTTCGATTCAGTGCTGTGGAGGGAAGAGAATACAATCAGATTTAGGGACAAGTGATAATCACAACACAGCTCTACAACTGCGAGTGCCGGAGACAGCAAAGACATTGGAAACTCATCGTATTTATGATCTGGGGAACCATCGAAGCAAATGGATTCCTGAAATAAATGCCAAGTTCCTTTCCTGGCTGGATAATGGAGATCCTGGCAATGGGTAGCTATGAATTCCCTCTGCCAGGTGTGCTGCAGTTTATCGGGTTCTGGGAACACTTCAGGCATCGGTGGAGCTTATGCTCTGAAGGAAAGAACAACCTTGGCATTAGCACAGGAATCAGTCTGGCTCCAAGTGTTCAAAACTTTTTAAATCCAGTGATCTTTGAGTGAAACTACTCAGATACCCCGGTGATGGGCAGTTTTTTAAAAACTTGGATGGATGGATTGAGAGCTGCCCCCCTTTCTCTTCAGGATGCATTTGGAATGGAAATAAAGCATACCGGTCTAGAGACATACAGGTCTGGAGTCCCTGCACAATAAAGTCACTGCCAGAGGCTGGGTTTTATTCTGCTCCTCACACTAGTCTGCTCCCACATGCCTTCATCCACTGTGAACAGTTTGACTTCTCACAGCCCATCTCTGTAACACTGCTCTGAGTGTGGCACCTGTCTTTTCTTCCTGAAACTCCTCGGAAAGGGTTTGCCAACCCATTGCCACAGAACGGCCGGGTTGTAGAATAAAATCCCTAGAAACAGTTCAGCCTGTGACTGCTTTGCTCTCTGTCGGTGCCCATTTTGGAATTGCTATTGGCTCAGAGGATTCGGGAGCTCGCTACATACATGACATTAAAAAAAACTTCTTTTGAATTGGTTTTCCAGATTTAGAAAGAGAGGAAAATCAAATATTTCTTTACATTTCAGCACCCTGTACTTTTTTTCCTTTTATAAAACGTCAGGTTATCCATGCCACAGCACTGCCACGTCTCCTCGATATACATTTGCTTAAGGTATTGTATCTTTTATCTGCATATAATGAGGACAGACGTTTTAATCAGAGGTTAGTCATTTATTTTTGCAAACTATTGTTTTGATTCATCATTTTTGCAGATAATTAAATGGTTCACTTGGCACAGTGTGTCTGCTGTATTAAAACAGGTAATTTTGAAAAAAGAAAGATGCTATTTTTTGGATCACTGCACAAGAATTGCTTTTATCTTCATCTTTGAACATAGTTTCTGGTTGTTTTGCATTACCCTCTTATGTTCAAGTGTTTGAGTGCACTCTGCTCTCTAGAGGTGAGGCCCTGTGCTGCATTTTGACATCCAGATTTTGAACTCAATGCATCTCTCCAAGAAGAGAAGCAGAAGCAAATTTAAATTTGTGGCACTGAATTTTAATCAGGAAGGTCGGTAATAAGACTGGTTGTGACATTAGCAGTTGGGCTTGGGCTCTGCATTGAAACCTCACTGGGGCCAAGATTAAAGTCAGCCTCTGCTTTTGCCCTATTGCAATTTCCACCCTTTTGGATAGAGAGAGTCCTGGACAGTCTTCAGGAGTGTAAAAGGTTCCGTTTATTGCCAACAGTTGGTGGAGGGAGGCCAAGGTCTTGTGTAAAAGGCTGCACGTGCATATTTCAAAAAGTAAAATAGTATTTATTTAGACAACGTATAGATATGTATTTACTAGGAAATACGAGAGAGGGAGAGAGAGCGTCCTTATAAAATCAGTTCTCCTATTGCATATGGTTTTCTATCTGCTTGCTGATGTGCAGTAATGTTCTGTGTCCTCCTTTTACAACAAGTAAGCAACACTCTAATCAGGTCAGTGACCAGCTGGTGAATGGTGGAGCTCCAAGGTCTGCTGTTAACAATATTATTTTTCAAACGTGTAGATTTTCTGGTTAATTCAGTGAAAAAGGAAGGGTTTTTTATGTCAAACAGCTACACTTTGGAGGCTTATTTTTGCTTAGTTATGCAAAACTGTAAAAGCCTTCGCTACTGCCCTGCTCCCTGCATGTTTCTCTCCGGAGCTATGTCTCAGTTAATGCATGAAGCCTCAGCTTTGGTGTGAGTGCACAACTACACTCCTAATGTCCATATCCATCCTTCCAGTATTTATAATGTCTTCAAGGGATTGCCTGCTTCTCTCTCTTTGTCCAGGGATTTATCTCAATACCATCCTAGGCAGTGTCTGATCACCTCATAAGCACTGACACACGGAAATAATACTAAGCTCCCAAGGTTATGGGTTGATAAGGTTTGGTTTGAGGGAAAGCTAACTTGGAAAGGTGATTTTGCATTAAGTTCCGAAGGTGATGAGGTCCTTGGCCAATCTTGTATCTGGAGTCGAATGCCAGTTCCTGCACTCGCATAAGCCTACCTCCGTTGACCAACAAGGCAGTTTTTCCAATGCATCATAGTTACAATGAGAGA
This sequence comes from Malaclemys terrapin pileata, assembly GCF_027887155.1. Lineage (NCBI taxonomy): Eukaryota > Metazoa > Chordata > Testudines > Emydidae > Malaclemys > Malaclemys terrapin. The sequence continues at coordinate 1,472,433 of NC_071521.1, read as the reverse complement.
CAGGTGATGAGCGTGGAGGCAACTCGGACCCAGCCCGTGGAGGGCTCTGGTTGTTAGGACAGAGACCTTGACCTGGACTCTGCAGTCAGTGGGGAGGCAGCGCACCAGCATGATGTGCTCACTGCAACTCATGTTGCTATGCAGACAGGCTGCTGCATCTTGTACGAGTTGCTGGAGGAGTGAAGCCTTCGAGAGGAGCTGCAGTGTATTTGTTTTGCTTGTATGAGTACCATAGTTTAATTTTTTTTAATCGGAAGCTGCTGTGTAGTTTGGATATTTAAACAGTTATTAACCGAATGACAATTAACAGATTGCATAGACAGATTTTCTTTTGAAAACCTCTGAAATTGAGTACAGTTTGCAAAACTATCACGGCATAGTAATGACAATGAATTTTGATTTCCCGGAACTGATATTAGACTCCTTATTAAACTATGTGCATCTGCTTTTAATTTACTCCAAATAATTGGAAAATGCAATGAAGCTTTCCAATTAAAGCACGGCTTTATGCTGTTTAATAATACCCCCATAATATTATAGCTTATGAAGTGACAGGTGAGTTGGTGTATGAATAAAACATAAAGGCAGCAATAAGGGACAGAAAACCGGAGACAGTTGTTGGGGATTTTAAATGCTGGATGTAATTTGCATATATTAATCTCTTCTTTTCAGCCTTATCAGGCGTTCTTCAGTATTTGAAGTTAAAATAGCGTTGACAGGCGGGAGTACGCTTAGTTTTTTCAAGGATTTATTACTTGTATAATTTCTGATCTTTAATAAGCAGATATGACTGATCCTCATAGTTCTATAGAAATCAGTTAATTGTTCCAGATGGCGTGTACTGATTATGCAAAATTACTTTTCACACCATTTTTTTTTTGTGATAGAGTTTGGAGTAAAATTAAATTTTTTATAGCCTTCTTATCATGCTGTTTTACAGTGGTTTTTGCACAGAAGTTGAATTTAATCTACTCTATTACATTGACCAGCACAGTTACTCTAATGGAGCATTTTGTGATTTGACAAAGAATAATAGAGCACATTGCTCATTGTTCGTTACTGTGCTGCTAATAAAAAGGAGTTCCACTGTAGAGAACCAGGCTGTTGTTTATGAAGAATGCATAATTCACACAGTTAAAAATGCAAAATTATTACAGGAAGATGTTCTCTCTCTTTTGGGTAGAAGAGCTGGGCAGAACAAATGAAAATAGCCTTGTTGCTACAGATTTCACCTAATAAAGAAGGATTTTTTTTTAATGACTGGTGCAGTTAAATTGTGTGGGGGTTTTGTTAGGAGAAGCAGTCATCCGAGTGGCATGCTCTGAGCCCTACTGAGAGGTGTCAATGGTGGTGTTTTCCCTGATTAACGTAATCCGGATCACTCAATGGCATAATTTCATAATTGAAAAGCATTTATAAAGGTTGTTGGGTTTCATTTATCTAATTGAAAGCTGTTTATACAGAATAAACCACACACACAAACCCCCCCTTGCTAATAAGGTTATTGTGATTCATTTTGAATGTTGACTAAATTGTCAGATTATCACGAAGAGCACGGCACTGCTTTCCCTTCAGTATCTGTGATACCGGCATACGCACCCCGGTCTGCCTTTCCCTTTGGCTGCTCTTCCAGGAGCAGGGGGGATGGAAGCAGGGCAGCAGGCATCCCACACGCAGCCGGCTGGTAATGCAGGTGGCTGTCCCCTCCCTGTGGAAGTTGGACAGCACCTAGGGAGGTGCCGTTTACCTTTACAACCCTGTCATCTGTCTAAAGTATCAAGTAGCGCAGCAGTTGTTCCAAAGCACACGGTTCTCATTCATACCCACTCGTCTGCTGTAGTAGGTTTGTCAGAGAACAATGCCAGAGTCTGTTTAACTTTCTTGTTACTTTTCATTATTTGTCCTACGCTCTCACAGGTGGGACATGAACCTTTTCTTTTGGTGGCTCTGATCACCATGTTTTATATGAATCACGTTGACGTGGATGGGTGGTAGCTGTTTTTTTCTCTCCATTTGACAAATTTTAGGGTGGTTGTTTCTTTGTTTTTGTGTTGTTTTAATTATCGTGCCTTCTACCAAAACAAACAGCCACATCAAGCAATGTTCTCTCAGCTCTGAGTCAGTCTGCTCATTCACTTCTGGTATGGGCCAGCAGTGGGACCAAACAGCATTGTTTTTTTGTGTGGCCTGAAAATAACATTGCTTTTTATTACACATGCCAAATTTGGGCATAAAATCCTTAACTGTCACCTTTTAGACATTTATAAAAAGGCTGAAGGTATATTCATGGTTGGATTTAATGAATCTTACTAATCTTTGAAAAGTAAAACAGCAAATGTTTAAAAAATGTAGTTTATAGAATTTAATTTCCCAATTAAATTAGAGAATCAGGGATACAGGAAATGGTCTTTAAAAGAGTGCTTATTTTTAACTCACTAAAAAAAGACAAGTAATTAACTCAGCTATTAAAAGGCTTAAAATTTCACTTGTCTCTCCTGCAACTGGAAAATTGTTTTGTATATAGCTATTATATATCGGATTAATGGTATAAATCAGAAATGATTAGAAAATATTTGTTCTAATGAAGTAATAATTTGATAGTAATGCTTTTCATCAGCATAGCTTAAGGCTACATTGAGTGGACAGACTTTATGTGGATTCTCTAATTTTAATCTTTAAAATGCTATCTAATGTCTCATTAAGACTTGCATATAATGTATCTTAAGTACAGTCATTAAATATAGTTTAGGGAGATTTATGTGCAGATATTGCTTAAAGATGTTTTAATAGGCCCATTTACTCTGATGATATTAATGATCTCTTAACACATATTAAGCTTCTAAAACTAGAGGTATGACTCTCACAGTGAACAAAACAACTTAGAATCTGCAAATGGATTGGACAATCCAAGAAGGTTGCTTTTGTTGGTTATTTGTAATCGGTTCATCAAATACTCTCTTGAATCTGTTTAACTCTTTCAGGGTCTGGCAGTGGTCTCACTTTTTTTAAAGGTGCTTCTGTACATTTCAATGTATTCCTATAATATACATTACACAGGGCCTCGGCAAGGTCATTCAGATCCTCTTTTATCCTATGTTGTATTTCCCAGACATGTTAGGGATTAGCGGAGATGATTGTTTCTCATATAATCATATGTGACATAGGGGACCACACTTTCACACCTCCCTCTGTGAATATCTTAGATTTGCTGTAAACAAACTGTAAAACATTACACACATTTGTTCAGTTCATAGCAACATGAGTATATTTATAGAACTAAATCAAATATTTTAAAAAATAGACCAACACAGACCATTTTCTAAAAAATTCTAAGCCTTTGGTCATTTAAAGTTTGGATGCAAAAATTATGATTATGCATAAAGAACAAAATCTGTTCATTTCAGTAATGTCACTTTATTTCCAACTCTCAGAGAGTTATTGCAAACAAAATTCTCTTGTTTCAGTTGCTAAACTTTCCTATTTAAAAAAAACCCTTCTGAGTTCAGAGACTTTTATAATTACTAAATTGGTTTGTTAGAAGAAGATAATAGCAAATTTCTTCTTTTCATAATTGGACATTTCTTCCCTGTGGGCTAATGTATGCACAGCCCTTGCATACACAATAAGCTGTGCATTTGAAAAGCTATAACTAGCTAATAAGTGCTCTGGTGTCATCAGAGAGTAATGGTTTGCTGATTAGCATAATTAATGACAAATGGTGGTGTGGAATTGGTGGATTGGTTTAGCGGATGATGAATGTATCGCAGCCCAGGTTGGATCCTGCCAAGTAGGCTTTGCTGGCTGTCAGCCCTTCTGTTCTTACGCAGGTAGACCTCATTAGTCACTGTGTGAGGGTGCCAGCTTCTTGCACAGAAAACTTAATAATACACGCAACTGCGGTGTCCCTGTTTTCTTTAAGCATTTTCTCAAAATCTGTTCTTCCTATCTAGCCAGTAGCTCATTCTTTAATTCTTCCACAGTGAAATAGGCAGAATTCTATTCAGACTCCCCATTGATGCCAGGGGGTTCTGGAAGGTGTTCTAGCAAAGCACCACTAGGTATCAGCATTGCTTTTGCAACAGAGAGATGAATTGCTGTATCTGTCTGAAATATTTTTGCGGGCTGTGGGCTGTAAATGTTCTTTTTCCTTTGAGGGTAGGAAAGAGGCAATAGGCAGCCATCCATGCTATGAGACGGGCGCGTTTATCTCTGCCTTGATTAATCAAGGTTGATTTGCATTCACAAATGAGACTGATAAAAATGAAGTTACCTTTTCACCTTTAGAGAGGCGGGGAGGATTTCTGGGTGTCTTTCCTTTAAGTGATAAGCTACTCCTTTACCAATAAGGATGCAAATCCTTAATTTGCATTAGCAAAAGGGGCTAATTATTATATAGATAATTAGCATCTGGAAATGAGGATTATCTTAATTACAAAGCACAATTTCCCTAATAGCTACAAAACTGTAAGTTTGATCTGTGTGAAGACTGGTGACTATTATTATGTAATTAGTAATAATATTAATGGTGCGGAGTATTTAGATATAATTTGCATATGCAAATGAAATTTACCTGATAGAAATATGTGGCCCTTCTAATGACTCAGAACACTTAAAAATTAAAATACTTTCAGAACGCCAACTTCTAGTTTGCAGTTTGCTGGTACTTTAGTGACTCTCCCTCTGCAAGGAAAGGTTAGTACTGGATGGCATGGGTGTGTGTGTGGGACCAAAGGGCCCATGATGGAGAAGGATGACATCACCCCCAGGAAGCCATTGTGTTCACATCCCAACTCTGGGTAGCTCCCAGCATTGATTTTCTCTGATCTTTGAAAATCCACCCACCTACCTCCAAAGTAATGTGTCCCCGCAGCCCCCTCCTCCACTGCTCTGCCTCTGCAAGCCTCGGCAGCCCCTTGAACATGATAGATGTGGCAGGACCCTGCTGACTTCCTCTCTCTCCTGAGCTGCAGGCTGTGTTCTTTTGGGCACTTGTCAAAGTTTTTCCTCCAGTGGGTACATTCTACCCTCAGGACTGATGCACATGCTCCTGGATGTAGGTGTCCAGTGCTCATGGCCGTGCCTGCTCGGTCAATGTGAAAGATGCTGGTTGCATTTGCTTTGCAGTGCTGTTTATTCACACAGCTGTAACTTTGGCTCTGGTGGGACAGGACTTACACGCAGACTTGTGGGAAATATTTTTATAGTCGTTCTTTCCACGTGCTGAGAGTGGAGACATTCACAGAGACACTTCGAGCTGTGAACTGTTTTTAATGGTTATAGAAATCTGAATAGAAATGAAGCTGCTTGGAGGGTGGGGTTGGTCTTCTGAAGTCTATTATCCGGAGTGCTTTGCCAGTTCATAGCTGCTTCATGGGCATGGGATTTCCAGGTTCTGGAAAAAACTGTCTGAGGTGAGCATGGTTGTCTGAGTCTGACCTATCTCACTTTTAGCCTCTAGGCCTTTTATAACATTTCTTTGCATTCAGATTATACAGGCTCTAACCCCATCATATGGGCCAGGTCCAGCACCTTGATTGGTGCTTCCTGCCTTGGCTTGCAGGAACCCAGAACCTGCAGGATAAGTGCTCTCTTTTCCCAGGCTTTTCCTTTCCTGGCGTAAGGGAGGGGTTGGAATGGCGCCATTCTGGCCACCCCAACAGACTTTTGCTCTGGCATCTCACTTTGTCAGCCTCATTGGATGTCTCTTGCGCCCTGGTAAAGTCTGTGTGTTTAATGGATGGAGTGTGCCAATTCTTGTTGTGACTGTTTGTTGTTATTTTTACTGCACCCGTAAGTGAGGGCACTTACAGAGCAATTAGAAAGACTAAGGCCCTGCCCTGAATGGCTTCCCATGGAATTTTTGGATAGGATGCTATGAGTGAGGTTGCACAGACGAGGCGGGGGGAGGTGAGGAACACCAGAGCAATACAGCCGGGAGAGCGAAGGCAAATCAGCTGACGGTGAAAAGTCAGTGTGCGTAAGTGAAAGCTCATTAGCCCCGGGGTGGATGCTCTTGTTCACGAGTGAAGTGTCCTTAGTTTGCTGTAATTTAATCCTTCTTGGGAGGATAAAGTTAAAGCAATCTGAGGGCTCTCTACTCCTGAATGAGAGTATCCACAGGGAGGGGGCTGACGTGCTTTGAGTTTTGGCTTCACGCTTTTTAATTGATTCGCCTTAACTTTTCTGCCTGTCTCCATGCAGAGGCGGCTTTAGTGCTGAAGATGGGGCAGATGGCAACATGTAAATAAATAAAACTCCTGTTCTCCTGGGAAGAGGGTCTGGGTCTCCCGGCTGCATGGTGCTCCAGGGTTGTGCTAGCCCAGGAATGTTTCTGGACAGGTCACAGACCAGCTCGCTGGTTAGCAGGATGCTTCCCACCAAGGGATCATTTAATCCGCAGTGCTGCTCTGGGAGAAACAGGTTTGGCTTTTCCTCCCATTCACGTCTGTGGAAGGCCTACCTCTATTTTGACTGGCTCGCTGTGGCATGACACTTCCAGGCGGCAGCCACTCAGTTTTCTCCCACCAGCCTGCTATACCATAAACACCAAACAGCACGTACACTTTAGAAGATGAAATCCTCCAAAATAAAGCCCTACCAAAACAAAACACTACACTGCACGCACAGCTCTCCCCCGGGGAGAGGATCTGAGAATGAACTACATGTAATGGCCATAAGTCACTTCACTTAGTGCATGGGTAGAAGGGGCTCTCCTACTGTGGTGATGAGCATGGTATAAGACCCTTTATAGAACAGAACAGTGGCCATTGTTAATACTTTGTCTTGTTTCATCTCATCATACAAAGTCGTCCCCTTGTTTAATGAGACACTTCAAAGGCAAGTCCCAAGCACTTCAGTATGAGCTTTGGCTCATGCAGCATCTCCCTGGAAGAAGTACATTGAGCAAGGCCCTACGTGATATCTGTCGGAGCAAAGGAAAAGCCAAGCCCGTGTGGCACGATACTGTAACACAATGCAGCACGTTCCGTAAATGTGCCCACGTTCTAACCTAGGGGCTGAAAACAATTCAAATGCAAAAACCAGGAGCTCTGTAAGGAAGCAGCCGTTACTGATCAAGGTAAAGGCTCATCAGAAGAGAGGTGTTTGTCGCCTCAAATCACGAAACACTACTGCTATGCTGGGCACTGCTTGATATTGTTTTTCAGGTGTCAGACCGAGTTGTACATGCCTGCAGCTCTATGTACCTATGATACAAACAGATATTTACATGTTTAATGAGTTCCAAGGAGTCTCTATCTCATTAAATTTAGAGCTGATGGTAATTGAAAAATGCCTATGCTCTTCTTCAGCTCAAAGCCTGATGTATCAGAAGTGGGGGGAAATGCACAGCTTCATACCGCTTTGGGAGACTCTCTGCAAGAGTCCAGTACCACTAGCCTCTTTTGTACCTGTTCTGGTGTCATTAATTAAGGGTTGTTGCCAGGAAGTGGCACTTCCCTGGGTGAGATCATTGAAGTTCAGTATGTGAGGAAGACTTCTAAAGAAGGTTTTATTAAAAAATCAATATCTTCGTTTGTAAACACTTGCAATTTGAAGGGCACATTTGAAGCTCTCTGCTTACTGCGGATGCTGGTGCAGCCACGGTTCTGAGGGGCTGCTTAGCTGTCCCCATTCTGCACTTGACATTTTTATTTTCTAACGAAATCAAAACCAGGAGTATTTTTAAAAAATGTTTTGTTTGCTGGATGTCTCAGCACAGAACTTCCTATGTTGCAGCAAGTTAGTGACAAAACCCAGCAGAGATGTAGAGAAATTCTAAGGATTGAGTTCAAATTAACAAAAGGAATTTAAAGTCAGCTAGGGACAAAACACCCATCTTCTGCTTTTAATTAATGTTGTTTCAAGTAAAACAGAGACTTTCCAATGCTATCTCCATACTGAGCCTTCTTTCCAAAATTGTGAAGGCATCCATTCGTCACAGTTACTAGTGTGGGCGTGGGGTGAGCTAGCAACATCCACTAGTATCTGAAGCGTCTCCAGTTTACTGCTTCTGACTGGACAAAAGCTTGCCAAGTAGGCCTCAGCCCTTGTGTGGCTGTCCCTGGATAGTCACCGCGTGAGTTGTCTGCTCGTATTCTCTGTTGTTCCTAATGTGAAGGACACACACACCGATGGATTTCTGGCTTCTGGAATTAGAAATTACGCTTTATATCTTATGTGCAGCTAAGGATTCTCTTTCCTCCTCCTAGGGTGACCAGATGTCTCGATTTTATAGGGACAGTCCCGATATTCGAGGCTTTTTCTTATATGGGCACCTATTACCCCCCACACGCTGACCCGATTTTTCATATTTGCTGTCTGGTCACCCTTCCTCCACCTGAGGTGTTAGTCCAAGGAAATTCCTTTAAAAGTGCCACTAATCTTGGTCCAAGCTTGTTCCTCTTCTGGGGCGCAGCAAGTGCCCTGTTAGAATTGTCTCAGAGAGGGAAAAGTCAGATGGGGGCTCATTTTAATTTGGGGAGCTGTTACAAACCAGAAAACCCACTGCAGGTTTGCAGCGCTCCTGACTCAAGACCCACACTCTGCCACAGTGGCATAGCAGGCAATTATCCGGTGAACTGGAAAGAGGAAATGGCATGCCTGGGGGTTGCATAAAGGTTCAGAGCTTTAATTTGTATGTGCATTAAGCAGGATCTGGAATGGTGTAGGCAAAAGTGATGCCAGGGACATCAGATAGCTGAGTGTGGGAGTAAGGGAATGAACGGGCTGAGCTCAGTAGCGCAGCGTTAAACTTTCAGACCTCTCTGCCTGGTGCACAAGGGCAGCCTACCCGGCAGTGCCCTGGGGCAGGCGGCCTGTGAGTGTATTCAGTAGTAAGATTAAAGGAGAGAATAACAAGCAAGTGCATGTGTTTATCCTATGGCTGGGGTGACTGAAGTCTTTCCCATCATTGTACGCAGCCCAGGTTGCTCTAACAAGAGAGGCCTGGCCACCTTCTTTAGTGAGGGGGGATCCGAGCATGCACCACACACTCTCTGAGAACACTCCTCTTCCTCCCGAGGGCCTGCAACCTGCTTCATTTCATGCCTTCTCCTGCATCTCAGATTGCCAACTTGCCCTCAGCTGAGCAGGCTGGTGCTCTGATGCAGAGGTTCTTAACCTTCGGTGATCCAACCCTTTCTGAATGTTTGTCTTGTCTCTGTGTGTTAGAACAGAAGATCTGGGTTTGACCCTCTTCTTTCTATCACTCATGTTCTGGGGCCTGGATGTCTGGTCTACTGAGGCCACTTTGTGCCATGCACAACTACTTGGAATAGCCCGTGGGGAATTCCCCTTGCATGGGCAAGCTCTCTGCCCATGGAAGGCTGTGCCACCCCAGTGTAAAGGGAGGGAGGCCAGGTCAGGGGAGCTCCAGAGGTGGGACATAAGCAGGATGGGAGAGGGTTTGGTGGAGCTCACTTCACTCCCCCAATCCTTCCTAACCATTATGAACCTTGTGCCAGGATATTGCCCCTGCTGCTCTTACCTTCTCTGGGGCCAGAGGACCAACAACCAGCTCTCTGCAGCCCAGCTCTGGGGCCAGGACATAAGTAACTCAGCCTTGCCTTACATACCTCCAGACCAAAAATGAACCCAGGTGTCCTGGGAGAAAACCCCACATTCCCTCTTTCACAGCTCGCCAGTACACAGAACCGCCTGCTCTCCTCACCGTGCGAAGCACAGGGCTGTCCTTGTTCTCCTAGTACAGGTCACTGGCTCCTCCCTTCCCAAAATGCTTCTTGTGGTAGGGGGCTGCTTTCACTTGCTCTCATTAGGCCATTTGACTAATGACTGGAGGAGTCTACTGAGCTGTTCTGGGACTGATGGACTCTCGCTAGTCCTCTTCTAGCAGCCTGCGAAGGCAGCCTCTGTTGGAATGGCACAGATGGCTGGCCCGAACGGCAAAGTAAACTACAATATGTCTTGGAGACACTGTCAGGCTGCAGCTTATTTGTCATGTCATGGAAGCCTATTGGGTTAGGGAGTAACTTTGTCTTTCCCCTGTCTCCTGGTCTGAGAAATTATTTACAGTATGTCTGCTCTGTTGGCTGGGAGAGAAGCTGGAGACAGGCCACAATAAACAGGTCAGTTTCTTAACATGTGGGGATTTTCTTTGTTTAAAAAAAAAAAAAAAGCTGAAGGCCCAGGGGGTGGGGGGGCGGGGTCAGCCCATCAATCAGCGAACGCAGCCTCTGGCAATGACAGGCGAATTTAATGGCAGAGGGTTGGGCCAGGTTTTTGGTGGAGGTTGCTACTCTTTTGCTCTCGTTAGTGATGCACAAATGCGTGTTGGTGTTATTCCATCTGGGAAGATGCACACTGTAGCACAGAAAAACACACACATGTTACTTTTCAGGCTTGATGTTCAGACAACTATGGACAGAAATTCAAAGATAGGGGGCTTCTCTGTACAGGGTGGAGAATGTGGCTCATTCCAAAAAACTCCTGTCATCTTCACGATCCATTGCAGGGTAGTGTAAAGTGTTTTTCCATATTCCTCTGTACAGAGATCACATGGCATTTTGCCCATTTTTTACCTTGGTGTGCTGCAGAATCTCCCATGTGTTTAGTAAAGCACTGTTAGTAAAAAGGAAAATTTTTTGCTAAAAATGGGATTCTGAGCAGAAGGTAGAAATGCATGGATGAGACCCAAAGCTTTGGGTATGTTGGAAGTTAAATAAAGTCTCTTACTCAGCAATAAAACACTTTGTTCCAAAAGACAAGGATTATAGAGAAGTCTTATAGAAATCAATGGAAATTCTAACTTCTTTCTAGGTTCTTGAGTGATTCTGTGGGATTTAATAGATTATCTTGTCTCTGCTATTGACTCCGCTAGGATGGTTTGAAAAGAAAGCTCTTAGTATTTGTGTTACCATAGTGCATAGGAGGCAGGTCCAGGTGCTGTACAGACACAGAACAGAGAGATGGTCCCTGCCCCAAGGGGCTTCTTATCCAGAGAAGATTCTTTTCCATTAAATTCTAATAGTTCTCCAAAGTAATTTCTGTAGAACTCCATTGGCTTAGTCCCTACTGCATTCTCCAGGAATGCTGCAGAAGGAAAGCGTTCCCGTCAGTCTTGTCACACGCCTTTCTCAACAGACAATACTCACCTGGCAAAGTGGAGCGATATTGCTGAGTCCTGCAGCCTTTTAAATGGTGAAAAGCTACAGGGCAGTGGGCAAGAACGAGCCAAAGCATAAAGTACACGTGCGTCCCCATCCACGCTGTGAGGGGCTTCCTCCCACCAACTGGAAAACCTCATGTGCTAATAGAAAAAAACAAAACATTTTCTAATATTGTGTGTGACAGCCAAATCTCTGGGGTGGCAGAGCCGGAGTAAGTGACCCCTGCTCCCCTTCTTCTGCCCTGCACAGCTTGTTGTCCTTACGGCTGCTAAAACATTGCTTTGGCCCAATCCTACCTGGTACTGAATGACCCCAGCACCATGGAGTCCAGTTGCAGTTGAGAGGACTCATAGCCCTGCAAGACTCAGAGGGCATTGGAGAGGAAGGACAGAAACATATAGAACTTATAGAGACATAATGGTGTCCAAGGATAATTATCAAGCAGCAGAAATGCAGAGGATGAAAGACCCACTGAATACAGGGCAGCTTCTTTAGCAACATGAGCATGGGCGGTGCTGTGACACCCTGTGACTCTGCGCCTGCTCATAAGGGTCACTAGCACCCCAGGCATATCACTTCCAGACAGTGGGTCTGTGCCAGTCACCTGAGAGCAGAACTTGGCCCTTTAGAGCTCCTGCCTTCTCCAACTCCCCTTTGGCATTCATACTGCTAACTTGACTTTCAACTCCAGCTAGTAACACAGGTTATTATTTGGCCAATAACCGCCACTGCTGGAGGGTGTGCATGAAAACTAGCAGAGAGTGCATGACTGGCACCGACTGGAGGGGTTACTCCGGGCATGGCTTTGGCATATCCTTGCTTGTCAGACTCTTCTGCGGTTTCACACACGCAATTCTATCCTAACGTGTGTCTATAGGCAGCCGACCTGTTCTACACTGGAAACAACACTTCTCCTCCTCCTCTGAGTCCCCAGCAGGTCTGTCCTGTAGACTGTGAACTCCTTGTAAAGCACTGAGCACATTGTCATTACTCCATAATTAATAATCATAATTACAGAGCATATATATCTTCTATAGGGAAAACCATCTGCACCCTCACAGCAGATTTATCAGGAGGTGGCTCTTGTCCCTAAATCCTGGGTAAACCCCACGTACTCTGTTGCTGTTGGTTGCCCATAGAATAGACACCAAGTTTGAGATTTGCAAAGGAGCCTCAAGGAGTTAGGTGTCTGGTTCACATTTGAATTGCAGTGGGATTTGAGTACATGGTGCCCTTAGCCTCTATTGAAAATCCAAGCCTCAGACAACTCATGGCCAGGTCTCCATATTAATAGGATTGATTATTTATATGACAGTAGCACCAAGAGGCATCAGCCAAAATCTGGACCACATTGTGCTGGGCACTGCACAAACATATTACGTCCTTGCCCCAAAGTACTTGGGCAATACATTGAATTTACTGTCTCATATTAGTGATACAGTCTCTTTTAGCATTTGTCCTTGGTGTCCGCAAATGAAGCATCATGTCTTTTTTTAGTATATTAATTTAATTTCACAATGGATAGTGATCCTTTGTGTGGGGAGCTACCAGATTTGAACTCTAGAGTTGCCCGCATCCTGTGCCGATCATTAACTTCTTCCCACATAGTCCCAAGTTCTCGGGGGAAACAATGAAGACATTATTTCCCTCTGGTAGTTGTTCAGCTGAAAATGACATTTTCTTTAACCAGGTGAGCTTTGCCATTTTCATGAGACTGAAGCTATTTTCTGAGATGCTCATCTTTGTAAAACACAAACACTGCATTGTGCTTTCAGATCTGGAGAGAGGCTTACAGAATTTTGTACTATTGCAGCAAGCTGGTTTTAGAATCTAAGGTAACTTAAATGTTAAAAGTGGCAGCAATATATTCAGTGGTTTTTTAATTCAATTAATGGTTAATTTTCATGCAATCAGGAGGGATGTTTTTGCAGGGTTTTAATATCAGCAGTTGAAAATTCCTGTATAAAAGTTTATGCGAAAAGAAAGCAATAAAAGAAATTCAAAGCTCTCAAATCCTAGGGTGAGAATTTCAGTGCAGAAGTGGCTGTTATTTCCTTGGGACTCTAGGTAGGTAAACTCTTCCGTGGCTGCGTCTCCCTCCACAGTGGTGTGAAGGATTAGTGCTCACTGCAGTGTGCACAAGGAACCCTCCAAGCACTAAAGCAGCTATTCATCTATACCCAGGAGCTAAATATGACAATGTTAGCATTTTTCATTTCCCTGACGTTACCATTAATAAAGCAATGATCCAAAAGAAGCTTTGCTGAGTCTGTTCTTTATGCTTCCATCACTCACGACTAGATAATTTCACACAGGATCGTTTTTAAATTAAATGACGATAAAAGCGCTCTGCTGTTCTGTGTTCACTAGTTCATAGAAGTCTATCAAGTCATTAATGTGTCATGACAAACTGCTAGATGGATACAAGAGTAATTAATTATTTGCATAAATAACAGGTTGAACTTGGTGCTGTGACCCACAATGACACATGTATCCTATGGAGGGTCTCTCAGAACCTCTCACAGAGGTTCATAAAAAGAATTAAAACTTAACATTTTTTAAATCATTTTTTAAATGGGCAAATGCTTGGCTTGAGTTTTGATGCTCTTTGTTATAAAGTTCTTTTTTTAATGGCCATTTTAAGAAAGCATCTGATCATTGGAAGTTTCAGTGAACAATTATATAGATTTCTATAATCACTATTAATCGCCTCATATTTTTCAAGATAATCACAGCAATTATTATTTAGATTCCTCTTGTATGTGCACATTGTAGAAAAGAACAAGTGCTTATTATAGTGAGTAGTGTAGTGAAATACAGTTTAATTTCTTTGTCATCTAGAAACTCATTATGTTAGCTGATGCTGGCTATGAAAGTTCGTCATCGTGGTTAAATTAGGGTAGCATTGGCAGATCTAATTATTTAAATCTGGTAGCTTTGCTAAAAATATAGTTATTCTAGGAAGATGAATTACTAATTTGACAACTGAGATTTAGTTGGAATCTACAGCATTAGGAAGAAGGCAGCATCTATCGTATAGCAATCAAAGAAGGGTGACAGGTTTTTTTTTTTTTTCATATTAAAGAGAGAATTTCTAAGTGAACTAACAAGTTGTATTTATAGGACATAGTGTTGTGACATGCCCTTTAAAGGTTAATATTAAATCTTAGTAATTTACAACAAATTGCACTTGGAGACATATCAGATCAGTTAAAAATGAATTCACTATTCTGCAGTTCTACATCAAATGAGATTGTCATTTTGGCCCTAGCTTCCGTCATCTGCTGCTTCCTTTTGGGGGAATTCTCTGGGAAATTCAGTCCATCACATTTTGTGTTTTGTATGAGTGGGATTCTCACTTCCGGCTTCCTGTTCCTCCTGTATCCAATTCCAGTGAATGAGCTAATTGAATGTGACCCTTGGGGAGGAGCTTCATCTGGTAGATAGAAAAATGTTGTCAACTGTTGTTTATTTTCTGAAATTCCTTTTTTGCTTTTTCAGTGTAAATCTGAGAAGGGTGCAGGCACCTCACTAATCTGATACAGATGCCTTAGGCATAGTTACACAGAGGGAAGGAAACAACTATCCTTTCTTTCCTTCCCTGCATTTCAAATTCTCTCTTTTCCAATACCATGAGACTGTTTCTTTTCTCAAGCTGGTTTCACACATGAAGTGGCTCCTGATTTGCACTGTTATGAGGAGAGAATTGGGTTTCTTGGCTATAGGGTTCCTAGTGACTTTTGTTTTAGAAGGAAAACCCTTAGACTTAGATTATTCCTGTCTATTTCTCATAGAGATATTGTACTGATGCCTTTCAGATCTACCTAGGCAAAGACTAGGCAACCCAGGGAAATGGTGTCTGGATACAGAATACGTGTCACTTCTAGGTCATAGAATCATAGAAATGTAGGCCTGGAAGAGACCTTGAGAAGTCATCGAGTCCAGCCCCCTGCACTGAGGCAACACCAAGTAAACCTAGACCATCCCTGACAGGCATTTGTCCAACCTGTTTTAAAAACCCCTAGTGACAGGGTCACTGGTTCCAGTCCACGTCTGGTCAGTAATAACCAAAAGCCATTGCTCTTACACAACTCTTTGGAGGCTGCCATATATGAAAAGCGTTGGTCTGTCTCCAGTGCAGGGGAGCCACAGGCCATCAGTGAAATAGCCATCCCAGCATGGTGACGATTTCAGCTTAACTAGGAAAGCAAGAATTGTCCAAGGACACTGAGTGAACTTGGTGCTGGCACACTCAGAGGTGTGGTGTGTTGGGGTGGGGGGTTATACTAACTGCTGGGATCTGATGCTGGGCTCTTTTGAGGATGAAAAGAGACTATTCCAGTTACTTTACATGTGGGTTTGTGCAGGGTTATTGTTTAGATACTGAAATTGATACAATCTCAAAATACATTTCAAATGTATGTGATTACTATGAACTTCACACCTTTATGGAAAAGCGCTACAGAATTTAATAGAGAATGATAATCTTTCTGTAGGACTTCTGCATCACCCTGAGGAATTTAATGGGTGTAGCTTTCTATAGGATAGTTTTAAAAACCAATAGAAAGAACACCATTCTCTGTTAAATCTTGCAGGTCTTTAGAATTGATTTTCAGCAGATCCCTATTGATTTCTTGCCTATTTAAATTCTGCAATTCTCTCCCAAAAGAGACCGGTATATAACTAAGCCGTGATTCCTCAACAAGTGTTGGCTGAGAATCGCTTGAACCTGGAAGGTTTGCAAAGTCAGTCACTGCCTTAGTATGAGTTTACTAGATCCTTGGACGACCGTGGGAGCTTCCCTTGGGAGCTTTCCACAGGCACTTAGCACCCAGTGATGGGAGGAGTGTGAGGGTGAAAGGGTGACACCATCAGGCGTCATCTGTAGAAATAAAAGTTTCTGGTTTTGGTTTCTGGGAACTTTGGCTTAGTAGTTTCTCCTATTCAGTCTGCCCATAGATCGGTCCCTGATTATTTAGTCTTTCAAGACAGAGTACACTGGGTGAGTGTTTGTCTTGGTTTCTCAAAGATGTCTCCTAGGCTATGGGAGCATCTTTCTCCTTGGCCGTGTCAAACACCAGATGTGTTCCATGCCCGGAGGGAACAGTTCAGGCCACTGTGTTTCTCCTGCAACCAGCCCAAGGGAAAGAAAACGGTATGGAACGAACAGGCTGCACAGGCCCTGGAACCGCAGTTGTTAAAGAGCTGCTAGCACCTCCTGAAAAAAGTGGGGAAATGTTTTATTCTGCCCAGGGAGACCCTGTTTTCTCTAGTTCTTTCCCTTGAGGACTATTCCCAGCCACCCAGATACAGAATCTGGGTCTTAATGTTTAATCTCTCAGCTAATAACTTTAATTGGTATTTTGGTATGTTTTAGTGCGGAGACTTTATTGATGAGGAGTCTTTTTCATTATTATTTTATTTATTATTTCTACTTACCGTAGATAATAGGATGGTCTCACACTCCCCTTTGTCATCAGTTGTGGATGACTGTAGTGGGGTGGTCACCCCACTCCTGCCCTGAGGGAGTTAAAGCAGCCCTGGAGAGGGCTGTGGCGGAGAAATGATAGGCTGATTGGAGGAAGCAGCCACAGGTGGCCCTATAAGAGGGCTGAGGGCCAGAGACAAAAGAGACTCTCTCTCTAGCCTCTTAGAGAGAGAAGGACCTGGCTCCCTGGGAAGCCGAGGAGGGTACCTAGGGTGGAGCAGTGCTGGGGAAGGGCAGAGGGATCTGGGGAGCTCCAGCCTAGCAAAGCCCCAGGCTGCAGGCCAAGCTAAGGGCCCACAAAAGGGTACTAGGGCTGCAGAGGGGCAGCCCAGATATAGGCAGAAGCGGCTGGTCCAAAGCCCCCTTGCCGACGATGAGTGATTTATAGACTGCCGTCTGCCCCAGGGAGCAGGGGCTAGATGGTCACTGGCGGTAGCCACTGAGGCAAGGTGGGGATAGAGGGTTGGGGGTTCCCCAAGGTGAGGAGACCCAGATTGTGGGTTACTGCCGGGGCAAAACCCTGACGAAGAGGGGCATCGGGGTTTGGGAGGGACACGGGGCCAGCAGCAGGCGCGACACTGGCCTGCAGAGGGTGCTCCGGAGGCTGGAGAGCTAATTCCTGAGACAACTAGCAGGAGGCACCGCGCCGGTGAGTCATCACCCCTGCCACAATGACACTAAGCTGGGGGGAGAGGTAGATACACTGGAGGATAGAGATAGGATCCAGAGTGACCTAGACAAATTGGAGGCTTGGGCTAAAGAAATCTGATGAGGTTCAACAAGGACAAGTGCAGAGTCCTGCACTTAGGACGGAAGAATCCCATGCACTGCTACAGGCTGGGGACCAACTGGCTAAGTGGCCGTTCTGCAGAAAAGGACCTAGGGGTTACAGTGGACGAGAAGCTGGATATGAGTCAACAGTGTGCCCTTGTTGCCAAAAAGGCTAAAGGCATATTGGGCTGCATTAGTAGGAACATTGCCAGCAGATCGAGGGAAATGATTATTCCCCTCTATTCAACACTGGTGAGGCCACATCTGGAGTATTGCATCCAGTTTTGGGCCCTCCACTACAGAAAGGATGTGGACAAATTGAAGAAAGTCCAGCGGAGGGCAACAAAAATGATTAGGGGGCTGGAGCACATGACTTATGAGGAGAGGCTGAGGGAGCTGGGGTTATTTAGTCTGCAGAAGAGAAGCGTGAGGGGGGATTTGATAGCAGCCTTCAACTATCTGAAGGGGGGTTCTAAAGAGGATAGAGCTCGGCTGTTCTCAGTGGTGGCAGGAGACAGAACAAGGTGCAATGGTCTCAAGTTGCAGTGGGGGAGGTTTAGGTTGGATATTAGGAAAAACTATTTCACTAGGCGGATGGTGAAGCAGTGGAATGGGTTACCTAGGGATGGTGGTGGAATCTTCATCCTTAGAGGTTTTTAATCCCTCGATCTGCTTGACAAAGCCCTGGCTGGGATGATTTAGTTGGGGATTGGTCCTGCTTTGAGCAGGGGGTTAGACTAGATGACCTCCTGAGGTCTCTTCCAACCCTGATCTTCTATGATTCTGTGGGTAGGTCTACACTTACCTCCGGGTCCGGCGATAAGCAGTCGATCTTCTGGGATCAATTTATCGCGTCTTGTCTAGATGCGATAAATCGATCCCGGATCGATCCTGGAAGTGCTCGCCGTCGACGCCGGTACTCCAGCTCGGCGAGAGGAGTAGGCGGCATCGACAGGGGAGCCTGCCTGCCGCGTCTGGACCCGCGGTAAGTTCGAACTAAGGTACTTCGAATTCAGCTACGTTATTAACGTAGCTGAATTTGCGTACCTTAGTTCGAAGTGGGGGGTTAGTGTGGACCAGGCCTATGTCTACTTGCTATTTATTGTCCCCAGAATGGCTGCTGTAGGGAGCCATACTTTCTTTGTACAATGCCATCTCCAAGGTGGTGGTGATTTTCCTTGGTAAATCACCCTTGGGGGTGAAGAAAGCAGAAGTAGAAATGGACAAGGATAAGCTCTATTTTAGGTCTATCTTGTATGGGAAATATTCTAATTATCCAAGAATCCTAGATGTTAATTCATTCTTAAGGTTTTGCTGCCACTTAAAATTTCTTAGATCTTCCCTTCTATTGTTTGAGTTAAAATGAACCCTTCAGTAGATGACTGGCTGGTAACTGACTCTCTGGAGCTGATATCTGACATTCTTTTAGGGGAACATTGACAACAGCCAGCCAAGGAAGAATGTAAGACGTGGGTCAATCCTGTCAGAATGGACAGTGCCCTCTAAGACTACAAATATTGCAAAGGAAAATATTAATTTTTAACAAGAATTTTGAAGAACTTTACTAATAAGAAGGATCATCTGCAGCAATGCTGCCTGTGCCCGTTTTTAAAACGTGCACCACTGCGACACAAAACAGGACTGAAATTCCAAAGGTCAAGTTCCCATGACAACTGTTAACTTGGATACCTTGAGGGAGATTCAGACTCACCCAAGGCCTATGCCTCACAGAATCTCCGTCTTTTGCCCTAGAGGAGAATTTCACTCATGTGCATGTACTGTATATTAAGCAAACTTTTAACGGAAGAAGCAACATGCAAAACTGCTGTACATCCTGCATGCGGTGGGGCTGGGATTTTGTTGCTGTGGGAACCTTCATTTTTCTAATTACTTGACTTTTTAGCTGTTCCATTCCCAGCTTAACGCAGCCCTGAAAAATATGTAGGAGCAACAAGGTCTCTGAAAAGCTTTGCCTGTTAGAGTGATTTAAATGCCATTAGCCAATGTGCAGGGTCATGGTGTTTCCTTTGTTTTTAAATTGTAACTCTTCTAAAGGCTATAAATACTTGGGAGTTAGATCATGAACCCTCCCATTGCGAGTAATGCTTACACCATCCAGCCTGGGGTCCCCTTTTTATGGTGAATCACTAGCTTTTAGCTTTGGAAAAAGAATTTCCTTGCCCATCCTCCAGCATCCCTATGTTTTCTCCGTTCACGGTGTTGCTGGGTACGGTCGATTGTAGCACAGTTTGTCTATAAGGAACATTTGAGCAACCTCTGGCAGAATGAAAGCAAACATTGCAGGGCTTGGCCTGGGAGTTGCTAGCAACTTTTGAAAGTGGCCATCGGAATACAGACCCTTAGCTCGGCACTGTTCCCTTCACAGACTGCCAAGCACTCTAGAAAAGCACCAGGAAAAGAGAATCAAAGGTTGTGGATTATGATTATTTTCAGCGCAGTGTTGGAGCAGGGGACATAGAATTAAAAGCTGCCTTCCGATTTCATTTAACTTCATTATGAAATGAACTGGCTGCTAGTAAATCGCAGTTCAGCATCGTCTCCTGCTGCACTTTGAGTGAATCGCACCTATGGCCAGGTACCGACACGCAGCACCTCCCAAGCAGATAGTAGCTGCAGCTCTGGTCATTGTGTTTCTTTGTCTTTGTTCTGCTCACTCATCGTGTAGCAAAGACATCCTCATATGGCATTAACATCCACATTGATTAAAGTAGATGACCTCCTGAGGTCTCTTCCAACCCTGATATTCTAACCCTCATCCTCCCTTGTGAGTTACCAGAAACTTCACTTTACTGCTAACGGTGATTTGAAAAAAAAAACACTTGAGGGCTGGATTCTGCCATCCACACTTGCATTAATATCTAATTGTGCAAAGCAGTGCCACGAACGTCCGTGTAGCTACTCGCGGAGTGTGGCCTTATTCAGCAGGCGTGATGGGGGTAGAGTCTGGCCCTACGTGGCAATGGGTCTCAGGGTGATAGTGTGCCACGTTTCGATTGCCTGTTTGATGGAAACAAGACTGAAACCACCAACTCCAGCTGCCAAGTTCTAGGAGACTGGCTGGTGTGCTGGGCTAGCTGAGGGTTACTAGCTGGGGAAAAGGGAAGGAGGCTTCGGTAAGTGGGGGTGACTCTTGCATTCAGTGACTCCATTCTGCCCCACATCCTGGCAACCTCCTCATCTCCCTGTAGTCCCTTCTGCTTTGTTGTTAATGATTATTTAGACTGCAGTATTGTCCAGAGTGTGCTGGGGGAAATGCTTGCCTGCAAAATGTAAATATGAGCATTAATTGAATATGACTCAATATTGTGATGGGAGCAAATATCCCAATATCAAACATGCTTTTAGCCATCTGGATTCAGATCCCTGCAAGGAATTTTGGGCTTTTGCCCCCAAAATTGCTAGAAACGCTCACAAAACTGGACTTGGAAAAAGTACTAATAAAAAACCCAGCATTTTAAATATCTCTCGCATGGTGTCTCATGTTGGAATAGTTGTGGTCCCACCTGTGCTTTGTATATTGATGTTCAACCTCCAGAAATCAACAGGTGGGGGCGAGGTGCAGGACTCTTCAGATCAGTGGTGATGTCCATCGGCACATTTACTTTGTCAGGGAACAGAATAGTTCAGGTGTGAAGTCAGGGTAAAGATACCAGCTGAAACCCCTTTGTTTTGTTAGGAGAGATCCCCACACAGAGATTGGTTGGAGAGCAGCCTGCTTCCAGCTGGGCTCCAGTTCTGTTCCAAACAATGTGCCTTCTGCGGACTGGCCCCACACTCTCCAAACAGCTGATCCTTGGGTCAAACACAGGTAGGGGGCTGGTAGGAAAAAAACACTTTACTTTCTCCCTCTTCCCTGCCCCCAGTACAGGTCTAGCGGAGGGACAGACAATGGCAGCTTAGTGCGTTGTTTGTTTAAACTCTCCTGAATCAGTAAGTATTTCAAATCCTCGACTTCTAGTGCTTGCCTAGAAAACGAACAGCTGAATGAGCTCATTGTTTTCTGATTTTTCCCTTTAATGTATTTTACAAACAGCCTAGTGACGGGCCTGACACGCTGATTCCTATGTATGCTGCTTTCACTTTGGGATTACAGCATTAATAACAGACTTCCATGCATCATGCCATTTTTAAGCATGATCGTTATGATAAAGGGCATATACTTAATTACAGGCCTGCTTAATTACAGCTCTGTTGAAGCTCGTTTGTTTAGGAGAATGCTAATTGCGCTACTGAGCC
Organism: Malaclemys terrapin pileata; assembly: GCF_027887155.1. Taxonomy (NCBI): domain Eukaryota; kingdom Metazoa; phylum Chordata; order Testudines; family Emydidae; genus Malaclemys; species Malaclemys terrapin. Next base: position 1,450,791 of record NC_071521.1, on the reverse strand, counting down.
TTTGGCACATCCTTACTTTCATCTGCTGGGTTTCTCTGTACTGTGGATCAGCGTTTTTTTAACTACAGTCTCAAAGACTGAGGGAGCCTAGTGATGCATTTCGGTGGCTGTTTTGCTGTGTTAGAGGAACAAACAGACGAGTGTTGGGTTATTTCTTTAATTTCTTGAACAAAATCTATTGTCTGGCTGACCAAAGCATCTCTTTGCCAGCGTAAGAAGTGCTGCTAGTCTCCCAGGTTTGAGAACTTGCTTGGCTCTGTGGCACCGTTTCTCATCTGTATATTTTGTTTGTTGTAACACGGTGGTTGTGTGTTGCTGCCACGCAGCACCCTGCCTCCATCTGAGTTGGTTTGTCAAAAAAAATGATATAAAGTGCATGTCAAATGTTAAATGTATGAAAATCTTCCTACAGCCAACACCTGAACTCGTCCATGTTGGCTGACATTAGGCACACGAACCAAAGAGTTGCAAGAATCCTGGCCGTTGGCTGACGTTAGGCACACAAACCAAAGAGTTGCACGAATCCTGGCCATTTCAAATCAGAGCCCAAGAGACACTGCCTTGGCTCTGATGCTTTTCGGAAGAAAACCTGTTTGGGGTAAAGGTAGAGGCCACTGCAAGCATTGAACTTGTTCTGGGGACATGGTCACGTCGTCTTTTTCTCGGCACTGAAATGGAAAGAGGCTGAAAAGATTGAAGCAAGTAACGGGCGCGGATAAATCGTGAAGCCTGTTGGAGACTCAGTGTGCTGGCTTGGAAACGGACCTTTTCCGGAATCTTATGGGAATTGCTGAGAGATGAACTAGCTCCCCTGGGCTACGGGGCCTTTCAGAGCTTGCTTTGAGGGCTGCAAAGGCAGTGACAATACAACAAAGATCCTTATCCTGGTTTAAAAGAGAAGACGACCCAAAGCATATGTAAAAACCACTCCCTGTTCCTAAGGTTGTGCTGCAAACCAAGAGAGCCAGGGCAGTGTGACTCAAGGCTGCCCCACTTCAGGGATCTCGGATAATCTGATTTCATTGGCATCTTGACTGTGTGTTTAGTGTATTGTATTTGCATGTGGTTATTTCTGGAGTAGACTGGCAAGGGAAGGTCATTTCTCCTGACGGTCTGGGAGATTCCATTTCATCTCTAATGTCAGGATTTTTTTTTAAAGGATTGCAGACAAGTTTCTAAGTCTCTTTTCCAAACCTCCCCGTGTAAGTCTGCCAGTGGGATGCATAGCGCCTTGTGTTCTAGGGGGCAAAAACCATCTTGTCCTCTGAACCAAACATTTGATTTTTCTCTCACTAAGAAAAAGTGCTACATCACGAGGGCTCTTTTTTTATGTAGCAGTTTATATGCAAACGATTATTACACAGTAAGTGGCAAGTGGAAGTCTGTCCTCTTAAGCCATCTGCATTTGTTTTGGGCTCCAGACGCTGCCCCGCTCGAGAGGCTGGTTCTGTATACAGTCCAACCAAGTTGGGGGCAAATTCATAGAACACGGTGTATGAAATTGTGCCAATGGCCAGAATGAGATTGGATGTTATCAAGGATATACCTGAGTGCCCCCCATGCTTTGAACTGGCAGTACAATTGGGAGAGTCAACAGACTGGTCTGCCCTGATTGATTTGTACCCTGGTATGTTATTGCCAAATGTTGATGCGATTCATACATGGTATGTTTCTGGAAATGCAGTAAGTTATTGCACATCAGAATATCGATGTAAGATTTCAACTCTCTGTTCATCTGTATTTTTCAGCCATGGATGGAGTGCCTTTTATGATCTCAGATAAGTTTGCCTGCGCTCCTGAAGGGGTAAGTTACTGTCATCGTTCTCTAGGGTAAAGCTCACCCTCATGTGGAGGGCACTCACAAGGCATAAGCACCAGTTAAGCTTGTGGAACATAATTGGTGCATAGTCCTGGTGCTAGCCACCTGCACGAGGGTGAATTTCACCATAGTGACTGTAGATGCACCTGAGAACACTTTCGTTTGACGTGTGGGTGGCTGTTTAGATTGTTTCACCAGATCATTTCTAAAAGTAAATTCCTCTATTAGCTGAACCCTCGATCACTGCCAAGATAGAGGTGATCATGAGTAAATTCCTGGCTGCATTGAGACTGTCTGTATATGTTTAAAAAAAAAAAAAAAAAAGCAAATACCTGGTTTTCCAAGTCTAAGTTAAATCTTTTGTCCCTTCCCTGCATAGAGGTGGCCCTGTTCTTTCAGATCCCAGAAGTTGAGTACAATGCTAATGACACTGTGACTACTGCAGACACGCACTGAGAGTTAGAGATATTGCAGGGGTCTTTTCATCCCTGCTCTTCACAACTCCGCAGAGAGCGGTGCCAAGCTGCGGTGAGACCTTGCCCAAGTGTGGTATAAGGCTGGTAAGGCACCTTCAAGCCCTCCCCAGTAGCAAAGATGGCAGGGCTGCCATGGCCCTTGATCGAACCAGCACATTACTGTAATTTGTGTTTAAAAATAAGGGTTTTTCAGTTCTTTGGTGGGAGCCCTGGACATTCCATTGTGGGTCTGGCCTCTTGGTGCTGAGCCAAAGTAAAATCATTCCCAGTCTGCATCCACATCTTCGTTAGAACTGGCAGCCCGGCTTTCCCGGTACCTGACGTGCCATCGAAATAGTGCTCTAGGGCTGCGCTGACAGCTGAGAGTCCTGGGCGGTGCCTCCATTCTAATGAAACACAATATGCATCACTTACATCTTTCTGGAAGCTGCTTAATCTTGAAAAATGCTCGTGATTTTGCACGTGGAGTGCAAGTAACTTTAGCTGACCCAAGGTAGCTTGGTTGCCGTGGTGACGCTGGCAGGATTCCAGTTTCTGGGGAGAGAGACTGTGCTGTCCTGTTTACCAATTCCAGTCTAGAAAGTTTAGAGAGGTTGTTATGTCCTAATGATACAACAGCTGGACCTCCGCTGGGGTCCAGGCAATAGAAACGTGGCTAGAAAAATGTTTTTAGTATTCATGTTTCCCTCTGGTTTGAGAGATTATATATGCCAAAGTGTATCAAGTGCAGCAGCAAAGCGAGATTGTGTTTCCATGTACAGAATACTGTCAACTGAATTCTGAAGTGAATGCAATGCTGGTGATGAATTTAGGGTCTGCATTGACAGCCCTGCTGATTCGGCACAGGCAGTGACAGTGTAAGCTTCTCACGCTACCCTGCACGGAGGTTTCTAAACTCAGATCTGTGTCTGTTTCTGAAGGGAGAGGACTCGTGTCCTGTTCAGCTCAGGGTGTATCTGCTGCGATGGTCAGCAGGGGATGCTGGTTAGTTCCTAATGTGGTGGTGTGTTTTGTGAACACCTGTCCATAGGAATGGATTTCATAGAGAGTCCCAAATAAGTGCCATTTAAAGACTTTGGAGTACTGTTTGCCTGGGACTAATTTAAGCCTGTAATCTAGAGCTGAAAAGCTCCATATCCCATTACCATTCCTCTACTCCAGCCACTACCTCCAACTGTCTCTTTAAAAATCAATGTACAAGAAACTATTACTGAAAACACGGAACTGTCTTCTGTGTCTTGTTCTTCACGTCCTGCGGCTGGTGTTACATCTTTTTTGTTTTGTTTTGTGATTATAGAAACTCCAGATAAAATGTGATGGTTTTGCAGCCATTGCTGTCTGAAAAGGACTGTTTGTGCGTTGTTCATCCCTTCCACTCACGTTCCCAGAGAATTGGAATCCCCACGCTGCTAGGAGAAATGCAGAGAGCCATTAGGCCATGCTAATCCTTCCTTAAGATTCCTGTGATACCATTGCCACCAGATGGTCAGGCTTTTTCACAGCTAATGCCTCTCCTGCTTATGGCCCCATTGCCATCTAAAATCCAGGGTGTGGTACACACTGTGGTACAATAGCAGTTGTTCTGTGTCAGGAAGACAGCGAAGGATTTACCAGTTTAAAATGGCCCTGTCAAGAATGGCAAATAATCCTGGTTAGTTATAAGCAAGCATTGCAATCACTGCCCATGGTCCGCCTGCCTCTGTGTCGGTGTGGTGTACTGGGGAAAAGGGTTACACGCATTTTTATAGCTGGTGCCTCTGACTCTCCAGTGACAGAGAATGTATCTGCTGAATTATTCTAAAAACTAAATAGCATGTTTCTGGGGTCTTTGGGGTTATTTTTTAGATGCAGCAAGTTGATCTCTTGGGCATCACAATCAAATCCCTGGCAGAAATCGAAAAGGAGGTAAGTGGCCCTGTGGGACTCTGGGCACAGGCACAGCCAAATCTGTGCTCACATAGCTGTAAGGTTCCCTCCCTCTGGAAAGAGTTTTGCTTGCTTTGCTAGGTCCCTGCTGGTGGATAAAGTCAACATTAAGTTAAGCCAAACAGTAAGCTCAAAATCACAAATGATTTGCGCCAGAAAAAGCTTTAAGCGTTGAATCTAACAGCAAAATCTGCACCCTCCATTTAATTCCAGATGTCTCTTTTGTTGAACCTTTCTTTCTCGCTTATTAACAAACTACGTGTTTCCCCAAACAGGGCACTGTTTGTGTGAGGTTGCCTCTTCCATTTCAGGAAGCAATTGAACTCAATTAAGCAGGGCCAGGTAAACTGCTTCATAATTTTTCAGTTTGATGGTGAACGTAACGTGTCACCAGGAACAAATAGGCTGAGATTTTAGAGAATGTGAACCCTCCAAAAGAGAGAGGGGATCAAACCAGAGTATTGTCCACTTCCAGCGTTGTGTCATTGCTGTTTTCTTAAGGCAGTGTTTTAGTATGTGCATGTGCTGTACAGCAGGATGGTAAGCAGTCAGAAATTCAGAGGCAGCTTCCCTTTGAGAGGAATATTTGTCTTAAAGATGGAGCTGGTGGAACCATGTTCCTTTGGGATTCCCTTTTTGTGTTATCAGCTAACAGGTTCCTGTACTGAAGGCAAAGTGAATCAATGTGGCACAGCAAAATTTCTGAACCTGTCATAGCCAACGCAGAAACACAGCTGACTACTCCTTTTGTCTTTGATTTGCAGTATGTCATAAAAATGGAAGGAGTGTCACATGCAGATTATAGGTGACTTTACAACAAAACACAGTGGTTTATTACTCAAGTATTTTTATGGGAAGTTAGGAATTCTCATGTTTATTTCCATAATAAGGAAGACTCTATTTATAAGCTAACAAATCTTCAGGACCAATTTATTCAGGTTTAAGGTGTGAACATTGTATCCAGATTGTGAATAATTCCTTGCCCTGACACATAGCAGGGTTTAGAGCCAGGCGATCTGGTTGTGGAATATCTCAGAGTATCCCATGCGTCATCTCCCCCATGGAAATGTGTATCAGTGACAAGCCAGCTCAAATCCTAGAGCCTTGCTGTTCTGTACCATCTCAGTCACCTGCTCCTCTGGGGCACTTGTATACAGATAGCATATAAGATAATAGGTTAATACGTTTATTTTCCCTTTCTTACTGAGAAATGGCAGAGTGAGGGTATAGAGTAGTTTCCCTGTTTGAGGGCATACATGGGATATGCCTGGTGCACAGAGATGAACTTTACTCTGGGTGAAAGGCAGAACAGCATCTAATTGTGTATCACAAAGACCACTTAAGGAAGGACAGCTTGGTCCATGCAAAGCCTGACTAGTGCCAGGTGCTGCTGCTCCACCCAGTGTGGGCCTGAACTGTTAGCATCTGTTGCTAAGATCAGCAGCAACAATGTTTTAGTTGGTAGGTTTTGTCCATCTTGCTAGAGTGGCAGATTAAGAAGATGTTAGATTTCAACGTCAAGGTTTGAAGCCCAGCACCATGTGCAAGTTCTTGGATGTGGGAGAGCCCTCCAGACATGAAAACACTGTTCCAAAGAGTCATGGATTAAAAAGCCTTTTCAGCGTGCCTCTTCCTCCCCCTCACCCCCTCGGGCCAGGTTATGTGAGGGGGCGTGAGTGTCACACTCATTTTGTGCTGCAATGAAAGGGAGCCATCCATCCCAACACCCCTTTCTCCCATCACAGGCCGCATGTGTTTCAGAGTAATGAAAAGTTTAATTATGCAGCCCATATTCCTTGATGAAGCATCTTGTCTGCATACAAAGAGATGTGCATATAAATATTGTGAATTTCTGTGTAGCTTTATTTCCCTTGCAAGCAATAGCTCCATTACAGCAAGCCTGCTGGATTTCCAACCGCAGTAAGAGCATTTTCCCTGGAGCTGCATGCCACACAGAAATATTCCCAAAGAATTCCAGGAATGATTATTCATTTTATATAGTAGAATATGCCAACTGTACCAGCCATTCCCCAGGCTGTGAGAACAACCTTCTCCTTTACATGAACAAATCAAGCTTTCCGCTGTTTGGGGGAAATGTTGTAGTTGCGGGAGCACCTAGAGACTCCCATGCTGGGCATTGTGGAGACAGTCCCTGCCACAAGGAGTTTACACTCTAAATAGAGAAGGCAAACCAAAGGGTGGGAGGGTCGCCTGGCAAAGAGAAGAGAAGCAACTTGTCCAAGGTCAGCGGCAAAGCCAGGAGTGGATCCAAATCTTCTGACACCCAGGAGAGTGTCCTAGTCACTAGAGCACAGTTCACTTCTTGGGGAGGCGGGGGGGCATTTATACATCCAGAAAAGACTCTGCTGTTCCCGCCTTCAGCTCCAGGAAGGGATTTTGTGCTTGTTTGTCATGCACTGCGTGTGCCCCTGCATAGCGAGACCTGTGTCATAATGCATTGGTAATGAATCCCCAGAACAAGTTAAACTATCTTCTGTACAGGTGAGAGTGACACATACGGCCAGTGAAGAGGGCTCTCAGCCCCATTCATGCCCAGAACTCCACAGACTGTCAAGAGCAATTTATCAGACAGCTCAATATTGCCTTAAACCTCCATGCTGTAACATAGTTAACAATAAAGCATGACCATTGGCCTCCCAGCTCTTTTCAGCACAAGCATTCGATAGAATGCACCACTCAGTTTTAACTTGGCGTTTAGCTAAAAGTCTAGTGAGAGTCTAATTAGCAAAGTGAACATCTAATATTAATCATTCTCTTCAAATTGACAAGGAAGGCAGTTCATTTAACCACTTAATTGCTACAGGTTTTCATAGGCTGCTCTTTGCAAACATTTTAATGAAGAAGTTGTAAATCTACAAGAGTTTAAAATCTTAATTTTATACAGAAATATTTTTCCTTGTTCTCCTGTTTGTAGTCAATTCTCCAGAGTGTAGTCACATGAAATGTTCTTTAAATGAACATATTTGCTAACTGGCATGATTTCAGTTTTTAAAACATTGGTTCCAGCAATTAGGCATTTTTTTCTGTTCCCAAATGACTAGAGAAATTCGTCTTGATTATAATTGCTCTTAGCCACGCATATCTAATTTGTGTCTTTTTAAGTGTTAATTAGTAAACAGTTTGAGCTGACATCTTTATGTGTTTGTGTGTTGAAAAATGAGGCTTATTGCTTATTTAGCTTGGGGCTGATAGTGCTGGCTGTGACATCACGACATTGAGGTAAAATTAATGAAGACATGTTTGCCAATTAAAAAGCTTTCGTGGAGAAGACGACTTCTTGACACATCCTCCCTTGCACAGATTCCATTTGAACGTGGGAGCTGTGTGCCATAGATCGCTTTCTTTATAAGGTGAATAAGGCAGGAGTTCCTTAGGTTTTTGGCATCTAAATACCCATTTCCCAGTTGCCTAGACAGCAGATTTCCTTAGCCCTGTATCGCATGCATTCACTTTTCTTTTTTTCAACTGCCTTTTGTAAAGGTTAACTTTAAAGAATAGCAGGTTTTGTCACAAAGTAATTTGTGGTCTTGTAGCACCATCTAGTGATGTAACATTGTATTGCGGCTAGAAAATAACTTGGCTTGCCACTTCTCTGATCAGTAGTAAATATTTATAATATGGTGGCACCCAAAAATTCCTGTTGGAACTGCAGCTCCCTTGTGCTGGATACTATACAAGCGTAGAAAAGAGACCAGCGCTACCTGAAGCCTACATGATTGTTATTTCTTTATCTGCTACCCAGAAGAAGAGCCCCTGCCTAGAAGAGCTTACAGTCCAGATGAAAATAGCTCACTGTACAGAATCAGCCTCTAGATGTGATGGTGGCAAAAATGTGTTTTCATTTGTGTGGCCTTACGGATCAGGGAAACAGGGTGATCTAGTGGGCAGAGCACTGGACTGGGAGTCCAGGGACCTGGGTTCTAGTTCTGGCTTTGTTCCTGGCCTGCTGAATGGCCTTGGGTCAGTCATGTCCCCTTTCTGTGCCCAGTTTTCTGTATGTAAAATGGGGATAATGACACTGCCCTCATATGTTCAGTGCTACGAGATCCCTTGATGGAAGCGCCTTTGTCAGAGGTAAGCAGCGTGATGTTATCAGCAGAGTTCTCCCTTAACTGGCCTCTCGGACACTCAGCCAGGGCGTGTGACGTGTCAGGAGAAGCGGCCAGGGCCTGGACATTGGGTTTCTAGCAAATAGAATAATACTGGCCTGTCCACAATGTCCCAGGGCGAATCCAGCCTCTCCCCTGGCAAGCACACAGATTAGTGAATCTGTCCCGGCCCTGTTTGGGGGGACCCAGGAAATGTGGGGCCGGGTCTGCTTTCCATGAAAAGTCATGGGAGAGCTTCCAGAGGACTGGAAAAGGGCTAATATAGTGCCCATCTGTAAAAAGGGGAATAAGGACAATGCGGGGAATTACAGACCAGTCAGCTTCAGTACCTGGAAAGATAATGGAGCAAATAGTTAAGTAATCAGTTTGCAAACACGTAGAAGATAATAAGGCGATAAGTAACAGTCAGCATGGATTGTCAAGAACAAATCATATCAAACCAACCTGATAGCTTTCTTTGACAGGGTAACAAGCCTTGTGGGTGGGGGGAAGCGGTAGATGTGGTATATCTTGACTTTAGTAAGGCTTCTGATACTGTCCTGTATGACCTTCTCATAAATAAACTAGGGAAATGCAACCTAGCTGGAGCCACAATTAGGTGGGTGTATAACTGGTTGGAAAACCATTCCCAGAGAGTAGTTATCAGTGGTTCACAGTCATACTGGAAGGGCATAACGAGTGGTGTCCCACAGGGATCAGTTCTGGGTCCGGTTCTGTTCAATATCATCGTTAATGATTTAGATAATGGCACAGAGAGTACACTTATAAAATTTGTGGATGATACCAAGCTGAGAGAGGTTGCAAGTGCTTTGGAGGATAGGATTAAAATTCAAAATGATCTGGACAAACTGGAGAAATGGTTTGAAGTACATAGGATGAAATTCAATAAGGACAAATGCAAAGTACTCCATTTAGGAAGGATCAATCAGTTGCACACATACAAAATGGGAAATGACTGCCTAGGAAGGAGTACTGCGGAAAGATCTGGGGGTCAAAGTGGATCACAAGCTAAATATGAGTCAACAGCGTAACACTGTTGCAAAAAAAGCAAACATCATTCTGGGATCTATCAGCAGGAGTGTCGTAAGCAAGACACAAGAAGTAATTCTTCTGCTCTACTCCACGCTGATTAGGCCTCAACTGGAGTAGTGTCCAGTTCTGGGCATCACATTTCAGGAAGGACGTGGACAAATTGGAGAAAGTCCAGAGAAGAGCAACAAAAATGATTAAAGGTCTAGAAAACATGTCTTATGAGGGAAGATTGAAAAAATTGGGTTTGTTTAGTCTGGAGAAGAGAAGACTGAGAGGGGACATAACAGTTTTTAAGTACAGAAAAGGTTATTACAAGGAGGAGAGAGAAAAATTGTTGTTCTTAACCTGTGAGGATAGGACAAGAAGCAATGGTCTTAAATTGCAGCAAGGGAGGTTTAGGTTGGACATTAGGAAAAACTTCCTAACTGTCAGGGTGGTTAAGCACTGGAATAAATTCCCTAGGGAGATTGTGGAATCTCCGGCATTGGAGATTTTTAAGCACAGGTTGGACAAACACCTGTCAGGGATGGTCTAGAAAACACTTAGGTCTGGTCTATACTACCCGCCTGAATCGGCGGGTAGAAATCGACCTCTCGGGGATCGATTTATCGCGTCCCATCGGGACGCGACAATCAATCCCTGAATCGGCGCTCTAACTCCACCAGCAGAGGTGGTAGTAAGCGCCGCCGACAAAAAGCGGCAGAAGTCGATTTTGCCGCCGTCCTCACAACGGGGTAAGTCGGCTGCAATATGTCGAATTCAGCTACGCTATTCACGTAGCTGAATTTGCGTATCTTAAATCGACTCCCCGCTGTAGTGTAGATGTACCCTTAGTCCTGCCATGAGTGCAGGGGACTGGACTAGACGACCTCTCGAGGTCCCTCCCAGTCCTATGATTCTGTTCTGCCTTCAGAGGTGGGTTTAGCGTGGGGATGGCTGTTTGCGCTCAGACCCCTCCAGCATTGGTCCTCGGCCAGTGGAGCCGCGGGGTGCTCCCGAGCTCTGCTGCATGCTCTCAGGTTTGAACAGAAATCACTGATGGGGGGGTCCCTGCCCAGCGTGTGGGCCCATACATCCCAGGCTCCAGCCCGCTGGGCCCCTGGGCTTGGCCTAACCCTAGAGCCCAGCGAGGAGCTTCAGAGCTCCTGTGCACAGGCATTCTCCTGCCATGTCGGTCCTCGGCTGGCCCGGCTCCCTGTGTCTGGAGAAGCTGGCCCAGCTGAGCTCGTTGGCAGGGCCGGTGATGGCATCGTTGCCAAGGGGATGTTAACGAGGCCCATACTGGTGCACAGGAGACCTCTCTAGCTTGGGCAGGGCACGGACAAGCAGGGGAAGAGATTTGAGTATCCCTTGCCTTCTGGGCCATGACCAGTGTCCTTTTAGCACCAGGCCCTGTGCATTTGCTGGTAGCTCTGGGTAGAAGGAGCCATAGGCCCACCTGCTCCGGCCCTTGCCCCAGGCTAGGAACACCTGCCTCTCCAACAAGGACAGCGAGAAATGAGTCTGGGTACCTATGGGTCCTCCCTGCCCCTTCACCCCCTTAGCGGTCCCCCACCCAGCGGCTTGGAGCGGCGGGTACTCGTGGCCTGTTGCCCCAGTTCTGAGCCCTCCTCGTCAATGGGGTCTCTGCCGAGCGGAGCAGGCTGCACATCTGCCTTTATGACCTGTGAGTGAGGGTCAAGAGGAAGGGGCGTGGAGTCGTCCCGGGGAATTGATGCAAAGGGGTCAGTAGAGCTGGGCAAGTCCCCCAGCGCTGTGCATGCCCAGCTGTACGAACCCGGGAACCCCCCACCAACACAGCGATAAGCAGCATGGCTGAGCTCTGAGACCGTGGAACAGACAAACCGAGCCCTCCTTCACACAGAGCCCAGTCAGGAAGAACCAGCGAGCACGGTCCAGAGCGAAACCTGTGCGTAGGTGCTTTTCCGAATGGAGCCGTCCTGCCGCCTCCACGTTCACAAACGACCCATTGGGTGTGTAAATGCGAGTGGCTCCAGTGCACAGACACCACAACGATGTAGGGCCGTAGTTAGAACTGGGCAGCTATCTCCACACAACTTCCAAGCAGAGCTGCTTCCACACACATTTCAATTTGCTTTATATGAGTTTGGTCCTTTGGTGCTGGCTTCCTCCAGATGTCCCAGTGAAGGAGTCGATTGGCTCGAGTGCCTGTGGAAACAGCCCTACACTGACTGGTTGGGTTTTCTCATGATAGGACCTACATGCCCAGGACCTAGCTGTGCTCGGCGCTGTACAGACGCATAGTAAGAGACGGTCCCTGTGGGGGGGTTCAGACTGGAAAGCTGGCTTTTAGATGGATGCTAATCCCATTGGGGGACAGTAGCCCAGTGTGAGCTCTGTCCTGTCATGGGGAGGAGCCACGCACACGTGAGATACAGACTAAGAACTAGCTGCAGACAGTGCCTGGCAAATGCCTGGGCTGAGGGGAAATTCCCCTGTGAGCATAAACTGGCTGACTATGTGTGACAAAGAGGGCCTAAATCATTCGGCTCGCCCCACATGCTGTGAGTTGCTGGCTGAGTGCTGCTGGCAGCCGGACACCTGGGAGAAGTGGTGTTTGGGGGTATGAAGGTTTAGGGCCTTTGCCAAGTTTAGCCCCTCTGTTGGACCATGCTGTGAGACTCTTGCCCTCAGATACGCATCCTGCCTGTCATGAGGCACGTGCACAGGGCTGGTTCATTCTCCTGAAGGGCTGTGCCCATCACGTTTTCCAGACCCCATCACCACGGCAGCATGTCCCACATTGGTTCCACGTCTGCGTTTGCCAGAGGGAGGGCCGGCGAGGTCAGCAGTCCATAGACGCAGGTCATTCTCTTCCCGGGGGGGGGTGCCGCCGAGGCAGCCCTCCCAGAGTCACTCAGAGGGGTTGTCTCAGGGAACAGGGAGCCCCGTTCATGCAGGCTCCCTGCTGTTGTTGTGAGCTGGGGGCGTGAAAGGCACGATCCAACCAGAACTGTAGCCCAGAACCAGGCGTGAGGAACCCAGCTGCAGTTTGGTGGTTTCAGTGACCATTATCCCTGTGGTGCTTTCCACCAGTGTCACAGCAGGGAGAAGGCGTTAATGAGTGGGGAAAACCCGCTTTAATTGCCAGACCCCATTCGCCCGTGTCAGTACCCTCTGCTCTGCTCCAAGGCTGTTACTAGCCATTGTGAATGGCTTTCGCTGCGTGCTGCGCGTGTGACAATCACGCTTACTAGTCAGGGCCAAGGTTATTTTCTGAGCAGTGATGGTGACGGGTCAGTTTAAATGATTCAGTATTTCCTCCTTCAATATGTTTCTTGGCCGCAGTAGAGGGACTGCTTAAGCTGTGTAACTAGGTGTCCGGGACAAAGGGGGCGTTTGCTCTGGACTAGGAGGGCTGGAATGGCTTCTTCAGCATCTGCTTGTTTGGTTACTTTGGAGAAGAGGGTATGAACGACCCTAGTGACCAGAGCTAGGGCCAGGGGAAGGGGAGTCAGGATTCCTGGGTTCTAGTCCTTACTGCCACTAGGGTAAGTCACTTAATTGCTGTGTGCTGCATTTTTCCCATGTGTCCAACTGGCGTGATCATTCTTATGCCACTTAACTAATTGTAATTACCTGGAGATCCTGGGCTGAAAGATGCCACAGAAGAGCAAAATATTTCAGTATCTATGAGAGAGCATGTGCTCAGTTGATTGGTCTTGGAAGTGTATGAGCCACGATTTGCCACAAGATGGCAGTGTTACCATGCACTTACAGCTCTTCTCAGTGAAAACTTCTAAGCACTAATGGTCAGGCACAGGGCATTTCCTGGGGATTAATGCTGGCTGGGAGGAGCTGATGGCCAGAGGTTCATTGGGGGATCCCAGCCAGCCATAAATCCTCAGGAAAAGCCCTGGGCTGTGGCTGTTATTGCTGTTGGAAGATGGATTTCTGGCAGGGAAGCGCTGTGTCCTTTGGTCTGTGCACGCAGGGCATCTCTGGAGACAAATGCCCTGGTTATGAGCCAGCCGGCCAGGCCGAATCCTGCTGAAAGTCACGCTGGGTGTCAGAGCGAATCACTGCCCAGAAAAGGCCTCGGGAGCTGACGTTAGAAAGCGGCTTTTTGCGGGGCAGCCTGAGTTCTGCCGCGCCCAGCCAGGGTCGGTCCTGTTCTCAGGGAAATCAAAGGCAAAGCTCTCCAGGGCCCCCCTGCACAGAGGTGCTCTGGCTTCATGTGAGGTTTGATTTTCCACATGGACACTCTTTTGTTCCAGCTTAAACCCGGTTTATTTTTGTTTATTTTAAATCGATTAGGAACCAGTTTAAGCTAAACTGAAATAAGCCCCACTCGGGGTGAAATAAGAGGGTCTATTCACGGGGTAGCACCATCTAACTAAACCAGTTTAATTAAACTGGTGCAAGGTTGTGTACCCACTCCCTGAGAGGAGAAATATTCCTCCCGCTGCTTTACGTGGTAGATAATATGTTCCGATTTATCTCAGCACAAGGAGCTACTTAATCTGGAGGAACGAATTCCCTGCATTCCCACTGCCAGTGTTCCTGCTGGTACCACTGGCCACACCAGCATCACTCTGGGAGCTTGGCTATGGACCAGCGCTTGGAAATGCTAAAGAGCATTTGTTCCCACTAACTGAGAATTGCTTTTGCATTTATTCCTTAGCACAGGTCTGGATTATAATTCTACACTTTGAACAAGAATGAGTTGTTGGAGGAAAAGCGAAAGACTCAGCAGGGCTCGGACACACCCCTCTTTCTCTCAATGAATGTTGTGCAGCGTATTGAGCTGGCAGCAGAGAGCAATGCTACAGACTGAAAGGGCCGGTGTGTAGTGGAAGAGGCAGCAAGTGTGACCCTGGACTAGCCTTCTGCTTCGCCTCCTCTGGCCAGTGCACTGGGCAGCACTGGTGGGAGCAGGGCTGCGGGCAGGCTGGGGAGAGCTCTGTGCAAGAACGCAGAGGGGCTTGGGGGCGTGCCTGGAGCCGAGAGGCACATCGCTCACCCAGGTACAATGCGTCGCTCTGTGTAAACGGCTCTGGGTGCCGCACCAGGGAGCAGGGCATGTCCCATTTTACCCTGCACCAGGTGGCGAGAAGGGTGGGTCTGAGACGAGAGCTCATGTGCTGCTCTTCGCGGCTAGTGCTAGTGACGCAGATTTAGCCCGCTCCCTCGCAGCGTTGTCACTCCTGTGTTGGTCTCTCTCTCTCTTTGTTTTGCTCTCTAGTATGACTACAGCTTCAGGACAGAGCAAAGTGCTGCTGCCCGGCTGCCCCCCAGCCCCACTAGATGTCAGCAGATGCCACAGTCCTGAGGAGTGAGGGAAGGCCGGCTCCCTGGAGATGCGGCGCATGCGCACAGATACTACTGATGGGAGGCGAGCCCTGATGAGCAGTGTTACTGGAACCCTTCTCGGCAGACAGGACGCTTTTCTAACGACTTGCCTTCCTTCCTGCGCTTTCCCCGATCATTCTGTACATGTTGTTTCTGAGATTTGGACTCTGTTAACCCTTTCTGCCAGGCGCCCTCACCCCTTAGCCCTGCTGGGGCAGTTTCTGGTCAGGAGTCCCTTAGTTAAAGCTTGACAGATGACTTCCTCAGTTCTCCCTGCTTTATAGCACCTGCTGCAGCATGCTCACTGCAATACAGATCTGGAGTGAAATGTTGCAAGCCAGGGGCCCCAGCTCGTGGGACTCTGGAGAGATTCCCAGCAATGAGCCCTGCTAGGATAGAGCGTTTGGGGAAATGAGGCTAAAGATACAGCCAGTTAGTCCACAACTCACAAAATGCACCAGCTTAAACTGACAACTGAGGTGCAGCAGGATAAACTGCCCCAGCTGCCCCTCTCAGTACAGCAGGGTTCTCTGGTTTGTGCAGGGTCAGCGGTCCAGGCCTTTCAAGTCCTTTGATTTAAGCTAACCCTGAGTAATGGTAAACCCTTCCTCTGCTTCTCCAAGTCCAGACTGCCCAACAGCTCACTTGTGGCCAGGATACACCTGAGACCTTAATGGTTTTTGTTACTTTCAGTTCACGTAGCCAGGGTCGCTCGCTCGCTCAGATCCACTTAGGGCTCTCTCCCAAGTCGCTGGCAAAGTGGAGTAGCTCGAAGAGCACAGGGATCTCAGTGGCACCTCTCCCTGGCCCAAAGAGGCTGTGTGTCCATTGCCTGGAAGTAGAGGATCGTGGCAAATGTTGCGTAGCTCTCTCTGGCCTATGGAGAGCAAGCCAGCCAGACCTCAGCAATGCCATCCTGACTTCTCCCAGCCACCCGAAAGCTTTGCCATGGCACCTGCCCATAAAGTGGGCATTGGAACCTGCCAGTTTCTTTGGCAGTTTTCAAACATTTGCCCCTGCTGGCTGCTAAAAGGAAAGAGATTTGTGCGCCCTGTCCCTGCACACTGCTGCACTCGGGGAGGGAAATGCTAAAGCCTGACCCTGTCGGACAAGGCTGAGATAGTTCCACTGGGCAAGTGTTTGATGCATTAAACCCTGACCACAGCATGCTTACAAGTGGTGTCCCTGGCTCACTTCTGAGTCAAATGCATGTCTTGGTGAAGTCTGTTGCTGTAATAAGTTCTTTAGAAGCATTCATCTGAGCTCTGTGCTGCTTTTCAAGTCTGCTGTGGAACAAAACTACGTTACAGCAGCGAAATGGCATTTTTTAAAAGTAAGTGTTGAAGTGTGCAACTTTTTGTATTGTAAAAGACAGGTTGTCTAACCCTATTAAAATGCAATTGCCACAGTAACAAATACTGGTATTGTAGCTCTGGGTTTGGGTTATTCGGACCCACTTTGCACTGCTTTTGACTTTCCTGAATTCTCTAGTCTAACAGAATGTTGACTAATAGTAGGTTTTGTACTGTTGGTTTGTGTATTTCGTATTTGTACAGATGTAAAATATTTCTTGTCCAATGATCCATTTCTGGTTTCAAAGCACTGTACCATGTTTCTGGGGGGAAATAAGTGCAAAACACCATAGCATTCTGGGTAGAACCTGATTCCAGTTCTCTGCTTTGACTCTCCAGACCAGTCTCTCTTTTACTAACTGCCTCTTAGAGACCAGCTCTGTTGTTGGAAGAATGGACGTATATGGTTATAAAAGGGTCAGGTCTGAGCACAAGATTTAGGGCCTGTAATATTTGGCATCAGCTGGTGTAGGCCTGGGTGACTCCCAGAAGGTGCTCCTTTCCTTTAAGGTTCCAAAGTGGCTTTTAGTTCTTATTTTCTGCTGCAGGAAAGCAAAGCCAGCCTTTACTGCCAAGCTTTACAGAGGCTAGATTGATGGTGCTGACATCAACCAATGAACATATCACGGAAGCTAGCGCAGTCAGCCTGGTCATTCTGCTCAGGTTCACTTGAAGTTCAAATTCACTCCACACTGCAGTCGTTTGTCCATCCCATCCATCTCTTGTGTTTCCTACCTTTCAGCTGTCTGTAACTTGTCCTGTAGTTCATTGTAGATCAATTTGTCGCTCCCTCCTTGGCTGAGGGCAGCTTTGTGGATGTATCGGGGTAGGTGTGTTAATCTGTATCCACAAAAACGAGGAGTCCGGTGACACCTTAAAGACTAACAGATTTATTTGGGCATAAGCTTTTGTGGGTAAAAAACTTCACTTCTTCAGATGCAATGCAGTGGGTTTTTTACCCACAAAAGCTTATGCCCAAATAAATCTGTTAGTCTTTAAGATGCCACCGGACTCCTCGTTGTTTTTGTGGATGTAGTAACAGGCAGGTCAAGGTTTTCTGCAACGTCGGTCCTAGCGTAAGGATGATAGTTAGTGTCACAGAGTTGCCCCTCCCCACACACTGAAGCTGGAGAATTGGGAGCTTCCGATTTAACAGCAGAATAGCTAGTGCATGGTCCAGAGTTCTGCCAGCTGAAGGTGGAGTGTCTCCTGTGGGAGCTGTCGTCCCAATGGACAGCTTCTCCTCATTCCAGGGGAGGCCAGACCCAGCTGCTCCATTGTAGACACATTTCAGTGGACAGCATAGGCTGCTGAGAACAGTCCAATGGCCCTGTTGGTTGGACAACGCTTGGGTACCCCTGCTCTAAATCAGAGCTAAGCCAATATCTGTGGTTATCAAACACCGATCGATACTTGGGGCCACAGAGCGTTTTCTTGGCACCCTTAGGAATTTCTGTCAGGGGCTGCAGCATTCGGTTCAGCAGACTGAGCTGTGGGAACCACCCCGCTTTGGTGACTGAAATGTCGGGACTGCTTTTTAAAGCCCATCTGGAGCTTTGCCAGCCTATTTGTGGGAGTAGCTTAGAGTGCATCAGTAGCTCTCAGGAACTAGAGTCAATGCTATAAACTGCTTAGCAACAGTGACAGTGCGTTTCTCCTCAGCGCCTTCTGAGAGACGAGACACACACAACACAAGCCGAACTCTGGATCGCTCCAGGTGTTGACAGGGGGTCCAACTGGGACAAGGATTTGTTCAGTGGAGGCTGCCTCCTCCCCTCCCTCTCCCAGCCCTGGCAGGGCTGTTTCAAAGCTGTTTCTCTGCAAAGAAAGGCTGAAAATAAACATTTGACCTTCACATTTGTGCTTGTGCAGTTTGCCAGTGACACGTCAGAGATTTTCCGTGCCACAGGCTTGGCCGGCACAGCTGCAGACCTGCACAAGAGTGTAGGGCAAATGGAGTTTGTTGGGTCAGGTCCATGGACGGTTGGTCAGAACCTCTCGTGCACTCTCAGACCTGCTCGAACGGCTGTGAGTATTTTCTTAGACAAGAGGGCTCGGAGTGCAATGCAGGAAGCAGTATAAGCAGATTGACAATGGTGCAAGTGATTTCCTTTGGAACTCATTAGCTATGGGGTGCTTCCCCCTTCTGTCTCTACAGGCATCACATCAGTCTTTCAATAGGCAGGTTTTAATTACTGAACAGTAATTTTCTTATTCAAAATAACTCCATGCAGGGCTGGCCCTGGTTCCTAGTGATTACTGCTCTCCACTGGCAAGTGGATTTCCGATTACGTGTCTTACTCCCCACACAAAGTGTGAGTTCTCCAGCGTTGGCCCGGGCAGTCCCAGAGGAGGGAGTGTGTCCACTGCTCTGCACTGAGCCCTGAGATTGAGATAGGAGTGGCTGCAGGGGGGTCATGACCAGGCCTCCTGGACAGAAGGTGTGGTGGTGAGTGGATGTAAAACAGAAGGGCTGGTTCCTCCTACCTGTAATGAGTGTGTCTTGGTCAGCCCACGTCTATCCCCAGAGCAAGCTAAGCAGTGTGCAGCTTCCACTTGGAAGAAGAAGAAATTACTTTGCCAAGTAATCATGAAATCTCCTGACACTGCTGAGGAGACAGTGCTGGGAAAGTGGGAGTTTGCTTGCAGTCAGATGAATTATTAACAATGATGCACTGCCCTGGGATTTCCCAGGGTGATGTTCCCCTAGCAAAGGGCAGAACTGCAGTAATGTATGTGGCTAGCTCCTGGGCCAGCCAGGTAACTAGATTGTGAAATCCCATGTAGTAGTAATAGAGAGGGAAGGATTTATTCCCAGAGTGATGTAGCCTGTGAACATTGTGATAAATGCCAGTGTGGTTAATTAGCTGATACATTCCCTCATCACATAGCCATATTCATGTGGGATGAGACTGCTCCTAACCCTCCTTCCATTGCTGTGTCCCTTGCCAGGAGTTCGTTCTGAGTAGGTGCTTTGCAGGGACAGTCCATTGTGACCCCGCTGTGCTAGTTAGAGATCAGTATTCTGTGGTGCTGAGTTTATTTGGGTTTTTCACCAGTCTTCTAATTTCTCAAAACCAAAACTGTCAAAGACAGAAGAGGCTGAGCTGGTCTCAGTAGACTCGGGCACAGCACTTCACAGTTTGTAGGCTTGTTGGCGGAGCCTCGGAGATCCCATGACCCGCCCCCACCCCTGTATCTCCAAAGGGGTGTGTAGCCTGAGAGGTAGGATTGGGTGTGGCTGGCAAAAGCCATTTCTCAGCCACTCTCCCCCAAGCAACCTTTGTCTTCCTCTGCCCTTCCTCCCCTCTGCCCCACACTCCCCTCACCTTTCCTTTCTTCCCAGGCCTCACCTGGCTGCACCTTCACTCCCCACTTTTTGTGAATTAAATTTCTGTACAAATTGCTTAAGGAACTGGATGTTCTGCTGATCCCGTGCTGTGGCCTGGTTTGTCCATCCCAGATCTCTGCTCGCCTCGGTGCTGGGGCATGCTTCTCACCAGCATTCGGCGGCAAGGTCCTGACTGGCGAGCTCAGCTTGGGCCGGGGTAGCCATCTTGCTGGAAAGTGACATAATGGATGGGTGGAGACAGAGATGGCTTAGAGCTGAGCTCCAAGCTGCTCTACTGTGGGGTTAAACCACCTGAAGAACAACAGTGAGGTTTGGTATTTAAAATGGTTTTTTTTATAACTTCAAAGCCATTGTTGAATCTAATAGAACTGGATTTGTGGCCCCTTTCCCTGAGCTCCCAAGAGCTGAGCGCAAACAGCTCCATAAGATGGCTGCCTCCTGCACTAGGCTTTACCCCTTTAAACAAAATGGGCAACTGCCTTGGAGTGAGAGGAGCTTTGCTGGTGGAGTCTCACCCCATGGAGCTGAGCAGAATAACTCCAGCTTTCCACGGGAGGAGACAGGCCTTGTCCCTGACACTGACTCCTCCAGGATTTATGGTCCCCATTGTGAGTTTCACATCATGCATATAGGGAAGAATCGACCCTGTGCTGAGGGTCAGCAGTAGGCCGACATGTCCTCCAAATAGCTTACGTGGGACATAAGTGGTGCCTACGTCTTCTCAGGATCCTCTGCATAGGGCTGACTTCCTCCCATCGCAGAGGGTGTGTTCGTATCATTGCATTAACTATTACCTCAGCCTTTGAGCCTTGAAGAACCACTTTAAGGTAAAGCTCTCTCTGTGGCAATGAAGAGAGAGGATAACAGAACACACTTCAACACTGGTAATTCTGAGCCATAAAAGTCGGACACGGTTGTCAATAGGGGAAGTGCGGCGCTGCTCGATTTCGTCTGTTCATTTGGTACAGGGAAACCAAACTGGTTGAATCTTTCTGGGTTGTTTGTTGTGAAACGAATTCCTAACAGCAACAGTTTTAACTGTTGTGTCATAGAAATGGAAAAGAAAAACCTTTTATGCAGTTGTGAAATGTTTTTAAGATGCTGCATTTTTGTTGGGCTATTGGAAGTGAATTTACTATGTATTAACCTGATGAATGTTCTGACTTTTTATATTTATTTTAGATCACCCTCCTGTATTTTACAAAGGGAAGTTTCATTGTGTGATAACGTCGTCTGTATTCTTAATATAATTTGCTAAATAAAAGTTTGTTTTAACTGGTTCACTCTCCCTGATTTTTTTTTTTTCTAAAATATGAAGTTTAAGAAACTTAACACACCCTTTGGAACAGAGGTGTGCGTGGCACGACTCTGGCCTGGAAGAACCAGCCTGATGAGTGAGAAGGTGTCCTCAAGCTCCATGAAGATCCAGTGGTCGTCAGCCTGCTGCGGAGGTAGGACACAGAACCATCTGTGGTGGTGCTGGTTTCGGTGATGAGGACATCTTAGGCCATCTGAACTGAACATAGCTCCTCTTTCCAACTCCAAAAAGCTGTCGGATAATAAAGACGTTAGGTCACAAATGATTTGTGTGCATTGGGCCAGTGCCCTAAAAGTGAGAGGCTCCTAGTGCTGCAGCTGCTGGCAGTTGGCCTCTTCTAACTATCAAGGTGGACGGGTTGTGCCAAACCACTTCTCTGCCTCCACCCCATCGGTCTCATCGCTCTTCACATCAGAGTCCAGATCTGAATGCTCTGAAAATAGTTGAGAGAAACCAAGGAGAGCAGTGAGGTGAATTTACACTTATTCTGAACTGAACCACTGTGTAAATTCCTTGGCACTGCTCCATGGAGTTCCCTTTATCGTTTCTGGATGAGATTACAAGTTGGGTTGATAAAGGCAATAGTGTTGATATAAAATACTTCTGTAAGGCATTGACACCACACAACATTTTGGTAAACCAGAATTATACCAAATCAACATGGCACATTATCAGTAGGGCCCTACCAAATTCATGGCCATGAAAAACACGTCACAGACCATGAAATCTGGTCTTTTGTGTGCTTTTACCCTATACTATACAGGTTTCACGGGGGAGACCAGCGTTTCTCACACTCGGGGTCCTTACTCAAAAGGTGCTGCAGGGGCTTGCAAAGGTTATGGTAGGGAGATCGCAGTATTGCCCCCCTTCTGTGCTCCTGCCTTCAGAGCTGGGTGACCGGAGAGCGGCGGCTGCTGGCCGAGGGCCCAGCTCTGAAGGCAGCAGCGCAGAAGTAAGGGTGGCCATACTGCGATCTCCCTACCATAACCCTGCAAACCCCCTACACACACACACACACACACACACACACACACACACACACCCTACACACACACACACACACACACACACACAAACCCCCTACACACACACACACACACCCTACACACACAAACCCCCTACACACACACACACACACACACTCACTCTTTGGGTCAGGACCCCTACAGTTACAACACTGGGAAATTTCAGGCTTAAATATCTGAAATCATGACATTTACGATTTTGAAAAGCCTATGACCATGACACAGACCAAAATGGACCGTGAATTTGGTAGAGCCCTAATTATAAATGAGGCTTATAGCTCTCAAAATATAATTGTAATTGGGAAATCCTTATCAAGCAGGTATTTCTAGTGGGGTTCAGCAGGGATCAGTCCCTGGCCTTATGCTAGTTAATATTTTTATTCATAACCTGGAAGAAAACATAAAATCATTTCCAAAAAAGTTTGCAGATGTTGTGGCATTATCTGATTAAAATATGACCATATAGATCATCATTGCAACCACTGTTATATATTTGCATCAAATCTTGTACAAAGGTTGTCAAGTGAGGTGTCTATGGAAAGGCTATGATTTGCTGGTTATGCTTATGCTATCTGTATGCATGTATCATTTTTGTATTTGAAGTTATAAGTTTTGGCTCTATACCTGGATTTCAAATGTTTGCTCCTGGGGTAACACCCACAAGGTAACCAGCCAGAACATCTTGGAGGGACTATTCAAATTGAGTGGCCCATCAAAAGAACATTTAACTGACAATGGACCATGGGAGACGCCTATCTACACTTAACGGAATTTCCTGCTGTGATTAGGCGAAATGCATGGACGTGTGACTTGCCCATGTGACTCCAAACTCTATCTTGTTGCTGTAAGTTTCCACAGTGAGAACCATGGGATTCCCTCCACATGGCTAAAGCTATAAAAGGCCTGAAAACACCTCCATTTTGCCTCTTTTCTGCTCTAGCCTCTGGACTATGAACTTATATTAATGGAAGCACTCTAAGCAATGAATTTCAATGATTTGGAAGCCAGAGACTTGGCTTAAGACAGCAATTTATTCCATCACTGCTACAAGCCTGAACCAAGAACTTTGCAATTATTGTATGTATTCGATTCCGTTTACCAATTGTAACTCTCACCTTTCTTTCTTTTTATGAATAAATCTTTGGATTTTAGATATTAAAGGATTGGCATCAGCGTGACTTTTGGGTAAAATCTAAGTTGTATATTGACCTGGGTGTATGGCTGGTCCTTTGGGATCAGAAGAACATTTTTATTTGATGAAATTGGTTTTAATAACCACTCATCTCTAAATCCAGTGGTTTTGGTGGTAATATAAGAACTGGAATGCCTAAGGAAACTGCTTTTATGACTTCTTGTTAGCCACTGTGGTGAAACAGAAGTTAACTTTTGTTTCTGGTTTGGTATCTCTTATGGAAGAATATCCATCAGTTTTGGGGTATGTTTGCTCTATTTCTCAGCAGTTTGTCCTGAATTTGGCATCCTCCGTTGTGGCCCACAAAGGCACAGTAACAGATGTCCCAAAGTTTGGGGGAGTGGTAAATGATGAGGACAGGCTACTGACACTGAGTGATCTGGTTCGTTTGGCTGACTGGGTACAATCAAACATCATGCATTTCAGGGAGGTCAAATGTAAGGTCATACATCTGGGAACAAAGAGTGTAGGGCCATACAGACGGGATGGGGAACTCTATCCTGGGGAGCAGTGATTCTGCAAGTCTCCTAAGCTAATTGTTTTGGAATATGTCTCTCCTTGGATGGGAGACCTCGCGGGGAAATCCAGAAATCTGTGCTGGAGGCTTGTAAGAGATGTTGTTCTCTCTGACTCACAGCTGAACAGATGCCCAGGCATTCTCTTAAGGGAAACTGTGCTGTTAAAGGTGCTTTCTTCTGAGTGAGGCATGCACTCGAGATCCTGACCACTTGGTTACGAAAGATCTGAATGTATCTAAATTCCAGCCCTGGTTCATACATTCGGCCTGCCTAAATTCACTGTGAGTTGTATTCTCAGAGCAATCGCCCACTTAAGAGCAGAGTGCAAAATGTAGTTATTACTGAGCAGACAGCTGGATACTTTAGCGAATCTACAGCTATCTTCAGAAGCTGTGTGCACTGTCCGGCGTGGGAACCACATGTGTAACCAGCCCTCAAGGGAGAGAGCAACACCAAGTTCTGAAGCAACCTATCACATGACAAATCCTTGGCCCACTCAGGCCAAAAGCAGCAAAGTTCATTCAATCACACACTAAATGCTTCTACTCAAGGAACATCTTGGTGCTAAAGGTGTTTTCTTAACAATGGCAGACTTTCTCTATCTCGTCCATTTCCTCCTGCTGCTAAGTATTTCAGACTCTTATGAACCGAAGAAAACAATAAATACATTTCCAGCAGCTAATAAATACTTTGTGTGTGTGCACATCAGCAAAACTAGCAGAAACGCCTCTATTTAAGGTTGCCTGGCACTTTCATTATAAAACCCTCTTTCCAGTTGCCTGTAATTTTGCCAAATTTTAATCTTTCAGGCTGCAATTTTCCATGCTGGGAGTCTGCCGTAAGCTGGATGTTTTTGAAAAGTTTCATCTAAAATGATTCAGCCGTTTCTAAGAACCAGAGTAGGGGAGATGGATTGTTTTGCTAATGTTAAAGTCTTACAACCATTTTGCTTATCTCCAGGCTGTGAAACGGGAATTTGAAATTTGATGGTGGGTGTCATCCTGGTGTTGGAGAAGTGCCTTTTTCTGTCCCTGTGAGTTACAAGCTTCTGACAATTGTCATTTGCATATGCTCATTAGAGGCCTGTTAGAGGCGGGCAGCAAATTCTCTGAACATTCCATTTTTTTAAAACCTTAGAAATTGCACCCCAAAAAGCTGTTAAAGTTGAAAAATCAAACACTCAAAAGCTGGGAAAAGTCAGAATTTAGGGATTCTGTGGAAAAACAGTGAATCACATGAATCATCTACATGTTTCCTGAAACTGGGCATGTGCCAGTTGTATTTAGCTGTAACTGTGTTGGGTGAATACTTCCAGTCCAAAGTCTCTTCGTTAGTTACAAAGTTTAGCGACCTCAAAGTCCTTGTAATTAAAAACTGTATTATAAAGCATACCCAAAAGGGGGCCAAATTAAGGTTGCACAGGCAACCATAAATCTGGCTTTTCCAAACATTTCAGGGCTTGGCTTTGCAATCAAAACAATCTTATAACGTAGGGTCTCTGTCAGAGAGAGAGAGCGAGAGAGAGTGTGTGTGTGTGTGTGTGTGTGTGTGTGTGATGCATCCCTCAATCCTGTACTGAAACCCTTTGCTGTATCAAGAGCTCCAGGATTAGCACTAATGCAGTTCACAGTGACGTGTCCCATTGGGGAAGCACCGGCCTCAGAGTGCCAAAGATTTCTATTGGCCGAAGTGGCACGATGCATCCTGCTCAGTATGGAGCGTGTTCAATAGGACTAGTGAGCACTCTGTGCATCGTGGGGTGGGCTCGCTTGTCACCATTCCAGAAAGCTCAATCAACAAAAATTCGCTAAGTCCAAACTTTCAACCTCCCTCCAGTTCCCTGGTCACTGCTTCCTCCCAGTGACTTGGCAGCACTTCGGCTTTTCTTCACCCAAATGGCCACCCACAGAGCCACTCTCCGTTCCAGCGTTTCCTGTTTGAAACTGGACAGACACCATGAATCCAGGCTGCATGTGGCTCCAGGTTGGTCCCTGCCAGAACTTGAGAGCTCTCTCCAGGCCCAGAGCGGCTCTAATCAGCTCCAAGTTCCAAAGCCTTTTTACAAATGTTGTAAACTGGAATTCTGCAAAGTTTTATAATTAACTCTGAACTACAGCCCCGGTCTGAGTTCTGGGGCAGTGCCCAGCTCTTACAGTTCACTGCTTCCCCTGCACAGAGCTGGGCTGCACTTCGCTTGTTGACTACCCCGTGAAAACTCTTGTAGTTGCACCAGAGGGATATTGCTGGGGCTGGCACTGAGCAGAGAGAGGCGGGACTGAGTAGCAGAAAACATTTCCTAAGGTGAGATCTGGTCGACGGTTGGCTCCTAAAGGGAGTGGGAAGAAGCCCCATTGCTGAGCCAGGGTTGGAACAAAGCCTTGAAAGAAATCCCTGGTTGGAACAGCCCTGCCTTGCCTGGGGAGGGAGAGAGGGGTGCGATCACGGCTCTTTTATCTCAAACTGAGATTATCGGATTTCATCCTATTTTTTCCCTAGGAAGCCTAATGGAATACACTGCTCTGCCTGGCAAGTGTCACCGTACAGCTTGACGTGTCCCCCATGGCTGGAGAAGGAACTTCAGGTCCCAACTGACCTCCCTCTGGAAGGCGACTGTGGGGGTCACACGATGTTTGGACTGAACAGAGTGCCGGAGCTGGGAACGATGCGGGGATGTGGCCGGCACATCACAGCCAGGCGCCACTGGAGCCTGTCCCCAAAGGGGTCCCAGCGCCCCTGGTGTGAGAGTACCAGGGCACAGGCAGTAGCTAGGGTAATACCTGCCCAGAACGTGGGGCTTAAGCCTGGTCCCTGGTGCTGAGGAGCTGGAAGTTCTGCAGAGACAAAGTGCCCAGAGGGAGGGAGAGCCCCATGTCACTCCAGCGACTCCTGCAGCAGATGTGCAAGGAGGAGGGTGGAGGTTTGCCATGAGGCGGAGTCCGAAGCAAAGTGTTTGGTGCTGCAATGGACTCAGGGCCTCCAGGGGAATTTCTCGTCCCTGCCCAGAGGGTCTCTCCCCAGGTGCTTCCGGTGCCAGCAGTTCGGCAGTGCGAATTGCAGGTGGTATCTACATCTCCCGGAGCTGGGCGTGGCCCAGTTGTGTATGGTGGAGGGCTTTACGCGCAGGGCACTGCCTGGGCATTGTCTCGTTGTGAACTACAAGGACTACCAGCCATACGCTGGCCTGGGACCAGATCTCCCTCACTAGCGGCATACCGCTCTCCACAGTGTCCTTTCACCCAGCGCTGGGACAGCACAGAGGCATTGTCTGGAGTTGGGACCGGTGTTGTGGGTGGATAATGAACGTCCTCAGGGCTCTCAGAACAAGTGGAACCTTCCCCGTGTCACCGTGCGGGTGGGGAGCTCCAGAACCCAGCCTAGTTAATGTGCCAGGGCTGTTTCGGTGGGCGCAGGGTGAGCTGCCGGTGTCAAGCTATGGCCGCCCGTTTCCATCCGGGCTCGACACTGAAGTAAATGTTTACAGCTTGCACTGGCCCTGCAGACCCCCGCTGCAGAGTAAGTGAACAGCCAGGAGGCCGACAGCAGAGATTAACTGAGAGTGCATCACAGGCCTAATCCCGCACCTGTCAACAGCTACAGCCCACCTGAGGGCCATAATAGGAACATGTGTCTATGTATGGGCAGCGGCAAAACTCCAACCTTGGGGGACTGGAGAGACAGGCTGCCCCAGAATTCAAGACATGCCAAATGAAGAGGTTTGCCTTTCGTGCTGGAGATTTACTTCTAAATTGTACCCAACCTGACACAGTAAATTGTGACCTTTGGCTTCTTCTTTCACCCCACTCCCTCTTGCTAACTCAAATATTTAGAGTCATCTTTGAATTCAATCAGGTGAATACCTGACTCTCTGAGATTCTCTGCAGGCATGTGTTTTATAACCTCCCTTTTCAAATCAGCACCATTTCCCCCACCAAAAAATAAGAAACTTCATCTTAGAATTGCTGTGGGCACCTCCCTGGCCCCTGCTGACTGGGCAGGCCCGTGGGAGGAGGTGGGTGCGAGGATATAAAACAGAATTAGCCCATCCCGCACTTCCATGATTGAGTTCTTCTCCTACTGTCCATTTGATGCATTTAACCCCGAGGAAGAGTGCTGTGCTCAGGTAATGACTGCAAACCTCAAAGCACCTCTGGGTAATTAGCTCTTGCTACTATAAGTGGCCAGGCTGTCTTGCCCTTCAAAGTGTGAGATTCTGCATTTCTGGGCAATAGAAGTACAATGTTCTTACCAGAACAACAGTGTCAGAGAATCACGCAGTAATGTCTCCAAAGGCCAGGGGGCAAGTCGCTTTCAAAGTCTTATTTGTATTTGTGTTTGCACACACGCATGTACAGGATGCAATACCCTAGACCAGGGGTGGCCAACCTGAGCCTGCGAAGGAGCCAGAATTTACCCACATACATTGCCAAAGAGCCACAGGAATACGTCAGCAGCCCCCCATCCGCTCCCCCCTCCACTCCCAGCGCCTCCCGCCCCTTCCAGCCCTGCCAATCAGCACCTCCCCCTCCCTCCCCGCACTTCCCGATCAGCTGTTTCGCGGCGTGCAGGAGGCTCGGGGGGAGGAGGGGGAAGGAGTGAGGGCACTCCAGGCTCAGGGGAGGGGGCGGGAAGGGATGGAGTGGCGGCAGGGCCTGTGGCAGAGTCAGGGGTTGAGCAGTGAGCACCCCCGGCACATTGGGAAGTTGGCGCCTGTCGCTCCAGCCCCGGAGTCGGTGCCTATAGAACGAGCCGCATATGAACTTCTGAAGAGTCGCATGTGGCTCTGGAGCCACAGGTTGGCCACCCCTGCCCTAGACTTTACCGAAATCCCTGTTCTCCTGGCTTCTCCTAGTCTCCCTCTGCTCTTTTCATTTCCCAACAGAGCTCATCAAAATGTTGCCATTTTTGTTGAAACGTCCAAAAAAGGGAAGTATTTTTCAACCCAAAACTGTCTGTCTTTCCCAAGTAACTGATTCCCAATACTGCCCCTGAAACAGTTTCAGCCCCGAGGCTCTGTTCTGAAATTACTGTTGTCATTGGGTTCATCGCTGGGGGGCAGGGAGCTACAGTGGGAATAACACCCCACGGTTAGGAACTGCACGTCTGTTCTGTGGGAGCAGGAGAAACCCTCTAGGCTTTTAACTGCTTCAGTGGATCACCTTGGAAGGATGGTGCCACCTTCGTCCTTTGCTTGGCAGAGTGAGGTGGTAGAAAAGCTTTGACTGGCGTGTTCCGATATGAGATCACACACTGCCCATAGTGATGGGGTTTGGGGAATTAAGGTACTTTCCTGTCTGCTGCAAAACATAACCTGCTGGAGCTGATCAAACCAAGTGCAAGGGCTGCAGAGCTCTGCCTGGCATACTGCTCCCTACCAGCAGCAAACAGGCAGAATTCTGAATGAAATTGTCTTTTGTTCTAAAAACCTAAGCCACTTTGCTCCATAAATCTCTGCTCATTGAATCATCTTCTCCCCTTCAGCTGAAGTGCTATTCTCTGTTTGATGTCTCAATTACTCCTCCTCAATTCCTTCCTTCTTAGACAAACTACAGACTTTAAACCTCCACCCTGAGGGATTTATTGGAGCAGAATACAGAGCTCAGTTGCTTGGGTCAGAGACATGATTTCCCCCTGAACTATCAGGGAAGATTTCAGTCTGTGGCTGCTTAAGGGGGTTGGACAGGAGGGAAATGGCTGGCTGAACTCAGTTCACATTCCACTCCTGATGGATCTGAAACTTGGCAATCCTCATACTAGCTGCCAGGAAAAAAACAACCCAGGCACGCATACAAAATACCACAACTTGCTATGCACTTAACGGCACAAAGCTGAAATGCTCTGAGTTTCTATAATCAATAGATATAATGAATTGAGGATTGCATTCAAATGAACTAGTTATCTTCCACATTGCCACCAGTATTTACAAATACTGGTTTGCGTTTTCCTTGCACAGATCTGTACCTGGTGCACGTGAAGCAAAGGGAGACTTGTCTCTGGTGCTGCGGTTTGTTTACTAAGGAAATGGAATAAATGAATTTGAACATTGAAGGCCGACTTCTGCTCTGTTTGATACTCAAACCACTGAGAGCTGCAATTTGTCTTCAAAAATGTCACTGCCTCCCAAATTTTAACCCCAAAACAGTCTTTGTTTTGTAAAAAACAAGGAACTACATGCATGAGAGTTAGAGAGAAAGCCAGCCAAAGGACTCTGGAGGCCTGGACACACACTTTGGGAATTTGATTGGTTGGTTTTGTTTTTCACTATGGTTTGTTTTTCCTACAGTATTAAAAATTAACTTGCATTGGGAATTTTTTCAGATATTTGCCTTTTTAGCACATATCTCTGAAATGATTGATAAGCCACCTAACTGATTGTCATGGCCCTGGAGAGGGAAACATCTTTTGCAGTTTAATAAAAAACCCGCTCACTTCTCAGTTAATAAGTGTTGAAAGAAGCATAAATAGAAATAACACAGGATTTCCATGACTAACAAGATGACCACATCAGTGAATGTTGTTTGGGGTTACAAATGACTCAGCTTTTGCCTCCCTAGGGTAAGATGTTTTATTCCATTGCAAGCGAGGCTGCCAACACGACTTTGAAGGTCTGACAAACTCAATATAACTTGTGTTCAAAACTCGGAAATGTTTGAATGCACAGTCAAAAAAAATAAAATAAAAAAACTTTTAAACTCTACTCCATGTGTGCAGATTTCTTAAAGATAAAGGAGCCCACAGCTTTATCCGGCTATTGCTGACTCTTTTCTTTTCAAAAGCCTTTTCAGATGTTTTCACTTTTCTGCTTGCTTTGTTGAAAGATGTAAAAATTTAAGACAACCACAAAGTAAACATTTCAAAACTTTCTATTTTGAAAATTAGTGACATTTTCAAAATCCCTTGAATTCCATTTTCAGAAACGAAGATAATTTTTTTAATTTAGTTGACAAATCATCCAGCTAGATTTTTGTTTATTCACAGCCTTTCTTTTATTTTTCAAAGAAAATAGATTTATTATTTAATAGAAACACTAGATAAGTAGATGTCTTTTTCAAAATAAAGCAGGTTTTCTTTATTAGAGTGAAATAGTAATGAACTCATCTGCTTCCAATATTTATAAAGAGTAGAGAAGGCCATTAATTCTACTGGTTGTGAATAAAACCATCTGTGATTTCTTTCCATTTGATGTGTTTTGGTTTTAATATACATTTTTCACAAATAAGTGCAGGGTTTTTTTGTGAAAATGTCACATTCAGAATCTCATAAAGAAAGAACGCAAAGAGAGGGAAACGAAATGTTTTGTTAGCTAAGTAATTTCTCACCTTGCATACAGAATAAAATCCATGCCAACTTTAACACATTAGGCGACAGAATTACACGTTCAACTCTAATGCAATCCATGACATGTTACAAGGCAAATAGAGTATGTTTTGAAGTTTGTTTTCCTTTGGGAATTATACAGTACGTTTAACCTAATCTGTCCTGACACTTGAATTATAACATGATGAGCTTCTTCAGAGAAGCATAACAGTGGATGCCTCCTTTAAAAGCAAAGCAGAAGTTAATAAAATGAGCTAGATGTCAGGGGGAAAAGTCTAATCAAATCATGGTGTAATTCTCTAGAGAACATAGGTTCAAGTTATATTTTTTTCCACCAGAAATCTTGGAAGTCTAATGACATACTTCTTCCCAAGGTGAAATTTGACCTCTAGAATTTTGCTTGATTAAACCAAAAACTGTGAGAATGCCCCAAATGGGACCACTTTGTAGTTTGACTTATGAGTGTTGGATCTAAATTAAAATAAGTATTCATCCAGCTGCTCTGCCGGACGTCATTTTACATCCTTCCCACCAACTTGCATTGTGGAGCCTGCACTGTATTGTAGTTGTCCTTGTTGTCATGCTGAACAACTGGTTATGGTGCAGGTTACACACACACACACTCACACTCCTTCCTCAGGAAACTTTGCGGAGATGCGGTGATGGTTGAAAAACAAACCCAAGGTAATTTTCTTTGAGCGACTTTAATGACTCTTTTGACATGCCCACTTTAAATGCTGGATGTTCTGCAGCGGGTGAAGCAGAGATCCTTGAACTATAGGATTATACTACAGGGGCCTGATCCAATGTCCATTGATTTTAATGGGATTCTGGATCAGGCCCTCATATTTTAATCCATTTGAAGAGACTTAAAACAAATATGTTTCACAAAAGGGTAAAACTTCTCATCAGATGCGCTCTGTAGCAGTGCAAATGATGGAACTGTGACAGATTAATTAATCCCAATGATACATCAAGCAGAAATTCTGCGAAAGGCTCTTGCAGCCTGGTCCGGGGAGCAGAGGGTGCTCGAGCTGTTACTGGGAAGGTCTGAGTCAGTGCTCAGTACCGTAAGCCCAGGAAACTCTCACTAAAACAAAGCCGCCCCTTAATAGGCCATTTCACAAACAAGCTCACTGTTTCCAGCACACGCTACATGCGTTTTATGTAGACCACCTGTTTGTTAATGTGACCTCCTTTGGTTCTGAACAGTGATAGATCAGACAGGATTTGCTGGGACCCTAGAAGTGATCTATAGGCTTCAGCTTTACTGCAGCTGAAGCTAAAGTTATTTATGTCTATTAGCAGTTTGGTTATCATGGGAAAGCAAAGAGGGCTTTCAGGGAAACTTGAATTAACATTAAGTAGGACCAGATAACTTTGGCGCACGTGGTATTAGGCCTAAGAGATTGTACTGATGGTGTGTTTAGTGATGATACAATACCTCACTTAGAAATTACCATTGTCATCAAGTGACTGTAACAAGATGCACATAAGCCCATATGCAAAACCCTTCTTATTTAGTTTTTCTCTCCCTCTCTGTTATAACTAGGACTTCAACTTCCACAAGTCCAGAGGTCCTACTCAGGAAGGCGTTACCCAAGACAGATCTGCAGCTGTCCTTCCCAATGGACGCCCGGAGTCTTCCATTTCATACTCCCCTATTCCCATCTCCCCAGCCCCTCACAGGAATCCCTCCTACCTGGGCAAATCATGAGCTGGGAGCTCGGAGAGGTCAGGCCTGTGGCATTTCCCTCATCCAGTGACCTGCTCTGCCCTGCCCAAGAGGATCTTACAGCCCCTCAAAGGGGTCACTGACACATGTTACTGACAGACAATGGCTTTTGGATTAACTGGAAATTCTCAGGAAAACATTTCCATTGTCCTCAGTTATTTTGGAGATTCTTATTTAAAAAATGAAAACCTGAAGGAAACAAAAAGGAAGGGGCAATGTTTCTCTGTTTCTGTTACTGTCCTGTAGGAGGGGTTCTGACTGAGTCACTGCTTGTGCTCTCTGCTGTTTCCTGGAGCTTTGGTTACACATATTATTACACATCGTTTTTATATTTTCAGCTTTGTTTACTCTTGAGTCATCTTCTCTTTACCTTTGTCAAAGTTCACAGTGTAAGCAAGAGCGGCGGTGTGGCTGAGGTAAGATGAAATGCCTTTAGATGGTATTTTGAATATTATAACATTATTTTGCTAGACTTATTTGTGTCCTGCTATTGTGGGCTGTAAGAGCAACTGTTAAAAGCAACTGTCTGTGATTAAGTTTAAAACTAACCTATCCCAGTGTCTCTGGGCTTTCGGAATGCTGTCTCCAGCAAGCACTGATGAGCCCACTAACAACATAGAGAGGATTTAAGAAAAAAGAAAGAAACCTTGAATTGTAAAAAATAGCACATTTTTAGTTAATTTCCAACATGTTCTATTTATTGCCCACAAAACAATGGACATGGCTCATGCAGAGCCTCATGTGAAGGAGAGTCTGTTGCTGTCTATGACACATTAGCCATCTAGAGCGTCCTATCGGACAAACTAAAGAAAGCAAGCAGTTCGCTATCTGGGCGAATAAGTCTCTCCAACTGAAGTCTTGAATTGCACTGGGATGTAGCAGTTTGTGGAGCTGGCAGCTTTCCTGCTGGGGACTGTGGGACCATCATGCTGCTGCCAATGGATTTTCTTCTGGATTCTGCAGCAGGAGGCCTGCACTTTTCTGTGGCTTGCCTGAGTTCTGGACTTTTCATGAGAAAATTACATCAACACACATGCACAAAGGAAAGAAAGAAAACAGGCCTTACTAGTTCAGTATTGAATAGCAGACGGATAAAAAAGGTCTTACTCAATTTGCTCATATTTTATTTTTTAACTTAGTTGTGGTCCAAAATTGAAGGGGAGATGCCTGTGCAGGCAATGGGGCTCGGTCTGGCTGTCCAGTAGCCACCTGATGCGTTTGTTAGGGGTAGCTAGTTATATTTGCCTAGGCATATGCACCTGTGCGAAGCCAGTGCTTCCAAGGGTGAATGAGATGATATTGGTGGGGGAGGCTACATTACATGTGTTTGTTAAAATTCAGAACAATGGTAGCTAAATAAAAGCAGCATAATTCTACTGCTTAGTACCAAATGTGTGTATGTCTAGAAACCCAGTACTGTATCCTTTGGAAATGAGCACTTCATAAATATACCTGTTTTACTCACATACCTAAGGGACTGGCACAACCCCAAAGGGGACATACTGAGGGGAAGGACAGGCAATGACATTTAATGGCTGCTGTGGGAGAATTTGTGTCTCCTCCCTAGAAAACCTCTGCTGCATGCATCATACGTCTGCTACTCTTCCTGCCAAGTCTCTGACATATTATATTTGCACATTCTGGCCCTATTATTGTAATAAGTGCCAATGAAAAACCATTCAGCAATCCACTGTACGTGAGAGAGAGCTGGAAATTACAGTGGGAAAATGTGTGTGTGCATTTCGAGCAGCGAGAGCAGAGTCAGATACACACAGGGTGTGGGCAATAAAGCCAAAGATCCAACATGACTCATTAATTCCCCCTTTCAAATTCTATGTCACAGGTTGAAGAGTAAAATTTGGGTGTCACAGTGTGGCTGGCCCTTTAAGGGAGTTGAGCCCAGCCTCACCTGTGATGGATCAGCTAGGAATCTGGGGCTATTAAACCTAGCAAGCAGGGTTGTGGGCTGCATGGGGCTGGAAGGGTTCTGTCTGAGATCAGTGCTTGATGGAAGGGGGGTTGTGCCTGGGGCAGGCCTGGGAGCAGAGTAACTCCCAGGCAAAGGGTCTCTAGGAGACTTGGAAAAGAGCTTCCAGGAAACTCCTGGGTCAGGGTGGGGGGGAAGAGCACAGTCTGGCTGACCCTCAGGCAGGGGGCCTGGAGTGTGGAAAGCTGTAGGGCATAGAGAGGTGCCCGTGGAAGACCCTGGATTGGGGGAAGGGGTGATTGATGTAGGATTTTTGTTACCAGGTTTATGCAGAAGAAATAAAGCTGAAGCCCTGAGGAAAAAGGCCTTGGCCAGACTCTGGGTGTGGTGGCAGGGCTTCCTGGGCTGAGGGAGCAGGCCTGTGGCTGACAACAGATTAGTGGGAAAACTAACTTGTGTGTGCGGAGCTTAGTTAAGGTCAATGAACACAAACACAGCTGATCCCTGGAACCAGGGCTGCCCGGGGGGGCAAGTGGGGCAATTTGCCCTGGGCCCCACAGGGGCCCACACAAGAATATAGTATTCTATGGTATTGCAACTTTTTTTTATGGAAGGGGCCCCTGAAATTGCTTTGCCCCGGGCCCCCTGAATCCTCTGGGCAGCCCTGCCTGGAATAACCAAGGCCCTTCCAATAGGTGTACAACACCCTGCTTGTTTGTGCACGTAAGTAGTTTCCCTACTAATGCCTTGTACGTGAGATGCTGTGCGTTCCTTGGAGCTGCCAGTTAGAGCATTTTGTTTCAAAAGTATAATCTGAGTCAGTATGACACAGGCCACGAATCCCCTTTGTTGCTGAACCGAACAAATTAAATTGTATCAGTTTGGGGTGTGGGAGGGACTAAATACGCCCGGGTTAGTTTCATTTTCACCTGAAAATGTAAAACCTATGGTGCAGGCGGCTTCACTAAATAGGCCACAATGTCCATGTCTGAGAGCAGAGCGCTCGATGCTTTTTTACTGCCCAATGTTGCGGGAACACTACGCTTGGATTGTGTAACCGGATGTACTAGATACACTGAAGCTGAGGGCGTGTTAAACTGTCACTGTCTGCATGCGAGGTGCCTGAGAAGGCCATAATGTCTGTAGGTGAGAACTGGTTTATCATGCCCACAAAACACCCTCAGACACTCAACCAACAAGCCAAACGCCCAAAGCCAAAAAGTACATGGTAGAAAAACTTCACAGCATCTGGCCAAACCCTGCTGGATCTGTCGGTGGCCCCAGATCACTGGTAGCCACATGCAAAACTTTGTTGCAAGTACAGTCTGAAGAGTCCGTTTGGGGCTGGGGCTGGTGATTGCAGGTTAGTTTCCCTCACCAGGGGAGACAGGTATTAGAATGAAATCTGCCTCCTCTTGCCCTGGCTTTTCATGGGAGACAACTGTGGCGCTTGGCAAAAAGAGCTCTCCAGCCGGTATGCGTTTCCCAGCAGGGCGCAGATTCAGGACAGCCCTGGTCTCCTTGGCATGCAAACCTGTGCCTGATTTCTTCTCAAAAGGGCCCGAAGGAAGTAAGCAGATGTTCTTATTAAAAGCATTGAGTATCAGCAGCTCCTGAGATAGTCAGTTCCTTAATTAGCTGACCAAACTGGGGAAAGCAAGGTGTTTCCCAACTTCTTAGTAATGAAAATAAGACCTCCAAGGTTAAAAGACTTCTTTTAAACTGCACCAAGTTTATAGGTTGCAAAATGTTCTTTAATCAGTATATCCTTAG
Source organism: Malaclemys terrapin pileata (assembly GCF_027887155.1). NCBI lineage: Eukaryota > Metazoa > Chordata > Testudines > Emydidae > Malaclemys > Malaclemys terrapin. The sequence continues at coordinate 1,414,589 of NC_071521.1, read as the reverse complement.
AAGGCCTAACCACACGGTCACGGGAGTAGGTGGGATATGAAGTGGCACTGCTGGGAAACATTAGCAGCTCTAATTCTGAAGCATTTGCTGCCATTTCTAACGGCTAAATACTTGGTTTCTCTTCACAATAAACTCATTCAAAATGGTCTCTTTATTCCTTAAATCCATATATACCACAACGATTCACATTAGCTCTGCTCCCAGGAATCTAAACACTTTCCAACATTATTTTAACATTTTGTCGTTCGTTTGAAAATTAACCCGATTCTCCCCCCCCCCCCCCCACCAGTTTTTCATTCTCCATTTGACATCCTTTCATCCTCAGGTGTTTTCTAAGTCTGGAAGGAGCCAAAATATGCAAAAGTGGGCATCATAAAGGAGCCTTGAAAGTTAGAAAGTGTCCCTGGGTCGCTTCTCTGTCTTTGCTCCAGCCTCTTTGGCAAGGCTGACGTCAGGACCCTCCATGCCTAGAGATTGGCTGGCAACCTGCTCCTACTATAAAGAGCGGGAGGGGAAGGAATAGCAGCCATTCTTCAAATTCCACACCATCTGGGAGTGTGCGTGGAGTTGGTTCTTTTAGTTGAAGGGATATTTAGAAACTGGAAGGCACTGTCAGTTCGATTAGAGTAAACTGATGACAGGTTAGATTTTGAGCAGAGGTAGCATTCATTATTGGTGCAGCTCTACAGGACAGTGGGCATTTCTTTAGGTGCTTTACAGTTAATATTAAACGAGTTTTAGATCCAAGATCTGACCAGTGTAAGCTGAGAAAAACTTGCCTGGTAAAGTTTGGTTCTTTATGCTCCAAATGTGACCAGATAAAGTTTAAGGGGAATATTCAAGGGGAAAGGGGTATGCGCAGAGGGCAAGTTTTACTACCCAGCTCTCCCTGCCCGCTCACTTTGGCTTTTCCTATTTGAAAGTTGCATAAGCCGCGTCCAGCTGAACTAAGCTTGGCACAGGCACTGGGAAGGGGAGAGAGGCACCCGTTCGAAAGCTCCCACCCACCCCGAGGAACGGGGGCCAGCAGCCTAAGCAAAGCCCACAAGAAGGATTTAGCTGTGGATTCAGCAGTCCAGCATCTCTGTGACACTTCCCCTCCTGCCATGCATCACTTGGGTGTATAATCATGTGTGGATGTACTTTAGCATGGCTATATTTAGAACAGCTGATAAGTAGTAACTGCTAGAAATAGGTCTGTGTGTGCGCCAGTGAGGAGGGGGCATGTTGTGATAAATTGACCCTAAGCTAAATTGTTTGTCTCTGATTTTAAAGAGTAAAACGATTGGGTCTTGGGGCGGTGGTGCAATGGCTGTTTGTGTGTCACCATAACTTGGGGGGGGGGTTAGTTTTGTAATTTTTTAAGGTGGCAATTTATTTACTTCCCTGCTGCTTCCTAGAGGGCTTTCTGACATGCCCTTCGTTTCAATCCTAATCTGTGTCATTGACTAAATGTACCTAGTGACTCAGAACCAAACAGAACCTGAAATATCTGTCAGAGTTTTAAGAAGTGTCATTGTTTTTCTCGGTTTCCTCAGCCTCTGCCCCTTCTGGCTTCAGCCAGGTCTGGAAGCAGAAAAAGTGAAATACAGCTAGTGAGGCTCTTGTGAAATCTCACTGCATGGAAAGCAAGGCATCCTGCAAAACCCCTGCAGCAGTCTGACCTTAAGAGCTACACACGATCTACCCACCCATGGCTTTCCTAACATGCTTACCCCTGTGGTACCTTCGATCCAGCCTGGTTCATCTAACAGACTCAGGATACTTCACTTCAGGCAAACCTCCAGCTCGCTTGAGGTTCTCCATCACTAGTGCAGTGCTGCGCTGCAGAAGGCTGGGGGGTATAGGATCATCCATGGTGCTAGGAGAGCCATTGTCAGCTCATCAGAAGAAAAACTGAAAAAGATTAAAAGTAGACATTGAACAGAGATTCCTCTTCTCTCGGAGTGCTCATAGCGTACAGCTCCTGGCACCACATGCATTGCCACAAATATCACTGAAGCTTTGGGGTTGCTTTGCTAAATCATTTGGCACTGAGACCTAACACACAGCTTTCCCTAGACAGCCTGGCTCCTTGGGATCTGGATAGCCAGTACTCCATCTGGAACCCAACCCAGCCATAACTTCACATTCCCTTCCTTTTACAGGTTTAAATCAGACATGGGCCATTCCTGGGGCTGAGATGTGTGAGGGGAGGAGAGGATTTCATTGTCTTTCAGGAAGGATGGGTTTCTATGAGTTTTCTTTGTAAGTTGCCTGAGAAAACCATCCTGGGATGCATGAAAGCATTTGGGGCTTCTCATGTCAGTAGAAATCAGGACGGGGATGATTCTATTCTATTCTAGAGAGATTCTGACACCTACAGTCTTGCAAATCTGCTTGATCTCCATGGCCCAGGTTTGTGGATTGGATGCGGCTACGAATTTTGTATCCACGCAGGGCTCTACTTATGCCAGGCTCGTCACTGTAGTATCTGAGCACTCTGCAGTCATGCATGAAGTGATGGGACCAGCATGTGTGTTGTGTTTGGTCTCTCATCATCTCCCTGGGGGGGGTAAGGGAGGGGGGAGTGTTTGCAGTAGAGAGTTTTGCTCAGGAATTATTTTATAATAAATTATACATGCATGTTGCTATGTGTTTGTGTTCGAGAAGGCAGGGCAAAGAACTGTGCCTTGCACTTGGTGTGAAAGGATATCTGCACTGTGTAAACACCACAGAGTGAGACAAATTGTGCTGGGTGCCCCGGGGGGGATAACGAGGAGTCACAGAGTGAAACTAAGCCAGGCAGATCCACAGGCATAGGGTCATAGGCCGGAAGGGACCTCACGAGGTCTCTTGTCCAGTCCCCGGTGCTCCTGACAGGACTAAATATTCTCTGGACCATCCCTGGCAGGGGTTTGTCCAACCTGCTCCTAACAATCCCCAATGATGAAGATTCCACAACCATGGTTTTTGTAGAGGGAAATCATGCCTCACCAAACTACTAGAATTCTTTGAGGGGGTCAACAAGCATGTGGACAGGGGGGATCCAGTGGACGTAGTGTACTTAGATTTTCAGAAAGCCTTTGACAAGGTCCCTCACCAAAGGCTCTTAAGCAAAGTAAACTGTCATGGGATAAGAGGGAAGGTCCTCTTGTGGACTGGTAACTGGTTAAAAGATAGGTAACAAAGGGTAGCTATAAATGGTCAGTTTTCAGAATGAAGAGAGGTAAATAGTGGTGTCCCCCAGGGGTCCGTACGGACCCAATCCTATTCAACATATTCATAAGTGATCCGGAAAAAGGGGTAAATAGTGAGGTGGCAAAATTTGCAGATGATACAAAATTACTAAAGATAGTTAAGACCCAGGCAGACTGCCAAGAGCTAAAAAAAAATCTCTCAAAACTGGGTGACTGGGCAACAAAATGGCAGATAAAATTCAATGTTGATAAATGAAATGAAAAGTAATGCACATTGGAAAATATAATCCATACTATACATATAGAATGATGGGGTCTAAATTAACCACTCAAGAAAGATTTTGGAGTCATCGTGGATAGTTCTCTGAAAACATCCACTCAATGTGCAGCGGCCGTCAAAAAAGTGAACAGAATGTTGGGAATAATTAAGAAAGGACAGAAAATATCATATTGCCTCTATATAAATCCATGGTACACCCACATCTTGAATACTGTGTGCAGATGTGGTTGCCCCATCTCAAAAAAGATATATTGGAATTGGAAAAGGTTCAGAAAAGGGCAACAAAAATGATTAGGGGTATGGAATGGCTTCCGTATGAGGAGAGATTAATAAGACTGGGATTTTTCAGCTTGGAAAAGAGATGACTAATGGGGGATATGATTGAGGTCTATGAAATCATGACTGGTATGAAGAAAGTAAATAAGGAAGTTATTTACTCCTCATAACAGAAGAACTAGGTGTCACCAAATGAAATTAATAGGCAGCTGGTTTAAAACAAACAAAAGAAAATATTTTTTCCACACAATGCACAGTCAACCTGTGGAACTCCTTGCCAGAGGATGTTGTGAAGGCCAAGACTATAATAGGGTTCAAAAAAGACTAGATAAGTTCATGGAGGATAGGTCCATCAATGGCTATTAGCCAGGATGGGCAGGGATGGTGTCCCTACCCTCTGTTTGCCAGAAGCTGGGAATGGGCGACAGGGGATGGATCACTTGGTGATTTCCTGTTCTGTTCATTCCCTCTGGGCACCTGGCATTGGCCGCTGTCAGAAGACAGGATACTCAGGCTGGGGAAATGGTGGCCTAAGAACAGAGGTGAAAGTCCCATGGTTTGGGACTCTGTTAGAGACCAGTGTGTGTTGGCTGCTGGGTGGAATGGCTGAAGTAGGCGGCCTTTCCCATCTCTAGTGTCCAGAACGCTGAGTTTTCAAACACAAGCTCACTTGCTATTTACATTGAATATTTAGAGCTTCTCTTTCCATCCTAAAACTATAAAAATAAATGGCCCAATATATTCTGTGTTATAAAACCCGAACTGAACTGATCTGTGAGCAGGGCATCTTTTGCCTGGAACCTGGTTTTCTGAGGGCCCTTGAAAACAACAGCATTCGGAGTACACGAGGCCAGACTCGTAGTAGCCCAGGGGACGCTTGTAAGATGAGCACTAGGAGGAAAAGGCTGGCTTCCAAGAGAGGCTTGAACTAGTGTAATTCCCCTCATCTAGTGCCGAGTGGACACCTCACTCGGTGGGTTAATTACCACAGCATGAGCCTTGTTACTTAATTACTGTTACGTTGGTAGCATGTTTCCCAGCATGTTTGTCTGGCTTTGTATCTGAATTCTAGTCAGGTAGTTGGAGTTGGGAACTGGGACTCAGGACTCCTGGGTTCTATTTTGACTGCAGATTTTCTGGGTGATCAGGACCAAACCACGTAACTCCTCTGGGCTTGCATTTTGCTCTCACTTAGTTGTCCCCTGTTAATTTCAGAAGAGTTAGGCCTGATTTTCACCTGGGTAAAAGAGCTCCAACTGTGGCCCTTTATGCAATAATAATAATACTGACCAGCAGCACCTCACAGAGGTGTTGTGATGAATGAGCAGTTTCTGTTAGCAAATCACTTTGAGATCCTAGAGTGAAAGATGCTGTTGTTCTGCAAATGTTGTGCCATTAAACGTAAAAAATTTAAAAACCGGAAATGCCGTGTTTTTTCCACCACTTACTGCTTACACATATTGGGGAAAGTCCATGTCCTGTCATTGTAACTGTTCTCTCTATGCTCGACTGGGGAACGGACCTGGAAATGCATGGGCATGTGCAGCCCCCTCGGACGTCCCTGGGAGTTACACGCACAACTGCCAGGCTAATTGGGCAGCTTGTGGGAACTGATGATGCTCAGCAGTGTCACAACTAAGGAGGGAGGCAAATTCATTTTCTCTAAAAATGTTGGGGGAGGGGGGAATATGTAGCTAAATATTTTAGTTTAATTTTTAAAAGAATATACAAACATCTTTATCTCGAAATATCCTTGGCACAAAAAAGAAAACATTCGCTCTTATCAGCTTCTATCATTTAGCATTTTCTTACATATTTATATAATGTTCAGGGAAAAAAAAACAGTTTTCTGGACATTGAATAAATGAAACGTGCACATCATTTTGTGGTGGGAGGGAGAGGGGGCATGAGTGCAAATGCAGAAACTATCAAAATATTATTCATACAATTAATGCATTATACAAAATGAAATTATTATTTTAATCTGGGGCTGCCAGCCAGCTAAGAGGCAGAAGACACCTTTGTGCCAGACCCTTGGCTAGAGCAGAGAAGTGTGTAGTGCACGTTGGGGTGGAAAGATGGTCTGTAGCTCCCCTGTGCCTTCTCCCAGTCCTGCATATGTTGTGTACAGGGCCAGCCCCCGGCCAGGTTAGAGCAGCCCTCAGGCTGATCTAGCTGAGACCAGCGGCTAACAGCCCCAAGGGGCTTGGTGCCACATCGGCGCATCCTCCAGCCACGCCTGCTATGCTGGCCCCAGGGTGGGGGACGCCATAGGAGCCAGTGTATGGTTCTTTGCCACTGGAGGATCCCCGTTCCACTGACGTGATCACCAGCTGAAGGCCAGAATCTGCTAATATGGCACAAAGCAACCGTGGCCATCTCGCAGCATCTATCTCCAGAGCAACACTCATCTGAAGTTCACAGACAAGGAAAACAAGATACTTTACACACTCCCACTTGTCTCTCAGGTTCCAAAGCTCAGAATATACTGAAAACACATGGCAAAATATGGCTGTACCTCCCACGGGACTGTTCTGAGCTATACAAGGGGTATACTGTGACTAGCCTTGGAAAGGCTTGACTTGGAAACACAGACTTGGAAAGACTTCCTAATACAAAACATTAAAATACGCCTGATTTGGGAAGCTGTGGGTTGGCCTCCTCAATCCCAAAAGACAAGCCTGTTTGTAACCCAAGTCTGAGTGACGTCCGTTTGCAGACAAAAACAGAACCAATTTCCCATATGAAGACGCTTTCTCTCTTTTAGTAGTGTATCGATAAACTGCAGCACAATCAGTATAATTTCATACTGGCATGCGCCTTAGAACTGTGACTTGCTGCAAAACTCAAACTATGGATTCATTAAGAAGACACCACCCAGAATAAATCCAGAAGGATTAAAGTAGCAATTCTGCACTATTCTGTTAGAATGTACCATGCCACATATTGCATTTGGCTGTGTGCATGCTGGTTAGGTCACGGAAACCTTATAGTGCATGAAAGCATTTCAACTAACTGAAAACAACACTAGATACAGGCATATTTTTATATTCAAGGAACTATTTTGGAAAGTGGAATTTTGTGATTTAAAAAAAATTCAGGAGTCCATATATAGTTTTTGTCATAACACCAAAAGGGAGCTAGTGCAATCTTTGTCAAATTAGAAACAGGCTTGAGTATTAGTCTTTACGCTGATGGTACTCAGGTATTAATCCATTAAAGTAATCAAAAGAGCTTAAATAAGAATCTGAAGGCTGCAATATATATGTCACTGAACAAGCTGTAAAACTTCCTGAAAAGGTGATTTCAAAGCCATATTGCCCAAGGTTGGCAAATTGCATATTTAATTATTTTGTCAGTCCCTCTTTCTACTCTAATCTTTTGGTAAAATACCTTTAGACATATGAAATCAGTTAAGATAATTAGGGTATGATGGAATTAGGTGTTACTTGATTTTTAAGAAAGATACTATCCTCTGCCTTGGTATAAAATGTGTACAGAGCCCAAAAGCTAGCCTGTATTGTAATGTTTTCTTTTCTATAAAGATCAAAGGTCTTTAGCCCCTTTCAAGATGTCTGCAGAATTTGTTTCCTAATTATACCACATTTACTTACTTGTGTGCTGGGACATCACAGTTAACTCTTTGATTGTAAAGATGATATTGGACCTTCATCCAGATGACTGCTGGCCAGCAAAACCCTTGCATCTCTAAATTGTTTTTTTAGATTACCCTGGCAACTCTAATTCTACTATTTTGACACGGTGTTTGCTTTATTTTTAATACTCAAATCCTCTCCAGAAACAATTTGTTTTTCCGCAGTACGAGTTTATACTTTCATTACTACCTTTTACAAGTTTACATATTCTTCATGAACAAGAGTGAACCAATCAGGCTTTGATTTGCCCGGGAGTTGGAATTGTTCTGACCTGATTGTTATGCTCTTTCCATGAGGTGGTGCCTGAGTTTCTATAAAAGATTTGGAATTAGAATTTTTTGGCTCACTTCACTGACTTTATTTTTCCCCAGCAAGAGAGATATAAAAGTGTGACAGGCCACCCCAGCAATGTGAAAGCAGGCTGGACGGTTTGCAGTTTCTGTTGTGAAGTTACAAAAATCAATTTGATTAGAATAGCATGAAATCTATAAAATAAAAAGCTAAAACATTCATAGGAAAAGTCTAATATGAAACATTTTTAAACAATGTGTTTTATTTAGTTTTTATCCATTTCCTTTCTCATATTCTTTTGAACTTTTTTGAATCTTCTCATATGTTTCCTAATTACATTTGCCTTTATGATTCCCGTCTCAATATTTTTTCCCTTCTACTAAGAGTCTTTCAACATGAAACATAAAAACACCATGCCCAGCCTTTTTGAGAGAATATTTGGAAAAAGTCAATATAATTCAGAAATCACAAGTGCCCACAAAACAGTGGAAAATGAAGCTAATGCATAGATAAAATAAGTGAGTTTATTTAAGATTTTCTCCTTTCTGGCAGCTCCAGAAACCTGAAAGAGGCTGTTAATACCTTCTCTTTATTTCAAGATTTTCATTCCTACTATTTAACCTCTTTAAAACGCTACTGACTTAAACTGACAGGAAATACAAATTACTCTGTTTGGACCTGATCCTCCAGGCCCTAGAATTATTAACTGGTGTTAGCAGGCATTTGGCACATAGAGGACTGGCAGGATTGGTCCCTCCATGGAAAACAAAAATTGAATTAATGTTTCTTTCCCCCCCCCCTTTTTTCCCCTGGAGGGTGAGTACGCTTTGGCATAACAAACATTTCTCTTGGTAGCAGATAGAATGTGTTCCAGGCTGAATATTTTTCAGAAATCTTGAGAAAAATTACCTGCTAGCAAGGATGAGGCAGACCCTCCTTGCATCTAGTGAAGCAGCACTCCTAGGAGTCTGCGCCATAAGATGTGACAGAAAACTGCGAATAATGGTAGCCCCTTATTACTATTGGCCAAGATTTCCAAAAGTGACTGGTGATTTTGGTGTCTACGCTGGCGCTCCGCACTTTGAGAGTCAGGCCCTTCTAAGGGGTCTGAAGTTGAGCACTGAAAATCACCAGTCATTTATATCTTGGCTTTTATTTAGACCACCCGACTCTCTTGCTAGGGTAAAATTCAGCTCTCGTGGCATCTCCATGCAGGAATGGATATCTCGGGGACTGGGGTTTGTCCATTTGGGATCTTGAAGGATCCCGAAGCACTGACCGACTGTGCATTTGTACGTGCAGCCATTCCTTCCCCCACGGCCACCACTAACACATACTGTGCTGCACCATGCGGCAGGAGAGAAATTTTGTCTGCCTGTGGCACCTTGTCATTACCCAGGCCGTAAGCTCTTTGGTGCAGAAACTGTCTCTTTACTTCAGGTCTGTACAGTGTCTGGTGGAAAGGGGCCCTGACTGGGATCTGGAGACATGGCTGTTTTACACATTCATAATCCCGCGGCTATTTATCTGTTTTCCAAGAAACATGCAACCTGCTACTGCTTACTGACAAGTTTAAAATAATCCCCACCCTTTCTTGTAGCCAGTCCTAATGGTGCATTCAAGATTTCACAGTGCTTCTCACCAACAAGATCTCATCCAATTTAGAGACAAACTAAAAATTGAATGGATTTTACTGAAATTTCTGGGAAAGGCAAGAATATCTCCTGTCACTGTTTATATTCTCCAGCTTCCTTCTGAGAGGATGCCAGGGTGGACAAAAATCAAGGATTTTTTTAATTAAAAAACATTAAATTTTATAGTTTAAATAGTTTTATTTTTAAAAAGGAAAACATCATTTAAATAGAAAAACAATTTAATATTAAGTTTGAAAGAATGACAACTAATATAAGCCCTAAATTTACAATAATCTATTAAAATAATTTAAATTATTTTTTAAAAACAATATCCAAGCAGTACATGTTTGCTGCCCAAGTTTGAAAGAAACTCAGACCACTGAACTGCTGGAAATCCTTGAATAGCATCTGGAACCAGAGTTTGTTCAAGAGTTAACCCAGCTTTTGAGAGCAGTAGTCAGAGATAATATTTTCATTTCAGTTTATTCAAGTAGTTCAGGTCAATGACTAGTTCATTCAGAGTTGAGAAACCGATAGAAATTTGAAAAAGCAAGAAAGCATGTTCTCCTCTTCTAATCTATGAATAAAAATGAGGTGTGAGGATGAGATCTATTATTTCTAAAACTTTGAAGGATACAGTGACCAGAAACAATCACAATAATTCTCTAACTATATTTACATAGTTTACATTTACTTCCTTTGTTAATAAGCTGGTTAATTTTAAATGCAAAATATATTTTGATAAATTTTCTTTTTTCCCTTATTATATCCAGCACATATAAGGAAGTTTTATTTAACCAATAAACAATTTTAGAATCCTGGTTTTTTGCTTTTTAATTAAATTTAAATTTCTATCTAAATGTAGCTTAACACAAATTATGAGTAAAATTAATCAGCGTCTAGTAAATAAGAAAAGCATTATTCACCATTTTCTAACATACTAAAAATGTAAAAATTAAGAATCTGAATCAATTTAAGTTATGGTACATAACTGCTTAAATAAGCGTGCACTGGTATCACATACCCTCCCGGTTACCAAAGAGCAGTAGCAAATGTTGTGGAAAGGCTGTATCTAGTTGCTAAATAACCTGTTTTAATGGTTACCAAGCAATGAGAATCCACCTTTCTTTAGAAAAATAACTAAAAAGTACAAATGCAAAAGAAGATTAAAATCTATCATTTATATCAAGGTTTCCTGTTGCTGATTTAAATCACGATTAAAATTGGTGTTTTAAATCACCTTCAATCCACCCTGGAGGGATTCAACGCATTGCAACACACGTTGCTGCTTCCCTTGGTCTGGCTGAATCAGACCTTCCTAACTGACTGCATACTCGGTCTTCGTGAGGACATGGTACACGGTGACAGTACTGATCAGTCACTTTCCCGTCACATCTTTCATCCCGCAGAACATCAGAGTCTTTTGCCCTGAAGTGATGTTTTCTCTCTACAATTTGTAGCTGCTTCTGACATTGACTCACATGCAAATAAATAAATCCAGGGGATTTCTAATGTCCTCCTCACACAACAGACTCAGGTGAAACCTCAAAATCAAAGGCCTCCACATAGCAACCGACATGGAGCTCTGGGTAAGAACCAGGGCTGAGCTGACTCTCCAGGGAGTTATCACGTTACTGATGCTTAGAGCATCACATGACCGCAGCAATAGTGTCATTCCCCGCTGCTCATAGGGGCAGATGATTGCGCTTGGATATCCGCTAAGAATGTTGTGTTGTTGTCTATCCTGTGATGCCTTGTAGCTAACTTGCCATGCAATGCTGTCCGCCTTCAGCTCCAGTTTTGTTGTTGGTGGTTTTTTGGTAGGGGCTGGGTGTTAAAGTTAGAGGGAGCAAGGAGAAGTGCATCTCACCTGCCTCTACTTGAGACCACAGAGACATTTCCCCCGCCCCTCCCCCGGCAGGAAGAAGCAGCTCCCCTTCCTTGTTGGCTGATGCAGTGAGAGTTCCCCTTCCTGTTTCAATCTATTTTGGGTCCTGGTAAAAGCCCAAGATTCATGTCCTGATTGGCCTGTGAGTGCTGGCCTGGGGCAGTATCCATCAGACATGGAGTCCTCCTTGAGAAGCGAGGACATCTGCTATTTGTAATACTCTCTTTAGTCCAAGACCCTCAGTGTAGCCTCATGCTATGTTCTCGTCCTTTTACTTCTCTGGTTTGAATGTTCCATGAAGACACAACTTCTAATTCCTTCCCACCCACTATCATCATTTTGTCTTTCCCCAGACCACTTCCACCTCCTCTTCGCCCCAAGCCCTTTATCAGCAGAGCTCAACTGCTGTCAAGGAGTTTCACGGCCCCTCAAAAATAATTATGGTGGGAGTGTCTACAACTGGATTGCCATGGCTGCATCCTGGGGTCACATCAATATGTGATGACATCACATGGTGGCATAATAATATCACCATATTCAGTGCATTCATCCAGATAATATCACCATATTCAGTGCATTAGCCATCATAAAGCAGTGAAAGGAGCGCTCGCTCTCTCTCTCTGGTTATTTTGGGTTCTGCCGCTCCACATCAATCCATCCTGACTGCTCATAGGGGGGCGGGACTGGTGGCTGTTTTTGTTCTTCTGGATGTCAGGTGCCAGCAATTTAGTACATATACTTAATACTCACATGTACGAGGCAGTGGATCTAGCCCTCCTGTGATTGGTGCTCATAACACTCTGAGCCCTGATGGCACCAAATAGCTACACACAGCCAATTGCCCCTGCTTTACATTGTCCAACACACTTATCCCAAGCAGCCTTCTCCAGAACCTTATTCATTGTGTGTAGGTGACCCTTGAATTAGGAATTGCTTCCTGCTGTTCTGAACTTCAACTAACCATAAGAAGTCCCTATTGTCTGATCTCAAGCTATTGTCAAACACAGATGTCTTCCACATTTCCCTTTATACGTGTGAATACCAATGTCCCAACTGCCTGGTGTACTGCTGTTCATTATAGTCACATCTCAGCGATTTGTTCCCTGGTCTGGTATTCTTCATCTCATGTAACTAGCATAGCACCTACTCCTACGCTGAACCTCTTCCTGCTCCTGGTGGCCTATGCAACTTTTTCTGCTGGTCCTTCGGAGATGCCTTGCAAATGACAATGCATCTTAGTCTCATTCCAGGAGAGTGGAATGCCACAAGTGAGTAAAATTACCACAATCTCCCAGTCTCTTAGGCCCTGATTCAGCAAAGCACTTTAGCATGTGCCTAATTCCTTTTGCCTTCAACAGGATTAATCATGAGCGCAAGTAAAGCATGTGCTTAGGTGTATTGCTGGAATGGAGACTTAATTATCTTTACCCTAACAATTATTTTTCCATTCTTTGCCCAGCGTTGAAGTTAACTATTGTTTCCCTTTCATTTTCTCTTTTACTCATTTCAATTGGTGTTTGCTTTAGGAATCCAGCATTCTTCTCCCTATTTTCCATCTTACCCTTGGCCTCAGCTCTTTGCACAGACACATAGTGGCTGGTGTTCAGTCTTGTCTCTAACATTTGTTATTTATTCAGACAAGACTTCAAATTTGTCTTGTTTCATTATTCTCAGTTTGGGAGTGGTTTTCTCCATAGCACTGAATATATTTTTCCATTTAATCAGTGATTAATTATTCAGCTTCTGCTCTTCAGAAGCTCTGCGTCAGTTTGGTATGTCTGTTTGCTATTCTTCTTTTCTTTGCAAAGCTTTCGGTTTCAGCAATGTTGGCTTTTTAACTTCATGTTGCACTATCCCACATATTGGCCCAATTCAGTAGAGCATCAAAAGAACTCAAGTGTATCCTTAAAGTTAAACACGTGCCTAAATGCTTTCCTGAATCGAGGCCTTCTTCTGTCCAACGAAGACATGTCCATAAAAATTTCAAATGTAATTTTGATTAAGAAGCCTATGTCACTTTTCATGGAACAATCAGAACGTTCTACGGTCCTTGTTTTGTATATGGGTAAAATTTTCAACAATGCCCTGCACACATTCTGAAGAAACTGAGGTATGCAGGAGCCCAAGTCCCACTTGAGTCAAGGGGGTTTCCTAAGTCTCTTTTGAAAATGGGACTTGGGCTCCTGAGACTCAGTGCTTTTGAAAACATTTATCCTATGTCTTATTGAAGGACATGTCCAATTGCTTCATTTTTGTTTCATTTCCCTGCTTTTCACAAACTGTATTTGGTGCCGGATGCTAAATGGGGTGTTGATGGATTTTTGATGAAGGAATTTCATGTGGTCTCTTCTTGAAAAATTTCTGTGTGAGCTACCAAAAATCCCCAGGCTCATATCTGAATTCCATCTGTAACTCTACCCTTTTGTCCATAGTTTGTGTAGCCTAGTAAACAAATATTCATGGAGAAAAGAATGGGTCTTGACAATAGAACTGTCATTACAACTGCCTGTCCCCAACAGCTGGACTTTCATGTTCAGGTAAAATATATAGAATATTTAATTTTGCAGACTAACTTGTCTGCACTCAGGATTTCCTGGACAGCAATGGTTAATATTAACTAGCTAATCTTTAGAAACATTTCCCCCTGGAAACATCTCCCACTTTCCCATACCTAGTGGGCATAATTCTCTGCTTCTTGACATTGTTAACATTCCAGTAGCAGTAGATTGAGAAGACACCAGTAAAGGGATTGTGGAGCAACAATGAGAGAGTTTTAATATATGCACATAGAATTAATTCTGGTGCTAGGTTGGAATTCTACTGACATGCAGTGTTCTTATTCCTCACTTTTGAGAGAAAACCATACAGAATCGTTCTTCTTTGTATAAATAATTACAAAACTACAGTATATAGCAAAAACTTTTTCAAAATGAGGAAGTTTAAAAAGACAGTTTTAAAGGCAGTAGATTTCATTTGTACTATTAGGCTCATTAAAGTTTACTTTAAATAATTACATTTATGTCTATTAAATTTAACTTAATTGAATAAATGAATAGGAGACATTTAAGGTTAGGAAAAATAATTGTTTATAAAACATACATTAATTCCATGAACATTCTTAGAAGTTCACACTTATTTTTTATTTTGTAATAAGGAGGAAAGAATCATGCATTTTTCCCCATGCTTTAAGGCATTTTATAATTGGAATTTATGCCATAACTTAGCTTGTACAGTTATAAGTATATTTAAAGATATGTTAAATTCATCAAGCATTCACTTGTTAAGCTGGTTAAATATAATTATAAATATTCAAGCATTTACCTTGTTGTGACTAGGTGCAGCAGACACCCTTTAAGGTGAGACTCAATGATCTTCGTATGCTGAGCTGAGAAGAAGCCCATGGAGGATTAGGGTGTGTTAAGTTTCTCTTCAGACAGGTGCACAAACACTTCCCCCTTGTAGGTGCTACCTGCTCTTTACTGGACATTTATTACAAGTCAATGCAATTTCACAAAGCACCTGCATGCAATAAAAACCTATTACATGTGTGAGGCCTTAAGGAAATTAACAGTTCCTCCCTAGGGATGCATATTTTGTTAAGATGTTTATTACAGATGAAGTGGTCCTGGGGTAAAACATTAACAAGTTGTAGAGTGATAAAAGGAATTTTATCATTTCTCAGTGACATAAATAGGAAGAAACATTTAACTAAATCTATAAAATTCCTGTTTCCTAATGAATTTGCTTTAACTATTTATTAACTGGATCAACTGGCTGAGGCCACATTTGTTTGTTTGTTTGTTTGTTTTCAAAAAGCGAAATAATTCTATGACCAAAATCTGCTCCCAGAAATAAATAAATAAAGAACAGTTTGCACAGAGTAAGAAACATCAATAGTCTATTGTGAGATTAAGGAAAGCACAGCTCTAAAAGTCAGTTTGCTGTTGTCATATTGACTTAAGCATTAGATGTAAATTTCACCTTCTGTATTAAATTATAATAATAATATAATAATATACTGAGCTCTGAGCATCATATTTTGTGCCATAGTCCAGCAATTTATTTTTGGTTAGGATTACAAAAGCATATTATTTTTTTAACACCAGATTAACCAAGTTTGTCTGTGCTCCATTATTAGAGATGAAAGCATAGAGTACTGCCTTTGGACTAAGAATGCTGAATCTAATTGAATTATATGAATGTAGTTAAATGTCTACTTCAGAAAGGCTAGATTCACTTTCAAGATTAGTTACTTCAAGAGTTAATGGGCTATTTAAACAACATAGTCCAAGAGCCAAACACAGGTGGGCTGTGTTAATAACTTTATTTAAACCGCTTTTCCCCTTTGAGAGGCACAAGCCATCCATTAATGCATTCATTAGGGTTTATGGCATAGTTCTGCTTTTTTCCTAATGACACTATCCAGACTCAAACTTGCTCAACTAATTTAGCCCAGCTGCCCTTTGCCTCTCAGCAACAGGTCTCTTGTTCTTCAGTCATACATGCTAAAGTGTCACAGTGATTAGTTTTTGTTGCATTGCTACTCTTTGCAATATTGTTTTGTGTATTCTTTGCATCTGAGCCCACCTTTCCTTTGGGTATTTTCCATATGGCTCTGGGGAAATGCCCCACCGGGCAGCCATTGGAAAAGGCAGCGCAGCGTAAGAGCTAAAACCAAATTCCCGACAGTGCTTGCATTCCGATTTGATTGAACATAACAGTTTATTACTTTCCTCTAACTAAAGAAGCTAACAAGATTTAATATCCAGTTCTGCTGCAAGTATTTGTAACAGTTCCTTGCTGTTGCCACACCTTCACCAGTTCCCTGACTTTTTAAAGTGTGCTAAACTGAGTCCAAAGATGTTTGTCCCCAATGACGTTAGCGTTGTAAAATATATAATTGGGGACTGAAGTGCTCACTTCCACCAGTAGCTAAAACACAGGTAACCTGTGTCTGTTTAGTAACTAATTCCCCAGGTACTAATGAACATCACAATGAATAAGAATGACCAATGTGTCACTCTCAGATTAACAGCCAGGAATTGCATGTACAGAGTATAGACTCAGCCCTGTCAGCTGCTGAAATTTGCTCAGTTTATTTGGGGACTTGTTATCAGATTAGGGTTTGCAGGTCTAATATTCCTGGGATTTGGCTTTCAGGCAACTTGTATCCAATCTGAAATAGCCTTAACTTGCTCAGACCTCAAGCAATGCTGCGACCTCCATTCTGTTTACTGCAGCTGCTGTTCCAGTAAGAGCATATGCCCACTAGTGTGTATTAAAACCTGGCAGAGGTAACTGTCCCAGGGGATGGCATTGGGTGAGTTCTGGTTGGTGTTTGATAAAATATGTACGATGTTCCCCAAGTTGGCTCTAGTGTTCTTTTTCACCTGAATTTAGAAAGTTGATACAAAGTATGCAATACGCTGTAGGTATAAAACATGGTCTTATTTCTATGGAGGTGAACGATATAAATAAAGAACCACTACTACTCTACTCTGCCAAGGTCTCTCTATTGAGGAACTTCCGTTTCTAGTGTTAGATTGTAAACTCAGTGGGGCGGCAGATGTCATTTTATTAATCTGTAAAGCACCATGCGCCCACTGGTACTATATAAGCAATAACAGTAATGGGTGCTGCCTATTGCATTGCTTTGGGAGAGACAGAAGTATCCCCTTCCGGCAGATGTCGTCTCGCTATTGCGCGCTGTCTCTGGCACCTCGGACGGAGACAGGGGCAGCGTGGCTTGTTAGTAGCATGGCAGTCCAGGCTTGGAGGTGACTGGGGTTCAACCAGCAAGACAAAAATTGTGCTGACTGGCTATGGGGAAATGGAAGGGGTGCAGTGTTTTCTTAGGGCCCATCTGGCATCTTTATGCTGCTGCTCCAAGCAGGGAGCCAATATTTGGAACCTGGCAGAGCTGTTTCCACTGGGATTGGGAATCGACAATACGAGTCAGGTCTGTTCATGGTGTCACCTTGTTTATTTACAAGAAACGTACACCCAGTCCTGCTTCCCTGAACACACCGGAACAAACAGCGGGCAACTCCTTGCTCAGAAATCCCTGGGGCTGCCATGCCAAAGAGCTCTGTGCCCAGGATGCATTCTCCCTCTGCTTCCTGTCAGGGTCCTGCTCACACCCCTCACGGCTTCCTGCCTCCAACACACGCAGCAGCTTCTCAGTCCTCACAGCTCAGCTCTGATCTGCCATGAACAGTGCAGAGCCTTGGGCGTGGCCTCCATGGTCTGCAGTGGCCTTTGCTACGTACAGGGGCTAAATTGCTCCTTCCACTGGGCCTGAAAGAGTGCTTGGCTCCAGTGGCTGTAGCGAGGTCTGTGATTATCTTTGGACTCCCCCGAGGGCAGTCATCAGCACCTTTCTGTGTAACACTATAGTCTGTATATGCAAGACCAGCCCTGACGATTGACTGCTGATGGAGAACTCTCGGTGCATAGCAGAACTCACTGGACTTCCTACACCAGCTGCCTCCAGTCTGCAATGGAAGGGGTCATGCCCGGCATTCGAGGGCAGTCTGTGGGTAGAAAGAAGGCCTGATGGAGCCAAGCTCTGATATACTTGGTCCTCTACGGGCATAAAATCCATCCTTTATATCCATGGCATAGACAAAAGCAGGGCCCTGTGGGGCCAGGCAGCTGCGGATCAGGGAGCCACAAACAGTTCCCTGTAGCCGCCACTCCCTACTACATCTCCATGCAGCTCAGGGCCAAAGAGATCTGTTAAAGTGTGAGTCCATGATGACTGGTGACTATGGAACAGTGGAACTTCATCCACCCTGCTCTCCGTATGTATCAGAGCCAGGGCTACTGACATCACTGATAAAGTAACTGGTTTGTTGGGGGAGGGTCTGCTTTTTATTGTTATTGGCCAAAACCACAATGGGGCAAGGATCCAGCTTCCATTCTCAGTCCTGCAGCTCCTGCCACTTTGGCAGAGGGGGGTGAATTCCGTTCTGCCTTGTGCATCGGTAACAGAATTGTTAATGATGCTGTGACTCTGTTCTCTATTGCTGGTGCTGCTGGAGCCAGAGCCAGGGTGAACTTGTAGAGACGGCAGGTAGAAAATCATGTGTTACTTGTCAATGGAGCAGATTTGATCTGGACAATAAACACAGAACCACTTTTCAGATTAGAACTGCCCTCTTGATGTGGAATAGTCTCCCAAAGGAAATGGGGGAATTTCACTACACAGGACACTGAAAAATAGACTGGCCAAAGCCCTGGACCTTTTGTGGGCAGGGGGACAGAGTGGGTGGGGTAGGTACAAATGGCTTAATGCTCTAACTTCCAGGCGGTGTCTTGTATATGCTGATGATGATTTGTACTGCAGTGGTGCCTAGGGGCCCGTGCCCGTTATGCTAGATGTTGTATTATACTAACTGAACTGCACTGGTGCTCGAGGAGCAGAGCCCCTGCCTTGCTGAGCTCACAGTCTTATGCAATACAAAACCCGCGTAACAAAGGAGTGCATGGAAGGAGGAGTGTAACACTCAACCTCTCAGGGCTGCATGGGCCAGCCCTGTGCCCAACAGAGTGGTTCTAAAGCACGTGAACAAGTATTTCAAGACAGCTGGCGGGTTCCTGCGTGAGCTCTGGGGAGCTCAGGACCAGGGGCGGCTCTATGTATTTTGCCGCCCCAAGCACGGCAGTCAAGCGGCTTTTGGTGGCATGCCTGCGGGAGGTCCGCTGGTAACGCGGATTCGGCGGCATGGCTGTGGGAGGTCTGACAGTCCCGCGCCTTCGACGTACCCGCCGCTGAATTGCCGCTGAAGCCGTGGGACCGGCGGACCTCCCGCAGGCATGCCGCCGAAGGCAGCCTGACTGCCGCCCTCACGGTGACTGGCACGCCGCCCCCTGTGGCTTGCGACCCCTGGCACGCGCTTGGTGCACTGGTGCCTGGAGCCGCCCCTGCTCGGGGCAGGGCTGCATAGGTGAGCAGGGTTGCAGGGATGTGAGGACAAGGCCTGTTCAGTTCTCTTGCATGTTCTGAGGGTGAGCACAGCCCCCTAGTGTCAGCACCGTGCTCAGACTCCGTGACCTCCCCTCCCAGTGGCAGGAGCTGCAGGCCTCATTCCATTCCCCCATCCTCCCCTCTCTGCTGTGCCCCCCCGCATGCACCACACGCAGTCAGAGCCACAACAATGGCTGTGACGCTGGGTTTGAACACTGCTGCATGGCTTCAGCTCCTTCTCCTGGAACAAGAAACGTTCCTTGGCAGCACTGGGCTGCAGTTTTGGCAGATTTTCTTTAAGCTTCTGCTCTGTGCCCCTCCCAGCTGAATGGGGGGCTCCAGGCCTGGCTGTTTGGTTGAACGGAAAAGCCTGAGGCAGTGAGGTGGCTGGCCAGTACATTCCCCTTCTAGCTGACAGCTGGCTACAGCGCCCGTCTCTGGGATGATGGGAGCTGCCTGAGAGCCGGCAGCATGTGCACTGCAGATCCCTTGTCCCCGTGTGTCCAGCTCAGACAGGGGGTCATAAGGTTGTAGCCACAGAACGGGCCTGTGAGGGGGTGTCCACCCCACACTAGACTTGAAGGGGTTTAGGGGACCAGGTGGGCCAATTAACTCCAGAGGCTGCACCTGGAGGCGGAGCCAGGGAACAGGTATTAATGAAATGAGGCTCAGCAGGACTGGAACGGGAGGGGCCTGAAGACAGCCCAGGAGCTGAGAGCAGCTGTGGGCTGCAGGGAAGCAGTCTGCAGTCGCTCCCTGGGGTTTTGGAGGGAGTTTGGGCCGGCAAAGCCAGAGAAGGGAGAGCCGCAAGGTAGGAGAGGCTCAGAGGAAAGGCAGCAAGGGATGAAGTAGTGCAGCCTTTCGCTGCTGAGGAGAGGGCCCCTGGCTGGCACCTGGAGTAGAGGGGGGCTGGGGCCCCCTGCCAACTAGCCACTGGGGAAGTGGCACAGACGAGGCAGTGGAGAGCCAACTGCCTGGGACAGTTCGCCTTGAAGCTTTTGATCTCCAGGAAGGGAAGGACCATAGTGACCGGGCCAGAGGGCCGAGTCACGAACAGGCACTGCAGCTCCTGGAGCGAGAGGGGCCGCAGGGTGAGAGAGGAAGATGAGTGGAGAGACCCCCAGAGGAGGGTGCAGCACCTGGAGAGAGCTAATGCCAGAGCGCCCAGGAGGAAGCCCTTCTAGCGGTGAGTGGATCCTGTGACAGGGCCACAGAACTGAAGAAAGGAAACAGATGAAGCGGAGCAGGCTGCGGGAGCCAGAGCTGCGGTAGGTCTGGCCATGGAGTCGGGGGTGCAAATGCCTGTGTCTCCATGGGGAGGAGCAGCATAGGCATCCGTTCACATCTGGCGTTACTGCCACTCATTCTAAAGGCCGGCGTGGGAAACGACGGCCCAAAGAGAGGAGTGCAGCCTCCTCCGAGCTCTCGGCTCGACCCACGCTGATCCCAGCCCCTCACAGAGTGAGGTTTCTACATGGCAGACAGAGGGACATGCAGCTGATGGAAGGGAGGTCTTTGCAGAGCCGGGAAAGGCAGGAAGTGTGACATGCGTTTGGAACAGGGTTGCCAGGTGTCCGGTTTTCGTCTGGAACACTTGGTCGAAAAGGGACCCTGGTGGCTTCAGTCAGCACCGCTGACCAGGCCATTAAAAGTCTGGTTGGCACGGGGCTGGTAGGCTCCCTACCCGGCTGCGTGAGGCTCCCTGGAAGCGGCAACATGTCTGGCTCCTAGGCACAGGGGTGGCCAGGGGAGCTCCGTGCGCTGCCCCCATCCCGATCGCCAGCTCCACAGCTCCCATTGGTCGGCAATCACGGCCAATGGGAGCTGCGGGGGCTGTGCCTGCAGGCGGGGACAGCACACAGAGCCCCCCACACCTCCATCTAAGAGCCAAGGGACATGTCATCACTTCAGGGAGCCACCTGAGGTAAGCGCCTTCTGGAGCCTGCTCCCAGCACCCTCTCCCACATCCCAACCCCCTGCCCCAGCCCAGAGCCCCTCCTGCACCCAAACTCCTTCCTGGAGCTTGTATCCCAGCACCCCCTCCCATCCTCCAACACCCTGCCCCAGCTCGGAACCCCCTCCTGCATTTTGAACCCCTCGACCCAGCCCTGAGTCCCCTCCTGCACCCCAAACATCATCCCTGGCCCCACCCCAGAGCCAGCACCCCCAGCCGGAGCCCTCGCCCCCTCCCACACCCCAACCCCCTGCCCCAGCCCAGTGAAAATGAATGAGTGAGTGTGGGGGAGAGCAAGTGATGGAGGGGGGAATGGAGTGAGTAGGGGCGGGGCCTCAGAGAAGGGGCAGGGCTTCCGGGACAGGGGCAGGGCTTCCGGGACAGGGGCAGGGCAAGGGTGTTCGGTTTTGTGCGATTAGAAAGTTGGCAGCCCTAGTTCAGAAGTCCCATCAGGGTGCGCTCTTTTCCGGAAGATGGCAGGCACGAGGTTCCAGGCAGCCAGGCGCTGTCTGTTGTATTAAATGCAAAGTACATGACTCAGTGTCTTCCTTGCTCCTTGTCCATCTCAAGAGATGCAGAAATGTTTTACTGGGAAGTGGAGATGCTCCAGGACTGAAATACCACAACGAGCCTGGCAAGCTCCAGGTGTATGGGCAATCCAGTTCTTCTGGAACCCCCAAAATGCTGTGTATATGATGGGTGAGCGGGCGCGTGTGCATGCGTGTGTGTGTGTGGGAGAGAGAGATCCTTACCAACTTCTAATGATGCTCCCAATCCATTCATAAATGGCTTCCTAGCACACCTCACTTATCTGTGATCAGCAACATTACCTCCTCGCCGCTGCTGCTGTTCGCCAGTGAAATGGTCTGAAATGGCTCTAAGCTGCAAATAAATAGTCCCTACTGGTCTGTAGCAGACGTGCCTGCGTATCTCTTCGTACCAGGCATGGGTCTGTGATATTGTCACCGCTGACTCCGTTTCCCGTTTAAGCTGCGAAACACATGCCAGGAAGTAGGGGCCAGATTCTTACAGGTGTTTGGGAGCCAGTGAGATCTGCCTAGGTGCCTGGCTCCCACTGAAATCCAGTGAGCAGGGGACCCCTCAGCCAGCCTGGCCCCTTCTCACTGCACACAGGCAGGCGGGAGGTGGGAACTGGCTCCTGCAGCAATGCTCCTGCGAAGTGATTCTCGAGGACTGTCGGGTCCAGGGTGCAGGGGACTGGCCACCGAAGATGCTCACAGCAAAGGCTGGTGACAATGAGCCTGTGACCAAAGCGACCCCACATCTGCCCTTCAGTCAGGGCGGATTTCCAGTTAGGCAGCACCGGTGTTCTAGGGGCGCCTTACCTCTCTAAAACTGTGTGCAACATGGAGGTCAGCTGTGGGCGGGGGGGCTGAAGATGCTGTGCCTAGGGGCACGTAAGGTGCAAATTCGGCCCTGCCTTCAGGCATCCTCCTTGGCTCTAATCCACACAGGGCTTTTCCACTGGCCCCTGAGCCCAAAGGCCTTGCAGTGCAAGAACTACCCCAGGTGGCACAGGGGCTGCACAGCAGATGCAGCACGGGAATGGAATGGACAAGCCCATGCATGTATTACCTTTGGCAAGTAATCAAAATGACCTAATTGGTAACACAGTATTTGCCTTTGAGTCCCTCCCGTTGCTGGTTCCTCAGCTAGTCTGTCCCATTTCTCCTCTGAGGCACCCTGCAGCCCAGCCCTGCAGAGCTGTCATCTGCTGGCTTTTCCGCCCCTGTACAATGTGTCTGGCAGGGCTCTGCCCAGGTCACAAAGCCACTTCCACGACTGGCTGTCTGGGTGGCAGTCTTGGCCGGAAGGTGAGTGTGGGTGAATGTGCCCAGGAGAATGGGCAGCCCACCCAGTCAGTGTGTGGGAAGCTAGTTTTGCCAGTGCACCTGTCTTGTGGAGAGAAGGTCTCAGGACTGTTGTCTGTCTGGCACCTTTCCCCACCATTAACTCTCATACAAGAGAAGAGTGAAATTGGCTCTCCATTTGTCACTCCAGGGTGCTTTCTAAAGTACCCATTGTGCTGTTTTACACCTGGACACTGGTGTAAAATAAAGCTCTGGATACATGCAGAATTGCACCTGAATGACTGAGGAGCAGAAGTCTCCTTGTGTCTCAGTGGGAGGTGTGCCCCTGAATCACACAGGTTCCTCTGAGAAACCCTCCCAGACACATCCTTATTCACAGCTCCTAGACACCTCTCGCTTCCCACCAGTTAGCCTGCACTGGTGGCAAGGGGGCCATCATGGAACCCTGCAAAACCCTAAAGCCATCCCATAAATTGTGTACTGATTCCTAACATGATATACTGTGACACTCTGGGCTGATAACACAGATCTTACAGTTCATTAGAGGATTTCTTCTGAGGCCATAAAAGCAATGGAGGGGAAAAGAGAGAGGCAGGGCTCAAACATGCATAAATCTCCCTAACTACTGCTCGTATATCACAACCTGTAAACCTGCTGGAGAAGGAGATTGTACCTTAAACCTCAACAGAATAAAACATTTTCCATACATCTTCATTTTTGGGTGGTCTTAATTTTGTCTTTGATTTATCATGATTTTGCTTCTAGTTTGGAAAATAATTCTGTGCTGCATACATCTTACTTATAATCACATCCCGTGTGCTGTCCTGCGGACCCATATGTATATTAGTGTCCTTATGTCCTTACAGATTTTGAATTTTAAAAGGAAAAATATTGCATAAGCAGCTGTTCACTGCTCCCTTTAAATTCCTACAGTAAGGCTGGAGCTGCTGTTTTCTGCTCTAGTTTTTATTTGTTTGCACTATCACATTACATAAACTAAGATGCACAGTACTACAGTCATGTAATACAGTCTGAGACGAAAGAGTTTCAGGCATAAATAAATATATGTCCACTAGCAAAAACGAAAGTAATTCCACACATAATTAACTCCTCCAGATTCTCCGTCATAACTTAAGAAAAACGGTAATTGGCAGCCTTGATGATGAAAATCGTACTACAGGTGAAAGGATTCCTTTGTCTTCTACTCCGTAATGCTCTCCTTGCATTGTGAGAGCCGTGTGGGGATGTGCTAATGAAATGAAACGACTGTACTCCCATTTCTATGGCCTTGGCTTCTCAGCATGGGCTGGGACACAGCTGTGCGATTCAGGATCTCATTTTAAAGCAACCACTAGATGTCACAGAAGGCATGTGGCCAAACACTACTCTGCAAAGGACAAACACCCGTCACATTCAGAGGCAACATTCCACAGGCTAGGAAATAGCCAAGTCATGAGACTTTCTTCCTGTGCTTGTAGGGAAGGGGCTTTCTTGGGTGGACTTTTCCTTACCGATCCCCACCCCTGAACCTGGCCCATGTGTGTGTAATGGCATTTGTCACTTCCCCAAGCCAGTGACTGCACTATGGATGGGTTTGGTCACAGAAGGCAGCATGGTCCAGAGTGGTTAGAGATGGGAAGCGTGTTCTCTCCCTGGCTCCATGCACTGTGTGACCTTGTACAGAGTGGTAAGGAGATTTGTCCCTTACTCTCCCCATTAGGGTAGGTGGAGATAATAGAGTGGGTTGGAAAAGTGACGTGAGGTTTTTTTCCCATGACTGAACGGCTTTAATATTTACTCCCCTTTGTTGGGATTCCGTGCACTACACAGCACTTTCACCCCAGGATCTCTAAGGATCATGCGTTAACAACATTATAATCACAAATAATCTGAATACATTTTCACCAACTGCTTCAGTCCAGGTGCTCTCCTCCGCTTCAGCTCCCCAGGACATTCCATCCCTTTCCTGCCACTCCACAGCACCTGCTGATGTGATCAGTGATCGCTCTGACACAAGTGCCCCTGGGGTGATGGACATTCTCTAGTGACGGCCCATGATAAGCCAGGAGGGTGTGCAGAGGTGAGGTCCCCTCTGAACCCTGCCCCAAGGCCCTGGGCAGTGCAAAGTGAGAGCAGCAACTCCGCACAGAAAGCCTGTGCACAAGCCCCACCCCTACTCTCTAGCGGTCCCTGTGGCCCCATGCGGCTGGCTCTGGGGACCCCAGTCACGGACACAAGAAGAAGAAAATGCACCGGTCTGAGCCTGGTCCGTCCTTCGGTGGCACAACATCACCTAGCAGGGATCCCCCACCAGTGTGATTCTTGGGACTTCTCTGTCTCTGTCTCCAGCCTGGCTCCCCCTTCAGCCAAGCTTTGGGCTCCTGCATAATGTGCAAAGCCTGCCAGGCCCAAGAAAAGCCTCCTGAAAGAACAGCATGGCTAGGTTCCTGCGTGTGGAACATGCCCCTCAAAAGAACCTCCACTTGGAGAGTGACTTCAATGGTTTTCCAACAGCTGCAGGCACGTATCTGAACACCTCTGGGTGATACTTTAGCAACAGGAGCCAGGAACTGGTGCTTTAGTTGTCATCTCAGCAAAAGACAACAATGAATAAGGCCAGTCCGGGCCCAGGCCGAGATGAGAGCAGATCCCCAGTGCTTTAGCATCCAGAGCTTCCTGTCCACGGTGCTATGAATAACTCCATTTAGTGCGAACACTTGGAAACATCCTCCCCCCCCTTAAATCTTTGGTGTGAATTGCTTTATTCCTTCAAGGGAGCTGGGAACTGAGAATCCTGCTGCTGATACTGGCTCTGATGCAATTCATCTGAAAGCAATTGCACTACAAATCAGCTTTTGTCACACTGCCCAGGTAATGAGCTTAGCCATGGTCCGGAGAGAGACAGGGCAAGAGGCAGCCCTGTTTCTAGGGATGGGAGACAATTTATAACTTTCCATGCTAGCTACGTCCTGGGTCTCTTTCTGAGCAAAGACTCGGGCTGCACCCAGGCTGACGACATGCTCTGAACGGCAGGATAAAAGCACGACGGACGATGTTAATAGCATCCCAAACAACTGCTGCTGACGCTGGGTTACAAGGGCAGCAACAGGAAAGACAAAAATATTATTCAAAAAGTAGGCGATTGTTTTAGAGCTGGCTACAGCGACAGAGCTTCTCTGCTCAGTAGCTACCATGCCACCAGGGGGCTGGCAGGGTGGCCCTGTCGGGACTCCCACACTTCCTCTGTCTTCCATCGCTCAAGACCACAGGCGCCTCCCACCTCCTCCTGATGAGTCTGACCTGCGCAGCCCAATTTCCATCCTGTGCTATTTACAGACCGGCCTGTGAGACCTCGAAAGATGGGAATCACAAACAAACAAATATTGGTTTTATAATAGGGTTCCAGTGTGGTCTAAAGCAGAGAGCTGGGTGTCAGGACTCCTGGGTTCTGTTTCTGACGTAACCAGCTTTGTGAATGTCTTGGGAGCCCCAGATGAAAGGGGATCAACAAGGTCAAACCATTGTTATTTTTTTTAGTTATTTATTGATATTGTATCTGTTAGCATGTTATTGTTTGCTGTATCTATTAGCATCTCTGGGGACGTGTACTGAAGAAGCAACCACTCTGGAATCGATATTGGTCCAAATGAGGTTAGTGCTAGTGAATAGAACTAATACAAGAGGTGGAGGCTTGTAACCTGGGTCTGGAAATAGTCTGACTTTTCCATCACCCGCACATCTTGTCTAGTGCTCAGTCCTTATTAGACGAGCACACTCCTTATCAGTGAGTGGGCAGCATGTGACAGATGGAGTCTGGGGTGAGACTTGGAAGATTATCAGATGGGTTTGTGTCTTTTTAGCTACATTCTTGCAGAATGAAATTTCAGTGCAACACGTCTCAAGACAAATAGCTCATTATTCTGTCAAGCAGCCTTCCCGAAATCACGTGCAATGTTATCGGTGGTACTGGGGGAGGATGCTGTGCCTGCATGCACAGGTACATGCACCAGCCAGCCTCTGCCCGCACAGCCATGGTTTCATTAGCACGGCTACTCTAAGTTAGTGCTGGCGTCCCCTCGGGGTTGGCTTGTTCTCAAGCGGAGTACACTTGTGGGCCGGAGGGTCCGTGGTGATTGGGGAGGGTTTCCAGCAGCGAGGGGATAGGGTTGGGGAAAGAGTCATTCCGTCAAGACTTGGCTTCTGTTTCCTTGACCCTCGCATACACTCCTCTTGCTGCCTGCCTGCTGCAAGGCCTTACCCTCTCCACAGCTGAGAGCGGGGGCTGCTGGGGTACAGCTCCACTGGGGTGGGACATGCCCAACATCCAGTGGGGAAGTGGGAGGGGCGAAGAAGAGAGAGCCCCAGGGGAAGGCGGGGTGAACGGAAACTTGGAAGGAGGCTGACGGAGGGAGCAGGACCTTGTTTTATGTAAAATCACCTGCTGTGCTGAGCTTTCCCCATTATTAAGCCTAGAGCTTAATGCCACTGCATTCCCAGCCTGGCCGGCTAGCTGCTTAGGGCAGCCGGCCCAAATCTTTCTTTGCCCCTGACACCTCTGCTTCATTGCAAAGTAGTTTAAAGCTTAGCAGAGATTGCAGGGTACTCAGGGGTGGAGGTAAAATTAATGCTTGCGGGAGCCTCAATGAAATTAGCCCAAGCAAAGAAACAAAATGAATACAATAAATAAAGTGCACTTTGTCCCCTTTCCCGTCAGCTTTCGGGTAGCACTGGGCCTGTCGCTCTGCTCTCATCTCTGCCTAGCAAACAGAGAGAGCCCCTGTGCTGCACACACCATTGTATCTGTAGCTGGCATTTTATACTGGTATGTTTGAATTGCAACTGACAATGTGTGCTGCAAACGGCGGCAGGGACAGGCTGCTCCTTTCCTTTCGTACGTTGGGTATTTATTTCAGCACTAGCTGGTCAGACTGTTTTGACAGTATATTGCAGGAGGGCGGTGAGCGCTGTGCTCGCATCCCTCCATTCCGAAAACACAGAATTGGAAGCCCCAAAAATGAAAGTTAAAACTAACACAAAAATCCAGATCAAACGTAAGTTCAGAAAAAAATGGAAATCCCTCAAGCACGTCAGTCACAAAATGCATAAAGCCCCAGCGCACGGACAGCAAAACCCCCACCACACATTCTGCAGCACCGCTCACTGGAGCATGCGTTTCCAAACTTGCAATGTATGCAACCGAGGACTTAGACACTAACTCCCCCAGTGGCAGCCTTCTACATTCCTAAGGCATCAGACTGCTTGGGCCCCATGTCTGCTCCGTCATCGCTGGGTTCTGTGCAACCATCTTACAGAACCACCTGCTTCTGAGATGTGATTGGAGGTCAAACAGCTATCGACTGGTGTTTAGAAGTCGGTACAAATATTTGTAATGCCACCATCTGACACATTTCAAACTGACCCTGCCCTGTACATGCTCTGTATTAATTTTGGGAACATTTATTAAAATAAAAAGTATGTAATATTAAAGTGCTAGTCATTGCTCTAGGGCATCCCAGTAGGGTCTGATTCGAGGTTTTCCTATTTCCATACCAGAATAGGCAAGTTTTAGGCCTAAACTATCTTACCTCGGGATTGAATTCAAGTAATTTCTTTCCCTATTTCTGTTGCTTCTTCACCTGCAGATACTTGGCAGGGTTTATGCAAATGAATCAATGACACACCCTAATCATTAATGCTAGTGTAGTGATTGGGCCTACAAATTTATCCCAATTGTGAGTTCAACTGTGAAAAGTGAGTGAAAGTTCATCAAGTGTCACAATCTAGAACAACACATGACGATGGGGAAATGTGCAAAAGCAAAAGAGAAACTAAATCAATCCAACCAAAAAGGCTTCTTGAGCTAACTCAAGGACAGTGATAGGATCATGCCTGGTAAACAAGAACAGTGTGGGACTGAAAATCAGTGAACCAAAACTGGGGTGTCAGAAATCAGGGAGGACAAAATAATGCGGAGATGAGCTCTCTTCTACCCATCACTCCCTTTTAGAGGTCGTAAAAAAAGAGACTTTGGAAGGAAACTCAGGAAAGGGGAAACGCTGGTTTCCGGAACGCTGGCTGAGTGAAAGATGGGAGAAGGGGAAGGCGTGAGCTTCACCAGAATGGCTGCCATCCCCACTGGTTCCTGGGAACAGAGAAACATCCTGACCAGACTGAACCAGAGAAAGGGACCCACTGGCTCCCGTTAAATCCCAAACACCGACTGGGATTTGAGACTTTGTCACCCCACCTTCCTACTGTCTCCTTTTCCTTCCTCACCTTAATTTTTTGCTTTCCTATTCTCCCCTGTTGCCTTCTCTCTAAGAAGAGTCTGGCGCAGCCAGGCAAGACTGTATTTTGCAACGCTGCTGTCAGCCTTGACCAGAAAGAGGCAGCTAAATGCAATGCCCAAATCAGCCCCACACTGGTACAAGTTTGCCAGGTCTCAGAGTGGCTGATAAGACGTGTGCTGGGCCTGAGGTTGCAGATGAAAGTTAACATGAGAAACAGAAGCTGCATTTTCTATCTTTGCTCGTCTTTTCTCTCCCCTTTTGTGTCTGTTTTATCTCTGTAGGAAATGGGATTGAACTTCAACAACAGCTCCAGCCCATCTCAACGCACTTCTTTGCTCTTCCCCAGGACAGATGTTACCATCTAAGAGACTGTCAGACTGGGGGGGTTCTTTCTGAAAGCTTTCTCCAGCTGCAGGGACCCGGAAGATGGGCTATGGTTCAAATGAAAGCCTTGGTTCATACTTTACATTTCAAATGCTTTCACCTTTTTCTTTCCTGCCTTTTCTGTATCTTTAAGAAAAGGTTTAAAGGATTTTTAATGGTGTGTTTGCCATGGCACTAAGCAGGCTGAGGTCGCTAACTGCCACACCCTGGACGAGATAACAGCTTGGACTATTTGGGCCCCCGGACCCCATCAACATAAATGCAAGAGAACCCATGCATCTGCAGAGCCCATCTGCCGAAGGAGCACTCCTTGGGCCTACAGCCATCTTCAATGTCCCCTGATCAACCAGGGCAGGATGTTGAAATTATAACCGCATGTGACCTGGGAGCTTTCAGCTGCACCAACAATGAAAGAGTTAATGCAGTAGTTAAAAAGATTTTAACATGGGTCTGAACTGGGGACGACAATCCATTACTCATAACTCTTCAGAAACCTGTTGCCTAATTCTTTGCTCTCTCTCATGATTTACAGAACACTACAAAAAGTAGAAGAAACACTTTGCAGTTGGTTTTTTATTGCACTCTCCAAAGTGAAGAGTTATTATTCAGTGTTCACGCTGGACAAATGTGTTCCAGTGTTTTATGCGTCCTTTTCATCTGATCTGGCCCCATGTCTAGCCTGCCCTCCCACTCCAAGCAAGGAACTTAATGAGTTTCTAAAACTGACTGCAGCTCAAGCAGCCCGACTGTTGCACCCTTGAGGAGATAAACACTATGAACCTATACAGGTAGAAAGAGCTGCTCTCCATCAAGCTAGCGCAGATTATGAGAGGGGGGGGGGAGCAGCCCTGTGCTGTTCCCAGCCGGTTGGTGGTCAGGTTTAGCCGCTTTAGGAGGAGCAGGAGGCGACTGGAACATGTCCAGCATGGTAGCCCTCATCTGTGTCACCATGTTATTGTTGCAATCAAAAATGTAGCAGAAGCTTGGCTCGTGCTGTTTTATTAAAGGAGGCCCACGCACGTGAGAGCTGCCATGCTGGACAGGCGCGTATGGGGCAGCCTCGGAAGGGCACCGTGACATGCCCACGACTATTTGATTTTTCCACAAGAGCTCCCGGCTCACTTCAGTGCAGCCTACATGGGCCAACTGCAGAATGTGGCAACTGGCAAGGGCGGTTCCTTTTGAGCTGGAGCCAGAGAAACCCCGGCTCACACCCCTCAGTGCTGGGGCACTGACGAATCCTCTCAGAATCCCACTTGGTTTGCTGTGCCAGGGAGTAGCTGAGGGTTTTTTAGAATTCTTTTCTTGTGACTGGTTTCCTACTGAAGACTATTGCAGAGAAAGCGACTGCACCTGCAGTATCTCTCCTACCGTCCTGCCAGCTCCCCTCCCTGTGCCCCCCACCACTGAGGCTCTTTCAGGAGAAGGTATTTTCATAGCATTTATGCAAATGAATAAAATCTGTGCAGTAAGTAATGTCCCGCCGGGCCCATGGACTTCAGTGGTGTCACACCAGGGTCAGACTGCAGCAAGCCAGTGATATACCAGGTCCAAGCGTTGTCCAGCGAGTCCCAAACTGCACCCAGTGGTCGGTGAGCTACTTGTGGGTGGTTCCTGGAGACCTGGCTTCTCCTCTGCAGCTGCTTTTATACAGCTAGAAATACCTAGCCATATTTCCTCCCATTGCTGTGCACACAAGCAGCGGCTGTAGCTGCCACCGGGAACTGAGGCAATCAGACAATTAAGACAGGCTCCGTAATTTGAAAAGCATTTGTGAGTCTCTGCTGTAGCTCGGTGGCACCGCAGGCAGAACCCCAACAAGAGCTAATTTTTCATTCTGGACAAGAGAGTTCTGAGGTACAAACGAGTGCCCGAAAGAAGGCTAGTAAAGTGCCCAGGCTTAGCAGCGGTGACGCGCGTATCTGCTGGGTGCAGCGTTAGCCGGTAGGGCAGGCAGCTCCTGCTCAGTGTTTGTCACAGATCAGAAACACTAGCCCTTTGACAGATGCCACGTAGATCTTCATTTCCAAATTCGCCCATCTGAGAAACATCTGTGAACTTAGGCTGGCAAATCTCAAGGAATGCTCTGCCAAGTATTCCACTTCCTCTTTTATAGCTTTGTAATCCTTGCTTTGGATTCTTCATTGAAAAAGAAGAGAAGTGTGTGCAACTCTTCAGGAAAGCTGTGTAGATGCAGGAGGAGTTTTTGAAGAAAAGATTCATGGCATGAACAAAAAGCAGCCGTGCCTTTTACAGACAGGCCTCAGTGTTTTAAACAGTTATGAGCATCAGCAAGGAGGGGAAAGCAGATTAAAGAGTTGGAGGTTAAAGGGCTACGTCTTATTAGAAAAGACATAGGCTTCATATTTTCTCTCTGCTCTTATAAAACAGGGGTTATCCGCTTACATCTCAACAAGGCTCACTCACGTGCAGACAAGTCACAGGGAAAGAAGCGCTTTTCTTAAAGCTGTTTGTATAACAGTCACTGTCGTTTGTCATAAACCACAAAAGGGTGCTCAGGGCTCAATGCAGAGAAGCATTTGACAGTTTGGAGACTTAACTATTCCATGCGTCTCCTTTGAAACCCCACAGGAAACAGGCTTTCTTGCAGGACTTTCAGAACTTCCCCATTTTCAGTGGTGACATAAATACCATGAAAATAGCTCTGGGGTGCTTTGGTGTTTCTGCTTCTGGCCCCAAACCCAGAGGATCATGGAAATTTAAACAGTTACCTTAAGTAGTGGAACCCAGGCCAGCTTGGCTTTTCCTTTTGTTCCTCACTTTAGCTGGCTCAATTTGCCCCCCTCGCCCCCCAATTGTAATACCCAAGAGAAGAACTTCTCGAAGTACAGCCCACAGTCCACTGCTCATAGAGGGTTCTTTATTAGCTCCACACACGTACGATGGGG
This sequence comes from Malaclemys terrapin pileata, assembly GCF_027887155.1. Classification (NCBI taxonomy): domain Eukaryota; kingdom Metazoa; phylum Chordata; order Testudines; family Emydidae; genus Malaclemys; species Malaclemys terrapin. The sequence continues at coordinate 1,382,047 of NC_071521.1, read as the reverse complement.
AGATCACCAAGCTGTCATCACTTCATCTGCACCCTCAGTAGATCCTGCTATTGGTATTTGGGGGCAAATCAGAATGTAAAATATGTGACAATTATTTCTGCTTTTAAAAAGCAAGAAAGAGTCCTGTGGCACCTTATAGACTAACAGATGTATTGAAGCAGAAGCAGAAGCATGTCATGCGTTTGACGAAATGGGTATTCAGCCACGAAAGCTTATATTCCAATACATCTGTTAGTCTATAAGGTGCCACAGGACTCTTCCTTGCTTTTTACAGATCCAGACTAACACGGCTACCCCTCTGATACATTTCTGCTTTTGTTTGCTAGAGAGCAGAGGCAGAAGGTCAGGGTGATGGGGCAAGATGGAAGGAAAGGGCTGGTAGGGGCAGCTGTATCCGATATGCTGTGTTAGTTCTGTTCTAGGTATTGTTCCTATCATCTGACTCCAGCTCAGATGCTCCTCTCACCAGCGTCACACCACTTCAATCCCATTTCTTTCAGTGGCATTTACACCAGTACGAGGTTGGAATTGGACTCCCTGTAGGATAAATGTGTAGAGGTGCACACCAATTCACCGGTGGGGGTATAATGCGCTTTTCGCTAGTTACCCTCCTTTTCCTTTTTTTGTTGTCTCCTTCTGGTTTCCTCACATGACTAGGTCCCTGGTGCAATCTATCTTTAGGTTCCTAGCTTCCCCACTTGTAGTTTTCCAGCCTACAAGACAGGCCGCATAGTGGAAAATTGTTTTTCCCTGTGGCTTGGCAGAGAGAGACCAATGTTCTCCACAGTGAACATGGCATCTCAGGAGTTGCTGTTGGAAGTGCCAGCCAGTTCCCAAGTTGCGTATCTCATCTGGCAGAACAAGAAGATGGTACACACTGCGGGCACCAAACTGCATGGCTGAGCCAGTGGCTGGCTTCAGGGCTGGGAATGGGGACACAGGACTCTCTCCTGCAGTGACTGCGTAGTGTTCCACATTCATAAGTGATGCACGTTCCTTTCCCCTCCAGCAGGGAGCCAAACATGTCTGAATCCCATTGTGGGGCTGCTGGGAGCATTCAGAGTAAGAGAGCATTGGCATGTACTTTGGGTCTGATATGAATCTGCCAAGGTGGCACCTAGGCCATAGGAGAGGGAAGAGAAGATAGTAGGGAGCATGCTTGTCCCGCCATCCTTGAAACACTGAGGAGGGAAACCCAGCACAAGGGAAACATAAAGGCAGGGCAATGAGACAGAAAAACAACATCCGATAATCAGCAATTAACCAAATAGGGTTATCCCCTTCCCCCTGCCTCCTCCTAATTTTAACAAACTTCCCTCCGTCAGCAAGGAATTATAACTCAGGGCAGGAATTCCAGCAACAGGAGAAGCAGCAATTCAGGGAAATGTCAAAATCTTTACTAATCCAATGACCTTTTTCAGACAGCGCCTGGATATTGCATAAAGCAACACTCACATCAGCTGGGGAATGCCTGCGTCCATGGCTCCTGGAGTCAGAGGTCTCTAGGCACGAAGGCTCTCAAGTTCTGACAAATTCTCTGTTCTAAACTCCCCCTTGTCTCCAGGTTGCTGGGATCAATCCGGTTAGGCCGGCAAGGCCCTTGGAAGGAATACAGACGCAGTGAGTCGCCAAGTGTACAAACTGCACAGAGAGATTTGAAGGGAACAGAATAATCCAAATCACCAGGCTAACCTAACAGGGGTGGCCACAAGGTGGCCAATATGTGTGCGGAGCTTCCCACAATAGCAAGTGGTTAATAAGGATCACAGGGTAATGTTCACATGCAAGAGCAGCCTGCGTTTGCTGGGCGTTTGGCAGGAGCATTCTGGCTGTGATCCTTACATTGAGCTGCTGTGCCATGAGCCACACACTGACTGGAACCTGGATCTGGGCCACTAGCTCAGAGCCAGCAATTCAACTGCTTTTCCAAAACTGAGTGCAGATGTGCTGCCACAGGCATATTTAAACCAGCACCTCTTCAGGCAGAAGCGCAAGAGAGTAATGGGAACTTCACATAGTTCACAAGAGTAGAGCTCCATCTCCTTCCCAGAATCATGGCAGTGTCTGTCTGCGTCAGCTCTGTCCGTCCTAGTCCCACTGCATTGCAATGTCACCGCATCAAACAATAGCCCCATGTCCTGACTAAAATGGCCAAGGGCCTGAGACACCTACAGTTACTAATGACAGTGCGCGTCCCTCCATGTCTGACCTGCTTTAACCCCTGGCACCAGGGATGTGGCAGAGACACTCCTTCTCGGCCACATCTATACTTGGCTACAGAATGACAGACCTTTTATGAAACAGCCCAGAGAGTCAAGACTAGAAAAGGCTGTCATATAAAATATTTCTGCTCAATGTTCCTGAATAGTAATACTAATTTTTATGACAATACAAGTCAATAGCTGATTATTAAGATATACTGACCTGAGCGGTAGATACTGACTAAGACTTTTTACTGAATGCAATAAGTCTTGATGTTCACCAACACGAGAGCTCTAATATTTCATGCATTCTGAATGTCTTCATCAGAGATCTCTGGAGATCTCTTAATTATAGCCATTAATGTAAAGTGTGTCACAATTTTTTCGTTTTGAAAAAAAAAGTTAAAGGGGAGGTGAAGTTGGGGATCCAGAAAGTTACGGCTTGTACATAAATTCTAGTTTCCATTGAATTCTGTTTGCCCAAGGCTGCCCAGGCTTCCATCTGCAATGGGCTTGGGAAACGCTGGTTCAGAAATCAGTGGACTTGATCCCTGAAAACTGAAGCCTCAGCTCATGAGTGTAACAATTCAGAGCTCAGTCCTACTAACCCTTAGTCATAGGAGTAATTCTGTTTCATGGGGAAGGAGCCCCATTACTGGACCAGGCTTACTCCCAAGAGTAAAGAGTTTGCAGGATCAGGCCCATAACACAAACTGGGAGGAGAATATTCCCCAGAAACAATTAACAACATTTTGTTTCAAGAGATGGGCTCTTCTCTCTGCCTCTGCACTACCCAGCCTTATGGCAAAGTCCTACAGAATTGAATACAGTTAGTGCTTTTCTGTAGTTTCTTTGAACAACCCTAACAAGGGTAGAGTTTCTTATCATATCCAATAGGGTGGTTTAAAACACCAATAGAAAATGTCTTTTCTAGTAAATTCCACGTGCCTTTCCAAGCTCTCACGCCCTGATAAATTCCTGTTCTCCCCATTACTGCTACAGGACTGGTCCATAAAGGAGCTTTTCACTCAAAGAAACTGCTCCCTGACAGTGTCTGTTGCTATTCATTGACAAATGCCCAGCTCTCCCACCCATCCAGACCCTCCCCACCCAAATCACTGCCCTTGGCTGGGGCAGCCTCCATCTCAGTCACTGCCTGCACCCCGTTTCACACCATCTTCACTTGCCCTCCTGAGCACAGGCCCCAGTCACACCAGCTCCCTCACGTCACTCCCCAGCCTCGCCGCCACCTTCCTTCTACTTCAGCAAACCATGCATGCCCCTGAGATGGAAAGTTGAAAACAGTCCAGTGCATACACAGGAGCCGGCGTGTGCCTGGAAAGTCACTGCTCAGCTAGAACTTACGTTAAAACTACCATAGAAGCAAAACCCACCCTTAGGCCTGGCCTACGCTACACATACGTACGTCAGCCTAATTATGTCAGCAGATGCACTACAGCCTTGTCCCGCCAATGTATGTGCCCTACTACACCGACATAATAACTCCACCTTCACGAGAGGTGTAGGGCTTATGTGGGTGTCGTTAGGGCAACACGGGGTCTGTGTAGACACGGGGTTACTTACATCGGCTGTTGGCTGTATTATAAGTTTCAGGGCTCCATGCTGGGCTGTGAAATAGACAAAAAACTCGGGTAGCTAGCACCAGGCTACCCCCAGGCTCCCCACTCCCAGCCGAGCTGCGCCCACACGGCTCCCCACGCAGGGAGCCGAGAGCCAGGGGGGCAGCTGGGCTCCCGGAGGGGAGCTGCGCGGAGCTGAGAGCCCGCGCTCTCAGCCCCCCACACTGTCCCACTTCAGTCGGTGGAAGTGCTCCTGGGGAGGACGTGCACCACCAACAGAAGGAGGGTAGTGGAGTGGGGACATCAGTCACCGCAGTAATTACCTAACATAGGTCAACTTAAATCCGTAGTGTAGACATGCCCTGCGATAACAGAGTGAGCAGCACCTGCACAGTGCTTGGGGGGCAGCAGCAGCAGCAATCCTGTGCCCTTTCCCGGGTGCCAGGTGCAGCCCTGGGCAATGGGTGCGGATCGGATCAGGGCTGTCAGCGAACTGAATTTATGGGCGCTGGTGTGGCTGAGACAGAGCAAAGGAGCCTTCCGGCCTTCGGGGCAGCCTGGCAGGCAGAGCGCAGCGCTCGGGTGACAGAGCCCAGTGCGAATGCCTGGAGAGCCCAGCTGTGAGGGGCCTGCGCCCCTCCTTGTTCTGCAGGCCAGCCTTGTGGAGTGGCGTGGCTGTAACGAAACACACTGCAGATCCCAACCGCCAGCAGCACGCTGCTGCAGCTGCCACAGGGTTAGTCACTGCTGCAAACACAGCCTGAGGCTGCCGGAGAGGGACCCGTGGGCGTGAGGGTGCAGTGTTGAGAGCACAAAGCCAGAGAGCGTCTGGAAGGACATGGGACAACTGGGCATCTCACCCAGGGCGTAGGAGTTTATAAAATGGGTGAGTCAGAGCTGAGGGATGGAGCATCTCCCCTATGGGCCCAAGCACCCTAGGGAAATCAGGAATAATGGGTTAGAGTTGCTGTTTTGCTCTCTTCTGGGGTTATTTTCATTGGGATTCCTGTGTGTTTGTGATCTGAGATCCAGGCTGCAAGTGAGACTGAGGCCGAAGGAGCAGAGAAGAGACCAGCCCCAAGACTTGAGAATCACCCTGGTGTGATAAAAAGTTCCTTCTCACCCCTACCTGATTTAGGTGCCTAAATGGGAACCGAGCTCTGCCCATTATTGCAAATAAAAAGGGGTTGAAGTCACTTTGGGGCCATCTGCTGGGCTGCAGCTCTAACTGCACCGAGAGCCTGACGGCCTCACAGAGCAGGAGGGGCTGCACAGCTGACGTCAACATTAACTTCTCCTGGGTATGGGGATTGTATAATAGACACAAATACATCAGAACCAGGGAGAGTAAATGGGTGAGAAGCAGGTGGACAGGTTATTTAATCCCCCCAAAAAGCGAGACACAGAGCCTGATTCTCCACTTTCTTTCCCGGTGCAAAGCCACAGTCATTCCATTGAAGTGTAAACCTGGCAGAAGTGAGGGGCTAATGAGGCCCACTGGGCAGGCACCAGACTCCGGCAAGCTTCTGCTAGCGTGTGTTGTGTTACCAAGCTAGCTGTGGCTGCGGCAGTAACGGCGGCGTGACTGTGGGACACCTGATGGCAGGCTGGGGTGGAGATCCGTGGCCTCAGAGTGTGTGTGGATCTGGGTGAAAAACACACCTGAAAAGTGGCGCTTAATTGTGGGTGCTGCAGATTTTGGGAGCCCAACTTGCGACACCTTGGGCTTGATTTTCAGAAATGCTGAGGCCTGCGTCTTTTCCATCGGCACCGAGCAGTCTGGGTGCTTGGCCCTTCTGAAACTAAAGCCCACCTACCCCAAGTCAGGAGGTGCTTCTGGGACTGTTTGTCCCTCACTGTTAAGAGAATAAGAGGGAGAAAGCTTGGCTCACCTAGGTCCCAATCCTTCGAGCTGGTCTGCGTGGCCAGGCTGAGCCCCCTGCAGCCCCAGGGTCCTCCCCACTGAACCAAGACTTTCTAACATGATTTTTATACTTTGTGTGGTTTGAGTGTCTTGGAGCATCGGAGCATGAGAGCGCGAGAGAGAGCCCTCGTGTCACATGGCTGTCCCACTGCTCTAGCAATGTGAATGCTGGCACACTTCTGTCTCCCTCGTGCTCATGTCCCTGTTCTCCTTTTCTTTCCTTTGTTCAGATGATGGGTGGATTCTCCTATTCCAGCTGCACTTGGTTTTTTTGTGCTGTCTCCACCCCATTGGAGTTGTGAGTTTCTATCCTACTTAGACCACAGGGCCCCTTCTCACTTGGGAGATCTGAGTTTGGATTGATCATAGGGACAGGGCAGAGTCTATGGATTTTCCACATACGATCTGCCGCAGTAACTCGGGGCGGGGAGGGGTTGGTTTATTTTGGAGGAGGGTAATTTTATTTTTTAGTCTAAAACAAGCCTTTAGAGGAATATTAATAGCCTACAGGCTACCACAATTTTCCCATTTGTGCAAGCAAAAGCATATTGATGGAGATGTGCACAGACACCCCCAGGCCCCTGGGGTTAGAAATCTTTCACAGGAAATTGTTGTTTTCAGACAGTTGAAAGCAGATCTCTTCTATTTTTAAGCAAGTGCAAGGGGAAAAATAGGAGCTGCTCAGGTGTGTTAATATCATTACCTCGGGCTCAGTCTCTGTCTTGGTGGAGCTTTCAATAGCCTAGTCAGAAAGAAAGACTTTATAAAAGACTCAGGAAAGCTGTTTTTAACAAAAAAATCTCCCTTGAAAATAAACCCCAGTAGGTTAATCACACAGCGAGGCTTTCAATTATTTTCGGCAGCCAAAGGTGAGGACATAAAAGAATTCAGCAGTGACACAATTGAAGGCTATGGTAGGGTCCAAAAAGTCCTCATTTTCAGAGACAGCAGCTGCACCTTGGTAATGAGTCCCAGAATGGAGCCATACATGTCTGTGGTTTGGACTTCGGTGTGTTTCGGTGCTGCTAAACTGTAGTCAGCCATCCAGCCAGCCTGGTCCAATCAGCCTGCTAACAGCTCTAGCCAGCGTTCCCTTCCTCACTCTCCAGGCTGGGGAGCCTTTCCCCTTGGCTACATCGCCAGAACACGGAGGGAAACCTCACCTAATCTCCTTGACCACATCTGTGCGTCTACTGTGTGTTCTTTTTTTCTTCCTGCCAACAAGGAAGGCAGTGTGTTTTCTTAACATTGGAGGGCATGATTTATAAACAACCATTAATGCTCCTTTTAACCTCTTTTTTCATTGTTTAAATTTAAAATTTTTTGGATGCAAACTCTTTAAATCAGTTCAATATGCTCTGAAGGGCTATGCTAGAATTCAGCCTGAATTACTTCCAAATGGAAACACTTAGAATGCGCACACACACACACGCACACACACACACGCACACACACACAGAGCACGTCAGTCATTTCAACGGACTCTCCGCTGTGCATATAGCTTTAAATAATTGAAGTGTTTCCAATATTTATAGATGCTTCTATTTGGTGGTGATTTGGAGTTATGGACATGTTTAGGTCAACTTTCAAATATAGGGTTATTGTGCAGCACGTTTTATAAGGGATTCACTCTGGGTTTAACTGGAGTTCTTGTGAAGCCATGCACAACTTTTGGAATGGAATTGAAAGCCAGGTTTGGTGAACCTGGTCTCAGTGTTGACAGAACCTGGGCCGCTGGAAGGTTTTGGATGGAAACTCACTGGTTTCACCTGATCCTCACTTTGAGTTTGGAGACTTATTTTAATTTGAAGCTCCAGCCCAAATTCAGAGAGTTCTGAACCCAACCCAAGGTTTGTACAAACTCTCCAGACTGGAAGCACAGAGTATTGGTCCTTGTGGAAGGTGTCAGATAGATTGAAACTAGTCAGAGCAAGAGTATGTTGCATTTTAAGAGGCCCTAACTACTCCTCCTTGAAGTACTTGTGATCTCTCAACGGCTCTGTCATGCCTGTGCTCCCCCCTGGTTTTGCTTCCATATTAAATCACAACATGTCGGTGACATATTGCTTCGGTGTCACATGGCCGCTCAGTGCAGGCTTCAGCTCTGCTTGCAAATGAGAAAAAATCATCAGAAGATAATGGAAAATTTACACTGTAACTGCAAGATTTGCCCTCATGAAGTTTTACTGAAGTGAATGCCTTTTAATCCATCTAATATAAAATTCCATAGGTGTGATTTTTACAGTTGAAAAACTACTGATGTAAGAGAAACAAGGTTTCTCATACAATAGCTGCTTTCTCATGCAATAAATGTGGCTGGCTAGAGCTATCTTGGCAGAATAGGAGTTTGCTTTCCTTCTGGCCGGCCAGAACTTGGGCTAGATTATTTGGAAGATGCTTGGCTCTCTTTCTCCTTGTCCCTGCAGGGGAGCCTCCCACTCATTTCCAGGGAGAATGACCCTCTTTGTAGGCATGTGAAAAATCTGCTAACTCACTAAGCAACTGCCACCGTTACTGATGAATGACCCACAACATGTAGCCGACAAACCAGCCTATGTCTAAGGAGAGCTGGAGATTCTTTGGGCAGGATGAAAGACTATCCTGCGGTGATGGGTCTGGGATTGACTAGACAGAACAGGAGGACCCTTCCATCCATAATAGCTATGCACCCTTCAGTGACATTCTTATACGTGGTCTGTACTGCAGACTGTAAAATCCGGTGCTCAAATGGGTGCGGGGTGAAGGGATGGTAGGCCCCAGACACAGGATCAATAGGCACCCCAAATAGGAATCATGAGTACCAATGACCCCGCTGCTTGTAATCAACTTTTTCCCCTTTCCCTGCCAGGAAGAGTGAATGTGTGGGTCTGGCATCCAGAACTCTGATGCCCATTTTGAGCAGTGGGGTTTGAAGTGACGTCTGGCATAACCCCCTATATCAGGCAGGTACTTATACACACACACACACACACGTACACACACATTTGTACCAGATGAAAATCCCACACCATTTCAAACCGACAATTAGCAACATCGAAGGTTAGAAAGTGGCATGATTAAGGTGACTTGATCCCAGTCTAGTGATAGGGCTGCTTGAAATATTTACAACAAAAAGATTTTTCATCAGAAATGGAGTTTTGTTAAAAACAAAATCTCTAATTAAAAATCATGTCAATGAACTATTTCATTATTCAAAAAAAATTCATAATAAAAACATTTTAAAAAATCACAAGGATTAAATCTCTTGTTTTGAAAAAAAGTGGGGAAATTTCCCACATTCAGTTTTTCGCCCTTTTGTTTTCCCCCCTCTTAAAAAGGGGAGAAAGGTTTTTTAAAAAGTGGTTGAAAGTGACTTTACATCTTTATTTTTCCCCACTGGAAGAGTGTGACTTTTCCCCACTTTTCCACTGGGCAAAAAGGGGAAGAAAGTTTAAAAATGAGGGGGGGGGACCCCTGAAAAATTAAAAACAAAAAAGTTTAAAACAATCTATTTTCCAAACAATACTAAAATTTCCATTTCATTTAAAAAAACTTCTTTGCACTTTTTTCATCAAAAAATGAAAAAAATTTCAACAAAACAAACAGTTTGTTAAAAACATATTGAAAGAAAACAAATTATCAAACAAAATAAAACACAAAACCACAACTTTTGACCAGCTCTGCCTAACAGATAAGATTAAAGACAGGCTGGAAATTGAAACTAGACAAATTCGAACGGGAATAAGGTGCACATTTTAGCAGTGAGGTCAATTAACCATTAGAACAGATTACTGAGGGATGTGATAAATTCTCCATCTCTTGGAATCAATAAATCAAGATCTTTTAAAAATATATGCTGTAGTACAACCACAAGCTATTGAGCTCAATGCAGGGATCAGTCAGAAAAATTCTATGGCCTGTGATATACAAGAGGTCAGACGAGATGATCAAAACAGTCCCTTCTGGCCTTGAAATCTATTAACCTGCACATTTCCATTGTCTTTCTTTTCATTTTTTTCTGCACATTCAAATTTCAACACAAGGAGTTGATTTTGTTATAAAAATGGTGAATTCCTACCTTGGAGTAGTTTCACAAAACATCTTATAAAGAAGTGTGTGTGTGTGTGTGTGTGTGTGTGTGTGTGTGTGTGTGTGTGTGTGATTTTATTACATTTCTCTCTCTCTCTAGTAGTATTTTATCTTTGCTAATGTGAAGCTGCCGTTGGTAATGGAAATGGTCAGATTTGGTCCTGGGTCAGATTGGGAATGCTGGTGGAAAACATCAGTTTTCAGATCCAAATCCTCACCAAGCAAAAATTCGTGGTTTCACCCAGCACTAACGACAGAGCAGCTGTAGCAGCAAAGGGGAGTCTGGGATGAATAGAAGAACCATTCAGCTTTTCAATTGTAGTTTTAGCAACAATGACCCTTCTGTTCTTATTTATGTGTCAGGTAGTGGCTGGCTAAAATATTAAGTGCCCTCTGCTTCACCTGGACCCTTAGCACCTTTCACGCCTTTCTTTCTTTTCTTTTAACCAACATAGACCTGCAAATGGTTTGTTATTTAATATACAAGACAGACGGAAAAACAACTGCAGCAAGCCCCTTCTTCTCTGAATTGTAACCGATGTATTTTAAACATTTGGTTAAGTAATTTCCAAAAAAATTCACCATCTTCTAAAAACAAATATGTACATCCATGCCATTCCCTTTAAAATTATATGATTTCAGTTCCTACCTGTATTTTAATGATGTATTTAGGATTTGGATGTGCTACCTAAAATCCACCAATTCAGAATCAAATAATTAAAAATATTAAAACTCTAGTGCCCCTGAATCCATGCGTCTGGATTCCCAGTCAAAAACTTGACATGAAATGTAACAATGCAACAATCTAAGCAAACAGTATCTCATACTTGACACTGTCAAAAACATTATTTTCTCCAGTAACTTAAGTGTGTGTGTTGTATACCAGCGGTATGTAAAATATGTTTCACCTTTTCTGATTGTGTTTACTAGATATTCTTTCTGATTCTTTTATTTCCCCCCAAAAAGGAAGCTGCGGTTTAGTAGTACAAACATTGTGAGCACGCAAAAGAAATGCCAAAAACATTTAAAACACATGTATGATCCAATGTTAGTTTAGGCTCAATTTGAAACATGTCAATATGCTGCTCAGGGCAGTATTTTACGTCTACTTCTAACCTTCTCCAGTTTTAGTCTTGCACACTAAATTTAATAAAAACCTCATGAAGTTCTCACACTCTGCATTTCCCAAATGCCAAGGAAAAGTGACTTGCAGTCAATCATAGTCAAAAAAGAGGTGTACAGTTCCAGCTTTGCAGATCATCTTATTTCAAACCCAGAGCCCTGCGTTGATACTGGGAAAGGGCATTTCACATGCAAGACAATTACATTGCTTCAGAGCATGAGGACTAGTTTAGTGGGGGCACCTTTGGATTCCATTTTCCTATGGCAAACGAAAAGATTTGCTAAAGCGTCTCCTGGAGAGGAGCAAGACCATTCCGACAGCTAGCGTAACAGTCGTTTTCCAAAACTACGTTGTAACTGGCATGGGGCATTTCATACCTATGACAGGATGGCCATAGCCCTGAAATGTAACCCTCTAGCAGAGCATCATGTGGCTGTGAACTGGCCTCTGTGAAATAGAACTGCTGTTCACTGGTTAAACTGCCTCCACATCTTACATGCTCGTAATAAATATGTAGATAGTGCTGTCCTGTAAGCATGGTGGTGCAGCCATGTCTTCCATCTCTCCCTGGCAGCTGCCATCTGGAGCCATGCCTTGGAGGAAGGGATTCCATTGGCCCATGCCGAAGCTTTGAGCGTTGATAAATTTCCATTTGTTTTACACATTCGTATATTTAAATAAATAAATGCTGTTGCTTTGGTATGACAAAGGCCCATTTGGCTAAAAGCAAAGCTGGAGAAAATGAGCAGATCCCAATTCTGGATAATGTTGCTGGTTTTGAAGCTTGGAAATTCAGTGTTGTCAGTTCTTGTGATATTTTATATTTTTTCTTGAGGCCCCAGCTCCTGGAGTCACGTGAACACCAAAGACTATCAGCTTTCATTTGACAAAGGGTAAATGTCTTGCAGCAATGGCAGGCCTGGCATTCACACATCACCCCCTCGGCCCCCAGCATCCCAAAGCAAGTGCACGCCAGTTTCCTGATGGTCAGCTCCTCCCAGCCTCTAAATGGGAACCTGAGTGTATCAGGGAAGGGGCAGCCCCCAGGGCCGGCTCCAGGCACCAGCCTGGCAAGCAGGTGCTTGGGGCGGCCGCTCCGGAGAGGGGCGGCACGTCCAGGTATTCGGCGGCAATTCGGCGGACGGTCCCTCACTCTCGCTGGGAGCAAAGGACCTCCCGCCAAATTGCTGCTGCAGATCGCGATCGCGTTTTTTTTTTTTTTTTTTGGCTGCTTGGGGCGGCCAAAACCCTGGAGCCGGCCCTGGCAGCCCCTCAAGTGACTTCCCACTCTGTGTGGGAGAGCCGCTGGCCTGGGGAGGTGGTGCTTTAGAGGGAAGGGGGGAAGAAGTTTCAGGCAAGGAGACCGAAGGGGCTGGAGGGGAGAATGAGCAGGATTTGACCTTATACACAAGCTTACAATGGAAAAAAATATTGGCCTTAAATTTCATGACAATTTTCTTTTCATACTATTGCAGCACGTTGCATCATGCCATACAGCAAGGGCTATTTGATCAGATTTAAAATATGCTTAACACCACCCCCATAAAGCCTACATTCAGGCAACTCAGGTTTTGGCCAGCAGTGTTGGACTCAACCCTTTTAGTCTGCGATGTGAAAACTGGCTGTTGTTTTAACACTACATAATATTTATTCAAAATGCATTTGTTGTCCAATTGTGAGAGCATTGACAAATATGCTGCATGAAAACATCCAATTTAAACACCCATTAAAAGCATCATAAGGAACAATAACAACTTCTGGCTAGACATAAGAAGATGCATGCCGCAGAAGACTCATGTAGAAAAAGTATGCACATGTAAATCATCAACAGCAGACTCATGCCCAAAACACTGTCTCCTGCTCCAGCAGGTAGTTCATTAAGATATCCTGGGGTTTAGGCACAACTTGTTCCGTCCTCTTGTGTCCCTGGGGAATCTGCAAACTACCCAAGCAGCAAAGGACACTGAGGAAGAATGCCATGATCTAACATACAGACTAGACATATTGAGGAAAGTACAGAGGAAAGAAAAGCTGGATTGCCCAGAGCTGTGTGTGTGTGTGTGTGTGTGTGGCTATGCTAACCTAGTGCAAAGCACTCGGCCTCACATTCTACTTCTACTTCTGGGACCTCCCCTTCAGAGCCCCAGACTAGGAACCTCACAAGGCCTGGGCTGATTTAGACACAGTCTGGGGAGGCCAGGATGCAGAACTCAGTCAAACTTACTGATGGTGCTTCTCGTTTTTCGTATGCTGTGATCCTAATCTTTTGGAAAGAAGGATGTAGCAAGACCAGAGCTTCAGGATTCATAGGGCAGGGCAACAGATGAAAGAAAACCGAACCCAAACCTACCTCCGGAAAGCAAACCAGAATCTTTCTTTTTTTTTTTTTTTAAGTTCGAGAGTATTTGCTAGAGTTGCATTGACACAGAGCCCTCCTTTGGATTCTGTGCTGTGGAAGCCTGGCACCTCCTGCAGGGGCCGCTGCCTGCCCACTCTCTCAGCCTGTGTAGACAGAGTTGGCACAGACGGCAGCAGAGTGTGCCACCTGCCTCTCAATTACAGCCTTTCCTGGGGACTGGCCAGTCTATTTGTTGTGAGTGTGACTGTGTCGAGCCAGCCGGACTGCATTTTCCTACAACTTCATCACCTCAGTCTCCTCCCCCCCTGGGCTGACGTTCACAGAGAGAGGAACATCCTGCATTTGGTCAGAAATTGCTAAATACTGAAATATCCCTGGGCGCTGTTCATGGCACATTGCCAGCCTGGCCAAATTAGTCTCAGCTACGATCTCATGATCTCTGGGGAACAGTCTGCACCTTCTGCGCCTTTATCCAGACCAAATTGGCCGTCCTCATGAGGTTTGTGCTTGACTAAGTTATAAGTAACCAAACAGCAGAGATTCATACACACAGGACCCCAGCTAAGCCTGCTTTCTTTCCTAAAGCCTGTTCTGTACGACAGAAACATTTAAAAATAATCTAATTATCATGCAAAATAATTCAACCTTCTCCCTCTCTTGCTCTGCATGTTAAATAATTCCTGTATGGCTCAGTCCTAGGGCCCTGACATTAAAGAGTGCAGTACCTTGCTTCATGACTAGCCTTACAGAAAACAGCTCAGTGTGAGTATGGGGGTGGAATTGGGCACATGATATTTATCCATTTCACCTTTTCTTTCCGGTGCCCTTGGTGTCACATGAATGTTCTCTCTGTAGATATGGAACTATTAGTTAGTTAATGGGGAAAATGGGAGGAGATGGCACTCAAGAATATGTAGCTTAGCTCCTGAGTTTTGTAGGACCTTGTTGCTATATGCACGGCACATGGCTTCCTCCACATCAGCCCTTAACACCGGGCATAGCCACGTTCAGTTGGGACAAATGAGCTTCTACTGAGCTGTTCAGGTACCTTGCCAGCATCTAGGTAATGTCTGTGACAAACGCACACAGGTCAAGGCTCTGGTGCAAGAAGTGGGCTGAAGTCTTTGGTTGATGCAGATTCCAAGTTAATTCACAAAGTTCTAAGAAATATGAAGATTCCCCCTCTCCACCGCCTACCCCACCCCAAGAACAGTTTTCAGTGCTTTGACATTTCCCTGCCCCATGGCTAAGGCTGGGCTTGAGTCTCCCCTTAAGGCCCCTTTATGTTACTCTGGCAGTGTCAAAAGGCCTTAAAATGGGTGGAAGCAGCCCCCTGAGAGCAGCTGCTCTACAAAGTGGTCTCCCCAGCCAGTGCAGAGGTGAGGTCAGGACTCCATGCTGACCCTGCCCCCAGCCCCTGCTGTAGGGATGGATGCGGGTATGGCTGGAGAGCTCTGCACTCCTGCTATTCTCTGTTTCCTAGGGCCTGGCTGCAGGGTCCCAGGATGCCGAAGTGCCACATGCCACATTTAGCAGAGTAACCGGGAGGCAGGTGCTGTGGGCATCTCACAGTCTTTGCTTTCATGACAAGAAAAATGAGTATATCCCTTTTTTTTCCTTTTTTTGCCATGTTGCACAGCCAGGACATTTGTGTCATTTCATCGATTGTCTACATGGAAATGCCCAGAGAGGAAAATAAATGGCTTTAAAGGTGCATGATGTCTTAGAAGTGTGCAGCGTGCTTTGGTCTCTGGGGAGTAACTTGCTTTCCCACTTTGAACCAGCACTTCTGATAGATTTCTGTATGTCTCCAAGCTATTTGCTCATCATTTACAGCACCCACTTCAAGCCTGAAATGAGGTTACTAATGTTTTCTAATATTTTTTATTAACCGCCTCCGCCATCTTGTAATTTAAAGCACCTGTCTATTTAAATTCTCCTTCTGACCTACTAAATAACCCTGCATGATACATACAATGAAACTAATGGCTTTTGGATGGTGTTGTTGAAAACTGACTTATGAAAAATGAGTTGAATGAGCCATACTGCAGGAAATCCTTTTCAGACCCATTGGAACACGGAGCTGGGACAGCGTTCTGCTTCCACACAGAGGACTGAATTCTGAAACAATTATCACTCACTTTGCACTTAAAAAATGAGGAACTTCTTGTGATTTTTCAGCATCATTGGGGCCACCATGGACCCCCTTCCTGGCATTCTGTGAAGAACGGCAGGGGCTTTGCATTCCACAGGTGCACAGGGAGGCTAAAAGCACTTGCCCCTGAGTACAGAGTTATGTGAAGAGACTTTCCACCACTCTGGGCATCACTTACTCTTATTCTTACAAAAATATTCGGCTCCGTTTCTCTGAGGATGAATGGTTAGATTTTTCCAGCAGAAGCAGCTTTGCATTTTTGCCTTAATTATTCCTTTACTTCCTCCGAGCCTGAACATACATGTCTGGAAAGGTAACAAGGGGACCCAGAAAATGTGGGTGGGAGGGGAAGCAATTACACATATCTGTGGTTTTGCAGCATATTTTGCAAAGGAGTCTCTGGTGGATACCTAAGGCAGAGAAAACCCATTGGGACTTGCCTCCAAACCCCATTAAAGACTATTCAAGTGATTTAATTATAAACCACTTAAGGCGACTCAGCCAATCAAATGAGACAAGGACTGTGTATCTGAATCTATACAGTGATACTTGCTGCGTGAATAGCATGTACCTAGATACAGAGACCGTAGAAACCACCAGCATCAGGGGTTCTCAAACTTCACTGCACCCGACCCCTTTCTGACAACAAAAATTACTTCACGACCCCCCCAGAGGGGGGACCGAAGCCTGAGCCTGCCCAAGCCGCCCTGCCCCGGGTGTGGGGGCCAATGCCTGAGCCCCACCGCTCCGGGCAGGGGGTCAAAGCTGAAGCTTAAGGGCTTCAGCCCCAGGCAGGGAGCTTGCAACCTGAGCCCTCGGGTTTGGCTTCAGCCCCATGCGGTAGAGCTCAGGCTTCAGCCCCAGGCCCCCACAAGTCTAAGGCAGCCCTGGCGAACCATTCAAAGGGGGTTGGGACCCACTTTGGGGTCCCAACGCACAGTTTGAGAACCCCTGGATCAGACCAATGGTCCAAACTAGGCCGGTCTCTCAACTTTCTTTCTATATGAGATAAAGACTGAGACGTCTATCCAGAGCAGTCCGGATAACATTGATACTGAGAATTGTCTGCAGCACGTCAATTGTTCAGAGCACTCCACTAAATCAGTCACCTTCACAGCGCCCAGAGCCATTGTGTCAGAGCAGGAGTTCCTGGCTCCTAGTCCCAGGGCTAGTTCATTTCAACATGCTGCCACACAAGAGACAGAAGCCATGGAAACAACCCTCTCCACTCCCGCTGTGTGTTACCAAGCCCTGTGAGTGTTAACACTGCTGCAGCGACTCCCAGGGCAGGCCGAGGACTGCAAACAGGGCTTGCAGCACAGCACAGCAGGCTGGGCTAGTGGTGACAGCATTGCCTGTGAGCAGTGAAAGAGGCAGAGTTCCTACTTACAGCTGGACCGGAGTCCTCACAATCAAAGAAAAATTAGCAAATATCTTGTAAGCAAGTTGCGGTAACCCCGGACTTCACAGCTGTCATTATGCTGCAGTCCCAGTGCACCTGGAATTCCCCAGTGACCGCAGAGAGCACGCTGAGCCTGCCACTCCAAAGGCACAAGCCTCAGCAGTAGCTGTTCATAGTACAGGTCACATGACACACCATAGAGCAATTCTGATTTTAGTCAGTAGGTAGCAGTGACGTGTGCTCATGCATCCAAAACTAACCAATTTATCCCATTTTCTGTTACTTCAGCATTATATAAACAATAGGGCTGGTAGAATTTTTTGTGCAGAAAGTTTTCCTGTAAAAATATACAGTTTTTGTTGAAACCAAACTTTTTTGAGGGAAAAATGTCAATTCTGATTAGATTCTTTTTGTCTCATTTTAACTTTGTGTCATTTCAGTTCAAAACTTCCTGTGGGAAAACTAAATTTTTCAAATGAAAAATTTCTAAAAATTTTTTTTTGGTCAGAATTTCCCTCAAAAAAAAAAACTTGGTTTTCCACCCAACTACCAGTAATAATTGATGCTTTAGAGCTAGGACAGCCCAGAAAAGCTTAACAAGTGGGGGTTTCAAAAGCAGGGCCGGCTCCAGGGTTTTGGCCGCCCCAAACAGCCACACACACAAAAAAAAGCCGCGATCACGATCTGCGGCGGCAATTCGGCGGGAGGTCCTTTGCTCCCAGGGGGAGTGAGGGACCATCGCCGAATTGCCGCCGAATACCTGGACCTGCCGCCCCTGTCCGGAGTGGCCGCCCCAAGCACCTGCTTGCCAAACTGGTGCCTGGAGCCGGCCCTGTTCAAAAGTGCCTGAGAGACTTAGGCCTGGTCTACACTAACCCCCCAATTCAAACTCAGGTATGCAACTTCAGCTACGTGAATAACATAGCTGAAGTCAACGTACCTTAGTTCGAACTTACCGCAGTCCAGACGCAGCAGGCAGGCTCCCCCGTCGACTCCGCGTACTCCTTGCACCGAGCAGGATTACCGGAGTCGATGGCGAGCACTTCTGGGTTTGATTTATCGCGTCCAGACAAGACGCGATAAATCGAACCCAGAAATTCGATTGCCTGCCACCGAACCAGCGCGTAAGTATAGACAAGCCCTTAGAAGCACAAGTCTGATTCTCTTAGTTTATTCTTTCATGGGAAACATTTCACAATTATTTACAAAGTTCAATACCTGTCAGAACGTTTTATTTGAAAACAATTATCATGTGTCATATGTTGCACCAGGTCATCTAAACCACGGATTGTGGCTACCACATACATATCCACGTCAGAAATACAAGAGGGCAATTTTGCAGCAGAAGCCCAGTAAGGCAAAGAGTGGGAAGGGCTGGTAGGACTTTCAGACATTTGTGTTCTCTACAGTGGGATGTGGGAGGAACTAACAATCCATTTCTTCAAATGCTGAGGAGATTTAGTAAGAGAAGGCCCTGGAATCCTGCCCTCCCTCTTCTTTCACCTCACCAGTCAGAATGAATTTAATTTTCCTGCTTGGTCACTTGTTTTTGACACCATCTACCCCCCTCGCCACCCCACCACTATCCACTCTTCCCTCTGAGGCTCTCCAAGAAACCCTCTTCCCGTTTTAATTACCGCAACAGCAGCAGGCACAGCAGCATGGCAGAGCCAGTTGATTTCCCAGAGCCCTGTCCATACTTCCCTCTGCCAAGCCCTTTACTTTCAAAACCAGGGGCACCTCTCGGGGGAGGGGGAGGGCATGAGGAGCCATCGTCACCCTGCCCAAGGACTCTCATGGTTCTATGTTCTTCTTACCTTCAGCTCATCAGCCACGTCTCCCACACCATGACGTCTCTCCACAAAGCCACACCCCCTCTGAAAGCTGTGCAGGGATGAGCACGCTCGGGGGCAATGGGTGACCAATCCCTAGGCTGCCCCAAAGAATAGCAATTCGACCTCAAAGAGACCCTCAGCCTAGCCAGACAAAAACATGATATTAATGATGGTCAGCTGATGAACAGAGATGCGCTTCATTTCTGATTCCCACTCCCATAGCAATCAGCTGGGCCACTGAGGTTATAACACAAGCCTTGAATGGCATTGCTGAGGTGAAAACAGGCAGCAAGTTGAGCAGGGGCAGGGGTGTGAGGGGGTTGGTGTCTGTGTAGAGGTGGGGAGAATTGTGTAAAAACTAAAGAATCTGCTACTTCAATGGCACTCATTTGAGAAAGCAATGTGCGGGGGGGGGGGGCACTGAGAGGGAGCCCTGAGCCCTGGGGAAGGTGCAGGGTTTGATTTGTACTGAAAGAGGTGCCGGGGCTCAAGCAAACATTTTTACTCTCATAAGCGGTACGGCAAGCCCAGCTCTGAACTGCCAGGCCCAGCGGTGCCGGGGCTCTGAACCGACAGGCCCGGAGGTGCCGGGCTTTGAACTGCCAGGGCTGGAGGTGCCAGGGCTTGGAACTGTCAGGCCCGGAGGTGCCGGGCTCTGAATTGCCGGTGCCTGGCTCTGAACCGCCAGGGCCGGAGGTGCCGGGCTCTGAACTGCCAGGCCCAGACGTGCCGAACTGCTGAGCCCAGAGGTGCCGAACTGCCAATCCCAGAGGTGCCAGGCTCAGCCCTGGCAAAAGCCTGGCACAAATTAAGCCCTGGGAGGGTGACAGATTCTCCACTTGAAAGGACAATGCCCTGTTTGCTCAGCACAGCAGTCTGAATATCGCAGGGCCAGCTGCATCCCCCACCTTGTATAAACTGTGAAATGTATTTGCAAGTAAAGGTTTTCATTCAGACTGATGCTTTCACGCCTACTGCTAGCAGCTGCCAACTCACAGGAAGATGCCCTCCTTTGTGTCCCCAGCAGTGCAGGAGCCCAGCGGAAGTGGCTGTAAATGCCATCTCTAGCCTGCTTCAGTGCTGTGCATTACAAGATACACCGTACAGACATCCAAATCGTTTTGAACCAAGCCCTGTGTTTCTTGTTGCATCGTATGATGCCAGGGTCAAATCTGTGCAGTATGCCTATGCCATGGATTGTGTACATACAGCAGGTTTGGTAATGGTGTGTCCTATGGAATAATCGGTAATGATGCGTCATTGTGGGTAGCAGATAGTATCCTTTACCCTTGGATTAGCCCCCGCAGTTAGCTCAGGGACAGGGTCTGGCAGAGAGTCAGAATCTAATACCAGTACAAGGTCTGCAACAGCTCGGGAAAGTAAGACTTAGCCAACCAGTTTGAAATGGTGGAAGGGGTGAGATAATAAATATATAAACAGGATTTAGTATCTAAAATTCCAGTATTACCTATAGTTATAGGTCTATCAGAGTTTATTTTATATACTGTGCTTAGAGCTCTGTAGCATTATTGCACCGCCATTCCTTTTTATGAATAATTATTGTATTAAATGTAACATTAAATATATAGAAATAGTGAATCGAGTATTATAGGCATTAAGCTGAGTATGTGCAATGCACTGAACAACGGTGTGTGCAATACATTGTCTAAGAAAATAAATAGCAAAGGAGGGGCTCGGGGTGAAATCATAAAATGCAAAGGAATACAAAATATTTAATACAGACAAGTAGAATAAGTCCCCATAGTCGAAAATGGAGCATACAGCCAGCAAGGAATACATGGGACAGGGCTTGATAAAGTTTTCTTGAGTTTTAAATTAGATCTTTGAATTCCTGAACGCACAATTCCTGAAGCAGCAGACCCATGACATATCTGACAAGCCCGGGGTTTCCCAGGTCAGCGATGCTTTCCATTCTTTGGGAATTAGAGATGGGCCCATCCAAATACCTCCAAGAGTCGATAGAGTGTAGACTGCGACCTAGACTCTAATGAAGCCTAATGGATGCCTTTGTTCCCTCGGGTTTGTACGAGACCAGCTGCTCCAAGTGGCCTTGGATTCTAGAGAAGTTTAACAGTTTCTGTCCTGTGATCTCCAGCAAAGACAGCATCTTGGGCAGCTCTGGTGGGCCATATGTTGTGTTCACATGGTGCTGGAGGTACTGCTGGCCTGCAGGGGGGTGGGGGGGCGAGGAGTACATCCACACATCAATAAAGAGATCAAAAATCAACTGCAATTCAGCATTATGCATGAAAAGACACCTCTTTTGATTGGCAATCAGGCCTTTGCTAACTGTGCAAATGGGAAAGGCCTGCCTTAAGGCTCTGAGATATGTCACATATCCAGAGAGAGGAAGGAGAAGATAGTTGAAGAGTCAGGTAAGGATACATGCTCAGTATTGGAGGCTGCAGATTAAAAAAGCAACTAGTAGCAAAGCAAAATGACTGACACCACTTAAAAGGGCAAGAGAAGTGGAATGGCTAGACACATCATACTCTAAATAAGAAACACATGGGAAATGTTGATCAGAGAATGCTGGCACACAGCTGAGGTCTCTGAAAAAGAAAAAAAAAGAGGAAACAGAAAACAAGATGGGAAGATAACATTTCAAAGCAAGCATTAAATGGGTAGCAGTTCCAGCTAATAGAGACCTGTCACAGTTTTTCCCAGTAGCACATAGAGAATTGCTGATGATCATTAACACCTTTTGCTGGGGATCCCAGGACAGAAACCTTTAATCCCCTCCAGAATTTATTATCAGCAAATGCAATTCTATGAATTTCTATTTCTCTCCAGAAATTGTTCTATAAAGTTAGTAAAAACAAGTGAAGCCTTAACTGCAACAACAACAAAAACCTATTATTAATTATTTAGATTTTTAAATAATAAATACTTGGGATTTAATAATATGATATTCATTAAAGCAGCCACCAGAACCACAGGGACCTCAAGTACATCAGCTTCCTTCTTATCTGTTTCTGTTTTTTTTCCCCACACCACCTTTGCTTCCTATGAGTAGCAGCCACCATGGACCTTTGGCACAACAGTCAGCAATGAGGAAGGAGGACTGAGACCCAGTTCCTGGCTCCCCAGTCTGCTGTGCAATTTCTTAGAAAATCTCTCTTTAAAACGCAAATTCTTTTTAACAATGAAGGTGGATGCAGTTTTTTTCAGCAACATGGTGGCTCATTCCTGCCTGTCGCTCTCTGTAGAGCTCTGCTGAACATGCTGCATTGTCTCCATTGTCTCTGGAGTGAAGCTGTGTGCCACTGCAGGGATCTGTTTTCATTGGGCTGGAATGTCAGCGCACCTGCTACAGAGAAAAAAACCCTGGAGTTCATTGACTGCAAGGGCAGATTTGTACAGTGCCCTCGATCAGCCTTCAACTACCTGAAGGGGGATCCAAAGAGGATGGATCTAGACTGTTCTCAGTGGTGGCAGATGACAGAACAAGGAGCAATGGTCTCAAGTTGCAGTGGGGGAGGTTTAGGTTGGATATTAGGAAAAACTATTTCACTAGGAGTGTGGTGAAGCACCGGAATGGGTTACCTAGGGAGGTGGTGGAATCTCCTTCCTTAGAGGTTTTTAAGGTCAGGCTTGACAAAGCCCTGGCTGGGATGATTTAATTGGGGGTGGTCCTGCTTTGAGGTGGGGGTTGGACTAGATACCTCCTGAGGTCTCTTCCAACCCTGATATTCTGTGATTCTATGATTACTCCTCAGGTGTGTTGGTTCTTCACGTCTGCCTATTTGGTGAAAATGAGCAGCAGCATCCGTTCCATCCGAGAGCACTGTCTGGGCCAGATGCTCAGCACATCTCAGGGATGGGGCAACACATGATGCTTTCAAGGGGAGCAGGACCAGGTGCCAGCTGTATGCCACCTCGCATATACTTCAAAGGCCATTTAAGCCAATTTTCTACCCTGTTGGCACTGCCAAAGCAAGGCCAAAGACATGGAAGAGAGACCAGAATGTGGCCCACAATCTTTCCAGCAGGTTCTCTGCCTCCACACTTCCTGTTTGACTTGAGAACTCAGTTCCCTACATCCTTTGAGGTTCTGCAGTCACTAGCCCCAAAGAGGGTGTAAAAGGCTTTGACACCTGTGCCTACTCATTGCAGGTTCTGGAAGTCTCCCACTGCTCTTGCCAGCTCTGCTCTGCCTCCCCAGATCCTGCAGGAAATGGTCACCAAGTGAACAGTATGTGTGTCAGCTGAACTGAAATTTGGTTTGGGTTTTGCAAAACTTTAGAGGCTGTGACTTGGTTTCATAACATGAGAGGTGGAATTTGGAGGTAGGGTTCTTGTGTAGACCTGCCACTTTTGGCCTTTGCTTTTGGTACGTACAAAACAGAGACAGGACCAACAAGCAATCAAGGCTCCAGACACCAACCAGTGGGAGACGTGGTTCAGTTGCTCCTGATGGCGTTGTGTGTGAAGTGGTGTGCAGCACCAGGGGCCGGCACAGACTCTCCCCGCGGAGCTGGAATATGTAGCCCCAGGAGTTGCAGCGCTGCAGGGAGCTAGCTCGGAACAGCAGCATGTGTTTGCTCCAGCCACTCGCTAAGAGGCCCCTTTGTACGGCAGGCGTCTCACTGGGAGAGAAGAGCAGCAGGTACAATAATAGGCGGCTGTAGACAGGCCACGGTCGTAGGAATCCGAGACATCATCTCAACAGGGCCACCCGGGGGAGGGGGAGCAAGTGGGGCAATTTGCCCCGGGCCCCACAGGGGCCCCCACAAGAATATAGTATTCTATAGTATTGCAACTTTTTTTTTATGGAAGGGGCCCCCAAAATTGCTTTGCCCCAGACCCCCTGAATCCTCTGGGCAGCCCTGCATCTCAATGAGACGTTGGCCATGAACAGGACATTCCTATCATGGAGACATTAGAAACCAGATGCATTTCTTTCTGGTATCAGGTGATGGCTGCTGCCCATGGCTCCCATCTGGGAGGGCAAACATCTGGCCTGGTCTCCCCTGGGCCTGCTCCATATTGGGCCTGCTGCTGACATCCATGTATAGCAGGAGATGCGCCATTGAAGCCACCAAGTCACACAGGGAGAGTGAGAGGAGAGTTGGGCTCCTTGTCTCTGGCACCCCAGCACCACTCGCCTGGAGATATCTGCTGGCCCAGGAGTCTGGCAATGGCTCTATTAACTCAGAGCAGGTTTTCTCCTAGGGCTCTGGAAGCTCTAAAACCAGCATCATAACTGCTGTGTGGAGGGAAAGTCACAAATCTGAACCCCTGCACCAGCGAGATGAAAATGACTACAGTGGGTACCATTAAAAAGGAAACATTGACTGCAGAACAGCATGAGCCCCCCGCTGCACTCTGCATTCCAAATGCAGGAAATGTCACTGCGAAGTCAGTACCATGGGGCAGGGCTCATTCACTTGCTTAATGGCACTCCCTGTACCTCAAATTCTGTAAATTAATTATTCATGACTTATACAATGCTTTACAGTGAGACGTGGCTGCATTCTAAATGTAAAAGCAATCCACCTACATTTTTTAATCAGTCTTTGTTATGAATGGCGGATGCTTGAAGCTGAAGCAAAAATCATCATCAGCTATATTTATTGGCTAAAATATTGCTGTATCCAAGCTTAAGAAATACCAAACACATCTGCCAGTGGCTAGAATGATAAGAAAGGAGAAATCTAACCAGTGGAAAATACATCATGTTTACCACAAGTTTAAAACAAAGAATCGGCAGCCATGACAGGATTAAATCGAGGACACCATTATTCCTTTCAATGATCTTTAGATGAATGCTGTGTCTCTGAGGAGGGTATAAGACAAAATGGAAGGCTTGCTGTGTGGATGCTTTTCTTCCCATGCACGTCAATTTGTTGCCTCTGTTATTCGATAGCAGTGTATAAATCTTACTCATTTCATTCCAGATAAAGGGAGACAACATCATAGGACCTGTGTATCTTTGCATGGGATATTGAGAACTGGACTCCTCATTTTCTGTAAATAAATGGTCAAATAGACAGGAATCTTCTCAAGCTTCAGGACTGGGAGAATATTTTAATGCATGTTCCAATCGGACAAGTGTGAGAGAGAGCCCACATGAGCCTTCCGCCTGCTCGGCAGCTTGTAACTAGGCTGGGGCTGGGAGAAGATGATTTGGGACCAGGTGCTGCCATCTTTATTCATCCTGAGAACAACATTGCCCCATGAGTAGCCCAACGTGGGGGCAGGGAGGGGGCAGAATACATAATGTGAGTAAGGGAGACACAATTGGGCCCTTTACATTTTGGAAATTAAAAGCATTCTAGGCTATTCATTACAGACTTACAAGCACTAACTCATGAATCGGGACACCAACAGGGCCGGCTCCAGGCACCAGCTTGGCAAGCAGGTGCTTGGGGCGGCCGCTCCGGAGAGGGGCGGCAGGTCCAGCTATTCGGCGGCAATTCGGCGGACGGTCCCTGACTCCCGCTCGGAGCGAAGGACCTCCCGCCGAATCGCTGCCAGGGATCACGATCGCGGCTTTTTTTTTTTTTTTTTTTTTTGTGGCTGCTTGGGGCGGCCAAATCCCTGGAGCTGGCCCTGGACACCCAGGTGATTTCCCGCAGCTATTTAAGTTTAGGAAGATAAAATTTCGGCTAACTTGTTTACTTGATTGGTGAGCACTAACTCTGGAATCCCATTTCACCCCCAGATAGCTGGGGATTAGGAAGTGCTTTCACTCCCACTTCACCCTCGGGTGAACAGGCGCAGCGCCGTCCTACAGCGTTGGAACAGCTGTTTTGAGGTAATTTCAACATACCTTATGCTTCAAACTCAACAAGCCAAACCCCCCATAAAGCAGACAGCAAGCACGTTGGTCTCTTTATTTCCTATCACAGCTATTTATGTGACATATTATAAAAGCCAATTTGTTAACCTTACTCGGTACTGGGTTTGCATTGGTTAAAGACTGTCTTTCTGTGAACCGTGTGCCTAAAGGGAACATTGAATAAAAAAAAGTGTTTAAAAAAAGTGTATGAATGATAGAAAAATCCCATTTTACAACCGGAAGGTTGTAGATTATTATCTGGGTCTGTTTTCACTTGATTTCTCACACTGCAGATTTACTTGGTTACAATGAAATATTGGGGTAAAATAGTTCTGGGGTGGCTATGTGTAAAGTGTTGATAGATTTTACAAGTCACAGACCCATTTTCATACACACAGGGAATTTTAATATCTATTGATGTTTCAATGTTACATTTAACTATATAATAAATGTAGCCAAAGCCAAATTCCAGCGCCTTCCGTGAAGCAAACTATGAAGCAGAGAGCAATGTGAGTAGTGAACCCAACTGGATAAAATCAGAAACAACCCAAAATTTCACACACAATTTGAATAAAAATAAACGTTTGTGGAGGTTAGAAAGTTCTTCATTCCCACGAGCCTGAGCACATCCTGGTGTCAGACAGAACCAGCAGCTCCAATGCCGTGAGGACAACTGCCCTTGTGCTATTTCTGAGATGACTGAACCCAGGAAGTGGTGGGAATCTAAAGGCAGGGCCTGTTCCCAGGAGAGTTCTAGCCTCGTTTCTACAGGGGTCTATGTTTAGATAAGCTTTGGATGAGCATCTGTATTTTGATACGTGCAGATATGGATCTTTATAGATAGCTATTAGAGTGAAAGCTGGTAGCAACCTCTTACAGAACACTTTCCATTATAAAAGATTATTACAACCTTTATTTGAGAAGCTCTAAGCTTGGCCTTGGCAGGAAGTAATTTTGCTGTACAGTTGTCCAGTGGTATGCAATACAACAGCAACGTTCCTCTCAAGCTCTCTTCTTCATATTTCAGGACATCTTGAATCTGTCTCTTGTAGTTACCTCCCTATATTAGGTCATTTGAGATCTAGGACCTGATTCTCCACTGTCTCACACCTGGTTTGAGCATTTGCATCAGTGCATAGTGAATGCAAAATGCTCGCATTCTGGACTGACACTCACTGTGCTGTTCTGGCAGGTTTTAAACTCATTGTGCTCAGGTGTAAATGAGGACAAAGGTGCGAGACCAGCCCTTAGTTCTAAGTAGTTGTCTGTGGCTGTGAAGATGGGATTGTGAAGAAATCACAAGTCAGGGAATTACTATTCACTCAAAAAGCTACAACCCAGTGAAATTACCTGGATAGTTTTGCAGATTTCAAACATCAAAGACTTTTATTCTTTTCTATCTCTCTAGGTATTTATTTGGCCTCCCTCTCCACAAGAGCTGAGCACCTCACAATCACTAATGGATTTTGCTGGGTTTGTCTTGTTTCCTGCACCCCAAAGAAGTTCTGCCCAGAGATTAAACGTCTCCTTTCTGGGAAGCGGTTTGGTCAGTATAAAAGCATTTTAAAACCTGCATTTTTATGAAGTTTTTATTAGTTGCAGAGCCTGAGAGATGGGCACTAAATAGAATATTGGTCAACAAAGGTATCTATTTAAAAAAAATAGGTTGACTCTGATTAAATGCAAATACTGAATTAAGCTTCATTTCCTCCTGAATCCAAGGTGTCCTTCCCCAAGGCAATACCTTCAGGACTGACCCCTCAGCTTCCCTCCCATCCTATGTAACAACAAGACCTGACTAGGAGGCAGAAGGGGAAAAAGAAGAACAGGAGTACTTGTGGCACCTTAGAGACTAACAAATTTATTAGAGCATAAGCTTTCGTGGACTACAGCCCACTTCTTCGGATGCATATATCAAAGGGGAAGGGGAAAACTCACCTTCTAGGGTGATAAACAAGCCTCTGTGCTTGTATTCCCTATAAACACTATTTCAGCTGATCTCCCCAATGCTGTTCATACACTGAGAGAGAGAAATAAACAGCCAGGCACAGAAACAGACTTTTGCCAACTGCAAAGAGATTAAATTGGCAGAAAAAGAAATTCTATTTTCCAGTTTCACAGCAGGTTTTACCAACAATGGAAACTATGAAAATTACTCACTCAGAAATGTCTAACGCTTTTTTTCAGGAATGTGCCCATTGTCCAAGGTACAAGCAGAGATGCCGAATGGTGTCAGTGCTCTGGGCATACATGGCCTGGGGAGCAGTGTCTTCCACCCAGTTTCCTCTCTGTTTGGAGAGTGGCACTTTGCACAGAACCATAGTGTAGACAATGTATAAACTGTTGAGAAAGAAGAAAATCACTTTGGGCTGAGAGCTTTGTCTGAACTTTGTCCTTTTCTCAAGCAAAGGAAAATATTATTTCACCCTTTAAAGAACCACACATAATAAGAGGCGAAATGTCAAGACCAATGTTGATATAAACCCCCAAGGAAAACAAACATCCATGTGGCTTCTCCAAAAGGTCTCACTCCTCACCCCTCTTCCCTAGTTTAAACAGATTTAGTAAGTGAGGAGGAATGGGAGGGAGGGGGGCTTCTCCAAGGGTCAATTCTAAAGGTCCTCTGTAAAGGCCCAATCTGGTACATAGTCTTCAAGAGGATGCTCAGCACCTGGCAGGATTGATCCTTCTGGGGTGGCGAAACCTCAGACTTTCATGATGAAAGCTCTGTGAATAAGATACAGGCATCTTGGCCTCACATGACAGGCATTTACAGGCCCCTGTTTTCCAGTGTCATGTCATATTGTATCCCTACACCAGAGGTTTACACAAAATGCCACGTATTGCTCAAGCAAATGATGCCACACTTCGGAGAGGATTTCACTTGCCTGACTGCAGTAAAATGGCTTAAAACAGTACATGTGAGAACCATGTGGTCAGAAGAGCAGAAAGATGCATTGAAAATGGAGATGTTATATTGTCTTTCTTACGGTATTTGTGGGTCTTTGGAAGAGTTGCATGGGGTATAGTCACACAAGACTTGGTAACTCCCCCATTGTCTTTCATATGAGACATACAGTTAAATCCTAGGCAACTCTGAAGAGATGGGGTGATGCATTTTTATGTAACAATGTACCTGTGTTAAGTGGCTGTGTATACTATTCGTATGCCAACAAAAACAAGAAACATATACCCAAGGTCTGGCTGGATCTGGAATAGTTAGCATGTGCCTCTATCCGTCGCCAAGAGGAGACTAGCCCACAACCGGTGCTGTCTGCACAGTACCCTTTGGGGCAGGGCGAGGGCTGGCAGCAGCACAGTCCAGTCTCTCCCTGGGGGTAAGAACAGCAGTTGTGCCTGGCAATGCCTAGAACCCGGCCACTTCCCACCCGCGCACATCCACACTGGGGACAGGCACAGTCAGCTATACTGCCCCTGTTCTGTGTCTCAGCCCTTCCTTATTTTCCTCTCCTCCTTCCCCCAGAGCTCTGTGCCCCTTGTGTTGAGTGACTGGGTTGGCTGTGCTTTGGACCACTGATCAGACTGCAAAGTGTATGGTGGGCTTTAAATGACATTCATTTCATTCTTGGTGGTGGAGCTGATCCGGGGGCACCCAGAACTCTTTAGCAGGCGGCCCTGAAAAATAAAAGCCCTGATTACTCTGATTTCACTAGACAGCACAGATACAACAATTTCCACCTACACCAACAATAATCACCACATTATGCAGCACAAAAGTACAAAAATGAATAATTAAAAATTACAGGCTGGCTCTGGGAGAGACCCTGTTATTATGTGCATCAGAAACAGGATAAATCACAAGTAATTCAGAAGCCACATTCCCAGGTTCACTCATAACCATCTTGGTATTTGGAGTCCCATTGGGAGCCATAAACGACATAGAGTCCACATTATAAAAATAAACATGAAGTTAAGTGGCAAGGATTCATTTACACCCAAAGGGGAAACACTTCACTGTTTACAGTATTGGTTTAATACAAACATAGCAAGTTTCACCTTCAAATACATCCCCAATTCTAGGGGAAGGGGATGCTTGGGGAAGAGGGTACTGGGTAACCCTACTTATTGTCAGAGCTGCAAGTCCCACTAAAGAGCATGTTGTCCTAGACAAGGTCCTGACATGCTTGAGCTCCTGAAGAGCCATGACAAATCCCTTAAATTTAGTCTTCAAAAATCATGAGATTTTAAACAGTAAAATTTGTGGTCTTTTTATTTGTCTTCTGCGTTTTGAGCCCTTGGGGTATCATATGTTCATGTTTTTCTCTGAAAGCATAAGAGCTAGAAACTTGCTTTCTTAAAACAATGAAAGCTGAGATTCTCACATCATCACCTGCCTCCAGAACCTGGGCCTTTTAGTAAAGCCCCAAGTATCAGGAGATTTGTGATAAAATCTCAAGGCCTGGCAAGACGGCCCCATTGAGTCAGAAAGAGGAAGGACTGAATAAAGACGGAGCAAGGACTTCAGCCTCAGGCACTGTCATTTTGCCTTTTACCTTATATTTGACTTTCTCTTTTTCCCTTAGCAAAAATAAAACCAAAATGTCTCGAAGAAGCCCAGATCAACAGTCAAAGTGATTATTCCAAAAGAGGTATTATTAAATATTGCTAGTCAAAATGCAAAATTATTAACAGTGTGATTCATTTGGGGTGGGGAAGAGTGAATAGACCTTGGTTGCAAAATTGGATTCTTAGCAAAATGCAGGGCAGGCTCAGGGGTGATTGACTGGGATCAGAGTCCCAGCACTCATGAAAACAAAACTGAGTGCAGCACTTTATTCACCCTGAGACAGCGCCAACATGCCTTTCTCCGACAAAACACCCACTGACTTCAATCTCTTCAACTCAATGGGAGTTTTGCCTGAATGAAGGCTACAAGATTCATCCCCTGTACGTGCTCTCAAGTACCCCTGTCTAAATCAAAATCTTAACTGCATCTTTATTCTGATCACAGGCTCCGTTTCAGTTAGTTCTCTAAACAAATGTTATTTGGACATGTGGTGTCATGGGAGGATATTGCAATGGCTCCAAAATGCTTTTCACCAATAAGAAACTAGCATTTCACTGAATCATGCTACCCTGTAATTCAGTTTGTTCTCAGGAAGCAAAAACTCCATGGGAGAACATGCCCAGGCAATGGTATGTTCCTTGGTATCAACATTGTTTTAACCTGTGGAAAACGGGTTAAAATTAAAATCAGTGGCACTTTCAGCATCTCTGGCATGAATCTTTAATTGTGTATAATCACAGTGCAATCTGTTGTAATATCAATAGATGGAGCTAGGTGAGAAAGGAAAGGTATGGAGGGAATCGTTCTCCCATGGCACAGATTTAACTCTTGATTTGACCTGATTAAGGACAGATCCCCGATTTAGCTCCTGAGGCTTTGAAAATAACAGAAGGAAATAGCGATATGCAGCCTTGCTGGAATTGGACCCAGTGGGAAAACAATGACAGTTGATCTCATGGAAAAGTCAAGAGTTGGAGCCAGTTCAGACTTCAGAGCTAACTAGGAGCACAGGGATGGGTGCAGGGGAGGGGAAGTCTGACCAGGGAGGTTGGGAAGACAGCTACAGGGAGAGAAGGCTTCAACACTGAACCTTCAACCCCCTTCCCCGCACCCCAGGATGATTCCCAAAGGGACGTGGTTTTGTCCTTGGCAGTGCAATCAGGATGTTCCCTTTGATATGACAGCCCGGTGCAATGCACCTGGGACTGGTGAGATTGGTGCCATCACTCATGATCAAAATGCATCACTGGTGATAATGCCAACCTGGTGGTTGCACCAGCACATTCACGGAGGGTGAAATTCACCCCTACTCAAAGGACCGACAGAGGCCGCCTAGGTATTATCTAAGCTCTACGGCTTAATATGCAAACTTTGCTAA
This sequence comes from Malaclemys terrapin pileata, assembly GCF_027887155.1. Classification (NCBI taxonomy): domain Eukaryota; kingdom Metazoa; phylum Chordata; order Testudines; family Emydidae; genus Malaclemys; species Malaclemys terrapin. The sequence continues at coordinate 1,350,689 of NC_071521.1, read as the reverse complement.
GTATCTATCCATACCCTACAAACTGAGGATGATGGGCACTAAAGCAGCAATGATAACAAATAATTAATTGATAATAATTAGTTGCTTATTTATTTATTTGTGGAGAAATGACAGTTTGCTCAGCACCGCACAAAACATGTTTTCTGTCCCAAAGACCCTACAATCTTGGGACCTTATCCTGAAAATATTGACTCTGCTCACATGGGTACGGTTGTTCACATGCATACATGTTTGCAGGATTGGAAACGTATACAATTTCTGTGCATAGCATTTAACAGGCAGATAGATAGATAGATAGATAGATAGATAGGTTTATGCTATATTGTGTGATGTCTAGTAACCTGATCCAGCCAGGGGTCTGTAATGTAATTAGAAGTAACTGTGATGGCTCTGGTGCTATTGTTTATTATTTGCATTACAGTTGTGCCTAGGAGCCCTAGCTGTGGACAAAGCCCCAGTGTGCTAGGCGCTGTACAAACACAGAACCAAAAGACAGCCCGGACCCAAAGAGTTTACATTCTAAGTACATGGGTTTACCCTTTTTTGCTATTTCTCTCTGTTTCAGTATCATGGCCCAGTTTAGTAGGGTTATGGAGGGGAAACAAATATACTTGACAGCAAAATCAGGGAGTAAGTCCCTGTTCCTCCATCTCATACAATCCAATGTTATCTCACCTTTCACTTACTGATCTATGCTGACTACACAGCAGACCTCAAAAGCTCTGGAGAGTCAGGCCAGGTGAGCACGAGGGTGATGGAGCAAAAGCTCTTGTTTTCTTTGCTGGCCTAAGTGAGAGGAATTTGTGCCAGATTCCTCTCTTTGAGTCATAAGTGAGCAATTCCAAACCAGCAAGGCGGGGGGGTGGGGGGAGTGCTGTGTTACTGGAGGTGCCATACTTAAGATGAGAAATAAAACCAAGGTCCTGACTACTGATGAGCATGATAAAGACGCTATGCCAGTTTTTGCATAATAGCAGAGTGTTACGATCTAAGTTAGAATGATAACAGTCAGCCAAGATAACACTCTACCTAAATTCTCCTTCCAGTTTCAATTCCATACAACATTCTTCATTTCATGCCCTAAATTGCTTTGTATTGTAGTTATAAGCTATTGAACAGTTGCTGTAATACCCCAGAAGTGCTGCATTTCAGTGGTGGGTGAAGGGATCCCTGCATAGTGGTAAAGAGCTTTGGGGTCTCTTGCAATCAGGGTCGCCCAGAGGATTCAGGGGGCCTGGGGTCTTCGGTGGCGGGGGTCCTTCCGCTCTGGGTCTTCTGAGCACTTCGGCAGCGGGTCCGGGAACGAGTGAAGGACCTGCCGTCGAACTGCCGCCAAAGACCAGGAGCGGAAGAAGCTCCGGGTCTTTGGCAGCGGGTCCTTCACTCGCTCTGGGTGTATTCGGTGGCACTGAAGGACCTGCCAAAAACTCTCTTGGGAGCCCCTGAAAACTCTTGTTGGGGCCCCTGCGGGGCCCGGAGCCTGGGGCAAATTGCCCCACTTGCCTCCCCCCCCCCCCCCCAATCTGGGCGGCCCTGTTTGCAATGAAAGGTATTAGAGAAAGGTGAGATTATTTTTGTTGTTTTATTATTGGGATCAGAAATGCAAACTCTCACAGAAATCTCTATGCATATACAAGAAAATAACCTGACATGATCCCAAGCTTCTTCTTCTGTGTGTTTGTTTTGGGTCTGTGACACACATGAAACACCTCAGTGTCACTCCCCGGCGCTTGGACTTTTGAGAGCAAAGTTGTGGAGCTTGGGAGTTCTGTCGCCCAAGTTCCACACAAGACACTTATGCCACTGGGGTACCAGCAATGGTTCAAAGCAATTATAAAAGAAATCCAAAAGATCTAACCTAATGCATCATCTAATTAATGAAGTGTTAAAACAGAAATTAGGGGTCATATTCTTCAATCAGTTACACACATAAAGGGCTTTCAAGGATGTGTGGAGAGCAGAATTTGACTCTTTAAGAGTTTCCCGTTCTTTGCAGATTAATTTAAATGGGGTGGCAGCATAGATTGCTTCACAGCAGAATAACTGAGCAAATGCAGCTCATTATTTTGGTTTCACTCCAGTCTTGTCAGTTTCCTCTCTGCTGGAAGTAGGAGTTCTTTACTGGGAGTAATGTTGTGATGTAAAAAGAGTAAGAAATATCTGGTCACACAAATATGCAAAAATCTGGGATGTATTTCAGTTCTCTAAAAATATCCAGAGGGCAAATAACAAAAGGACAGAGAGCTTCCAGTTTTCAAAAAACAAACAAACAAACAAACAAAACACATTTTTTCACAATCTATAACTACAAACCAGTTATGCCTTCAACCCTAAAATGTAGCATTCAATAAAAACCCCTGGCAAACAAAATAGTAATTTACAGTTGTAGTTATCTAAATGTTCTATACTTAACATTTTAAATACTAAATTCTCATAAACACTGTTGTCAGGTTGATTTGATTCCAACTCTATTGTTATTATTATTTCTCAACATAAATTTGACTTTTAAATTTATTCCCTTTGTTATTTGGTTGTTTAATTTAGTTTTGATTTGTTTTAAAAGATAAACAGAAAAGGCACATTCATTCTATCCAGCAGGCTTTGGCCAAAACAAATGCACATCAAATACGCTATTTAAACAGAAACACTCATAAAGTTTTAACATTCACCAAATAATTACAGGACAGGGCTAAAGTCCAACTCTGTCTGGAGTCCAAAGGTTTGACGTATATTTAAGATAGAGATCAAATAGAATGTGCATTGGCATCTAATATCACCAAGTCTCCTACCCTCAGTGATGCATCTACTTTTTCAAGGCCAATAAATTTTAATGAACTTGTGGATTTATATCCAAATCACATAAAATGCTCTCCCATAGTCTATTCTAAATGTTCTAATACTGGTTTTATGATCAAAATTTGGTTCTTTGTTCTTCCAACATACATTTTAACACAAGGGCAAAGTAACTAAATGAATTAAGATGCATTTTTAAACATAATTGTAGCTTTCTGTCAAATATAGAAGAAATTTTCTCTCTCATTATTTGTAAATGGATTCTGCTCCTTTAATTAAATCTGCCCAAAGGTTATGGCAAGCAGTTTAGATCCCAGATTTGATCTGTCTGTAAAGAGCTCTAATCTGAGTCTGAATGGTGTCTGGATTTCAGCTCTCTATCTGTGTCTTCATTATTTAACACCCATTTCCCATTGGTTAGGTGGTCTTGGAGTCCAGCAGTGACGCAACTGATGTCTTTTCACACATTTTCTCATCTCTACCAATCAGATGTGGTGCTTTTCTCCCATGAGAACTTTAGTCCTACAGGCTGTTTAGCAACATTCAAGAGTGTCAATGCAGATGGAAGATTAGCAGACTAAGAGACAGGGCGCCCATCTTGGCACTCAGAGCCTCTGTGGCCCTGGATGAGTGACTTGTCCCCCTATCTCTGCCTCACTGTCCATGGGCTTATACTTGGCTTCCTGCCTCATAGCAGCATTATGAAGGCTAGTGTAGTTTGGGTTAGTCCATGGCATTTGGCCATACACCTGAGCACTGGGTGGTAAGGCCTGCATCAGACCAGGGAGAGCTCAAGGATGAGACTACGCCTCCGGATTACAGGGGATTGGCTGGTCCTGCTCCCGTCTCTGTGCCCTGCCAGCTCTATGGGCTGGTGTGAGAGAGGGCAGGCAGCTTGCATCCTCTGAGGGTGCCCTGAGGGAATAGCCCAGACACTTCCCATGTGCAATTGTCCCTGGCCCTTAGAGGAGAGTCTGCGAGTGGAGCTGGGGGGGAAGTCTCTGCCTACCTGCACTAGAGCCAGTACCAACCTGGCCCTTAATATTTGCATTTGAGACATGCTCTGAGAGGGCTAATCATTAATGACAGCCCTGCCTGGCTTGGGTGCTGGTGGGGGGTTCTTCAGGTCTGGAAACTTCAGCAGGGTCCATGTTTTGTTTTTGTTCTGTACAGCACCATGCGCACACTTAGTGCTCAGCACAGAAGGGCAGGGGATGTCTCCTAGGCCAGCCACCCAGCCCAGACCAATAGTTAGTTTCATAGATTCATAGCTTCCAGGGCCAGACGGGACCATTGTGATAATCTAGTGTGACCTCCTGTAGAACACAGGCTGGAGAACTGCTCGAGAACCATTCCCAGAGCAGAGCTTTCAGAAAAATATCCCATCTTCATTTAAAAACTGAATCCACCACAACCCTTGGTAAATTATTCCAGTGGTTAATTACTCTGTGTCAAAAATGTATCCCTTATTTCCAGTCTGAATCTGTCCAGCTTCCACTTCCCGCCATTGGATGGAGTTCTACCTTCCTCTGCTAGACTGAATGGCCCATTATTAAACATTTGTTCCCCATATAGATACTTATAGCCTGTAATCAAGTCACCCCTTAACCTTCTCTTTGGTAAGATAAATAGATTGTACTCTTCGAGTCTACAAGACATCTTTTCTAATTCTTTAATCATTCTTATGTCTCTTCTCTGAACCCTCTCCAATTTAAAAACATCCCTCTTGAATTGTGGACCAGCAGCTGTTGTGCCAATGCCAAACACAGAGGTAAAACAACCTCTCGATTCCTACTTGAGATTCCCCTGTTCAGGCATCCCAGGATCACATTAGCTCTTTTGGCCACAGTGTCACCTGGGGAGCTCATGTTCAGCAGATTATCCGAGACCCCCAAATCTTTTTTGCAAAGTCCTTGCTTCCCAGGAGAGAGTCCCCCTCCTCTAAGCATAGCCTACATTCTTTGTTCCCAGATGTATACATCTACATTTAGCCATATTAAAATGCATATTGTTTGTTTGTGACCAGTTTGCCAAATGATACAACTGCTCTGAATCAATGACCTGTCCTTTTCATTATTTACCACTCTCCCAATTTCTGTGTTATTTGCTTTGATTTTATGTTTTTTTTTCCAGGTCATTGATAAAGATGTTAAATAGTGTAGAGCCAAGAACAATTCCCTGTAGGACCCGATTGGAAACAGAGCTGCACGATGAAGATTTCCCATTTACAGTTACATTACAGTTAGCCAGTTTTTAATCCATTTAATATGTGATATGTACATTTTTATATCTCTAGTTTTTAATCAAAATTTCATGTTGTACCAAGTCAAACACTTTTCAGAAGCTTAAGTATATTACGTCAACACTATTAACTTTATCAGCCAAACTTGTAATCTCATTAAAAAAGATATCAAGTTAGTTTGACAGGATCTATTTTCCACTGCCCCATATTTATTTGTATTAATTACAGTACACTCCTCTAGTTCATTAGTAATCAAGGCCTGTGTCAGTTACTCCGTTATTTTACTCAAGATTGATGTCAGGCTGAAAGGCCTATAATTACCCAGGTCATCCCATTTACCCTTTTAAAAACTGGCACAACTTTAGCTTTCTTCCAGTCTTCTAGAACTTCCCCAGTGCTCCAAGACTTACTGAAAATCATTATTAATGGTTCATGTAACTCCTCAGGCAGCTCATTTAAAACTCTTGGATGCAAGTTATCTGGATCTGTTTATTTTTAAATTTCTGTCTTTAGTAGCTTCTGTTTAATATCTTTCAGAGATACTGGTGGAAAGAGTATTATCATCACCATGTAATGAGACTATATCATCTGTTTTTCCCCAAATATAGAACAGAAATATTTATTGAACATCTCTGCCTTTTCTGCATTATTATTGACAATTCTACCATTTCCATCTAGTAATGAATCCACACCATTGTCGGGATTCTTATTCTTCCTGATACATTAAAAAAACTCCTTCTAACTATTCCTTTATATGCTGGCCAGCCATTTATATATACATATATATAAGGTCTGTCAATTAATCACAGTTAACTCAAAAAAATTAATTGCAATTAAAAAAATTAATCGTGATTAATCGCAGTTTTAATCACACTGTTAAACAATAGAACACCAATTTAAATTTATTAGATATTTTGGATGTTTTTCTACCATTTCATATATATTGTATTCTGTGCTGTAATTGAAATCAAAGTATATATTATTTTTTATTACAAATATTTGCACTGTAAAAATGATAAACAAAATAAATAGTATTTTTCAATTCACCTCATACAAGTACGATAGTGCAATCTCTTTGTCGTAAAAGTGCAACTTACAAATGTAGATTTTTTTTGTTACATAACTGCACTCAAAAACAAAACAATGTAAAACTTCAGAGCTTACAAGTCCACTCAGTCCTACTTCTTGTTCAGCCATTCGCTAAGACAAACAAGTTTGTTTACATTTATAGGAGATAATGCTGCCCTCTTCTTATTTACAATGTCACCAGAAAGTGAGAACAGGGCAACAGGTATTTGCATGGCACTTTTGTAGCTGGCATTGCAAGGTATTTACGTGCCAGATATGCTAAACATTCGTATGCCCGTTCATGCTTCGGCCACCATTCCAGAGGACATGCTTCCATGCTGATGACACTTGTTTAAAAAAAAAGAATGTGTTAATTACATTAGTGACTGAACGCCTTGGGGGGAAATTGTATGTCCCCTGCTCTGCTTTATCCACTGTCTGCCATATATTTCATGTTAGAGCAGTCTCAGATGATGACTCAGTACATGTTGTTCATTATAAGAACACTTTCACAAAATGCAAAGAAGGTGCCAATATGAGACTTCTAAAGATAGCTACAGCACTCAACCCAAGATTTAGGAATCTGAAGTGCCTTTCAAAATCTGAGATGGACAAGGTGTGGAGCATGCTTTCAGAAGTCTTAAAAGAGCAACATTCAGATGCAGCAACTACAGAACCCGAACCACCAAAAAAGAAAATCAACCTTCTGCTGGTGGCATGTGACTCAGATAATGAAAATGAACATGCATCAGTCCACACTGCTTTGGATTGTTATTGAGCAGAACCCATCATCAGCATGGAAGCATGTCCTCTGGAATGGTGGCTGAAGCATGAAGGGGCATACGAATGTTTAGCGCATCTGGCACGTAAATATCTTGCAATGCCAGCTACAATAGTGCCATGCGAATTCCTGTTCTCACGTTCAGGTGACATTGTAAACAAGAAGCAGGCAGCATTATCTCCTGAAAATGTAAACAAACTTGTTTGTCTGAGCGGTTGGCTGAACAAGAAGTAGGACTGAGTGGACTTGTAGGCTCTAAAATTGTACATTGTTTTATTTTTGAATGCAGGTGGGTTTTTTTACATAATTCTACCTTTGTAAGTTCAACTTTCATGATAAAGAGATTACACGAATTAAAAAAATACTATTTATTTTGTTTTTTTACAGTGCAAATACTTGTAATCAAATAGAATACAAAGTGTACAGTGCTCACTTTATATTTATGTGTTGTAATTGAAATCAATATAGTTGAAAATGTAGAAAACATCCAAAAATATTGAAATAAATGATATTTTATTATTAACAGTGTGATTCATCACCATTAATTTTTGAGAGAGAAAGAGAGAGAGACCGACCGACCATCACTTCCTCTATATGCCAGGTTGGTTTGTTTAACCAGCACAGCCTTCGTCCTCTTCTTACTGGCGGCTGGACAAGGTCAGGTCATTGACCAGTGTGAGGCTGGAACAGCACTACAATGTTTGGTGTTTTCCTTAACGCTCCAGCTCCTGAAGGCACATTAAGGCCTGAAAATATCAACTTTCAGTTTTTAACAAGAAAGACGTTTCTAGGCCTCCTGGCTACAGAGAAAAGCTCAAAAACGTGACCTGAGTGCACCCTCAACACCTCAAAAATCAGAAGAAAACGACAAAGAATCCCAAATTTATTGTTAAGCTTTCATGATTTTTTAGCCAATCTCATGATATTTTGGGGGAAGACTCATTAATATTTAACACTTGGAGCTGGCAGTAGAGAATTTAATAGAACTTTTTCCATTTCAATCAAAGCAGGCTTTGCCTTTTAAGTGTTCCCGTCTCCACCTGCTGGCAAAGTGAAGCTAATCTATTGGCCTTGGCTGGAATAGGAGAATTTAGTGAAACCAAGTTCCCTCTTGGGGATTTTTCCTCCAAATTCAGGGCCCGCCCTTGTGTTACGTGCACACTCTATATCCCCACTAGGCACTCTGGGTGCACAGGGAATGCAGCATTGCACCCAGCAATGTATTTATTGGCAGATGCTCCATTTTAAAATGGTTTATTTTTACCATACTGAAATCACTGTAGTAATACAGCCTTTTTTAAAAAAAATTGACTCCTTTATCATTTTAAAATATATAAACAACTTTTAAATTGTTTTCCCTGGGCACTGGCAGGATTAGAACTGCAATTCCAAAGGTGAAAGGCCTGTAATTAATCCAGTGTGCCAATCAAATCCCATCAGTTAAACATATTTCATTAATATTTGTTTTTGTAATGTTAAGCCACATTATAAACATTTTAATAGTTCACATCTGTCTCTCATTGAACAATTGTAATTGAAATTAAAACTCTAGTTTTTCCAAGGTAATTGTATTTTAGAAATGCACATTCTTGCCAGTGGATGAACAACATTTTCAGCCGTATAGCTCTAAAACTGCAGAAGACTCCTCTTAACCAGAAATTAAAACAGCACATCATGTGTCCTGCACCTGATGGGAGAGAGTCAAACACTGTTCTGAGACTCCCCTTGGGACTGAGGATGAGAGATTCTGAATGTAAAATTACAAGGAGAGGCATAGAGTGTTTGTCTGTCTGTTCTAAGGTAATGAATCCATATGAATTGTACATTATTTATATTGCTTGCAAATGTTCAGAAACTCTTTTGATTTTTCCTTAAATCAACAGTGGCTATCGTGACAAGGGGGATGCTGCAGAATTTAACAAGGTAGCATGACACTTGTGCAACATTTTCCTTTTTTCACTTTGAAATGTAAATATACAACATTTGACAGAGGTTTCTTCAAATCTGTATCCTTTCCTAATTTTAACAGATACATTTTGATATTTTGTTGGTAAAATATTTCAATAATTAAGCACCATCTTTTCTGAGCCTTTTAGGTAACAGCCACTGCTTACCAAAAAGGCCAAGAGAAAGAATTCCAATACCAACACAAAAAAGAACTAAAAATCAGGTTCTATCCAATGTCCAAATGTAGCTAGAACTCAAATCACAGAGACTTTGGCTTTCCATGTGCCAGCTATGAAGCTCCTTCACACCAGTCTTATTGGGTTTTGGCTAGAAATAACTAAACCCTAATATATACATGGTCATAAATTCTGTGTGACCCATAATCCTATTTACTCTTCTGCTTTCACTGCTCTAGACAATAGATTATGAGATCCCCCTTTAACACATTTCAGCACCCTTCAAGGTAATCTTCTGGAATCCTGTCATGTGAGGAAAAAACAAATCACTGTAAACACATAAACATAACCAGTCTTACTCTACATTGCTGTCGTGAATATACTTATTTATAGAGCTCCATAAATGCACATGATGTTTTTATGTGTTTTCAACACACATAAAGACCAAGTCCCTGCTTTGGGCCAACACATACAGCAAACAGTGGAGGTGTCATCTGTTCCGAAGTCACTCTAGAAAGGGGCTGGAAAGAGGAGAGAGGGCTTATGAACATGGTTAGTGAGGCTGCTCCAAGCATAGAGACTGTGCTGAAAGGTGATGCAGAGCTGCAGCTGGGAGGAGCCCAAAGAAGCAGCACAAGGAGGCAGGGGAAAACAGTGCTCTTCGAAAGTGATATAAATGTGTGAAAGCCCATCGAGCTGGGGATTTTACTTTGACTTTCAAAAAGAGCATTATCTATTAATTGAAGCTGTTTCAAAGATTCCAAAGCCAGAAGAAAATAAAAACAGCCACACTGGGTCTGACCGATGGTCCATCCTGTCTCCAACAGTGGCCAGTACCAGATGCTTCAGAGGAAGTGAACAGAACAGGGTAGTAGGGTAGTTTCAAGTGACCAATCCCGTTATCCAGCCCAGCTTCCAGCAGTTGACGGTTTAGGCACACCAAGAACATGGGGTTGCATCCCTGATCATCTGGCTAATAGCCATTGATGGACCTATCCTCCAGACGGGACCAGTCTGACAATCTTGTCTGAACTCCTATATAACAAAGGCCACAGATATTTCCACAATAATCCCTAGAGCAGACCCTTTAGAAAAGCATCCACTCCATCTAAAAATTGTCAGTGACGGAGAATCCACCATGACTGCTGATAAATTGCTCCAATGGTTAATTATCCTCACTGTCACAAAGTTATGCCCTATTTCCAGTCTGAATCTGTCTAGCTTCAACTTCCAGCTATTGGATTATGTAATACCTTTTGCTGCTAGATTGAAGAGCCCATTATTAAATATTTACAGGGCCCAGGAGCATGGAAATATTTCTAGCTACCTGAGAAGGTGCCAAGTTTGGTAAAGTATATTACTGGGAAGACTAGATGGGGATTGGTGGATCATCAACCATCTGGCCCTGATTTGGGAAAATACTTCGGCATGGGCTTAAGTGCTTCTCTATTAGCAAATCATTTAAACATAGGCTTAAGTGATTTGCTGAACAGGGATGCTTTCCTGAATGGATGACTTTAAGAGAACAGCTCTATGAAGGAAGAAACTCTGTCCCATATGCAATAACTGAATTTGCTGGAAAACTAGAGTCCCTGGAAGTGCAAGTTGACATCAGGTGATCTATTACAGCCAAAATCAGTATTGGAAATGCCCATACTTATGAATTTACGGTTAAGACCTGATAGAGCTGATTTTTAAAAGGCAGATTCTGCTTGTGCAACCCAGTTGCATGAAGATTTTTACTTTCTCATCTGTGTATATAGGTGGCAGCAAACGTGTCCAAATGTGCAGGAAAAGTCTATCATCTGTGCAGACGAGTGAAATTTTTGTCACCTGTGCTTGCAGGTGATATTGCTCACAAGATGATGTGTAATTGGCTGTTCGGAGAGCCCATCAAAAATTTCTAGGAAAGCCCCTGCAGTCTGTCTGATGTTTTCAATGCCCTTACCCACAGAATGGTTTCATGCACCACAAAGGTGCTAAATGGGACTGCTGATTCAATTGTGCAACATTTATCAAAGGGCCTCAATTTTTATAGTAGATTCCACTCCCCACCCCACCCCCATTTTCTAGACACATTAAAGTAAACATTGCAGGAAATGTCCCCGGAAAGACTGTGCCTAAGTACCACGAGAAAGTGGTTTAAAGTAGAAAAGACCAGACAGGCTCTAACACCATCTTTTGCTGCCGCCCCCCACCCCCCCACCCCATGCCCAGTTATTGCAAATGTTATGGTTTTCTATGGAGACCCACAGCTTCAATGAGGGACTGAGTGTGAATGTCACAGCTTTAGAGAGCACACAGCAGAGCCCAGACATGATTTCATTCAGATCAAAGGGAGGTGCTGAAATAATTAGAGATGAGTCAAACTAATTTGAGTTAAGAAGAGTCAGCTAGGTTAATCTGTCATTGTCCAAATGAGGCTGACACTGAAAGCATTATTGTTCCTGATAACCTTTGAGCCCCTGAGCTCAGAATTCTTTCCGGAAGAGGCCTTTAGCCAGGTCTGCTCAGGAACCAGGCCCCCACAGCAGTATTTACATACATTTACTTCTCTACAAAGGTGACTAGAAACAGCCTCGGACATATTGATGGTGAAGGAGAGTGACTGAGTTCTCTACTCAGGGCTAGTGGTTGTCTACAGTGGGATAGGACCATGTTGCAACACCAAATAATTAGGAGCACTCTGGCCAAATAAAGTGTGGATCTGGTGTTCACGGATCAAACCCTTATGCCCCATAAAGAACTCCTGGGGTTGAGCCACCAAGTCTGGTCTTGCCAGCATCCAGCAGGCAAGATAAAACACTGACACATGAGAAGGCAGAGGAAAAGAAAAGCTGCCAGAACAAAACACATTTTCTTTCTATTATGGCCAGAGGCTTCGTGCTCATCTTTCCAGCGCTGGGCTGGCACCAGGTGAGATCAGGCCATGGTGTTGGATCACATCATACCAGGATCCTCCATGGCAAACTGTCAGGCAGTCTGTGTGTTAGGAAATTTGGAAATGAAACCTATGATCAAAATGGAACTGACCCTGGGGGAGGGAGAGGACTGTGAAGGGGCCAAGGGCAGGAGCGGGTGAAATAAGCCCTCACCAGCACAAGATGTCCCTGAGGCCTTTGACAGGCCAAAGTTTCAGTCCTACTGTTTCCTTTTCTTTCAGACTCTTTAGCCCTGTTTTGCTTGAACATGATGTTACCTTCTGTGCTGCACGTGTGCACCTCTAGGCCGCCTGTGCTTAGTCCTGAAGCAAATACTTCCACTTCTGCATTCTTTAATGACAGCGCAATAAGGACTAATGCAAAGCAGAACGGAGCTGCTCTGCTCGGCAGGTTCGCAGCTCGCTCTCACGTGTATAATTATATCGAGACTCCTGATATTTCTGGCCAAGGGTTCCCCCATTCTGTATGATCGTTTCTCATTTGCATGCAGGATCAGCGAGCGCCTGGGCAGGGCAGAACCATTCTCCACTCCCAGGCTCACCGCCAGGTTACTGTCCCCTGCTCCCAGTGCCCCTGTCACAGCGCCTGCCCCGGGCAGCCCGCTCAAGCCTGGCTCCTAGCCTGGGTCGCTCCGTGGTCAGCGGCAGGAGCCGAGGCCTGGGAGCGGCTGCAGTTACCCCAGTGCAGTTACCCCAGGTCGGTCTCACTGATGGCCGCCGAGTTCGGCCAGGGGGGAGCGGGCGGGAGCACGCAGGGCCCGACTCCCGAGGCAGCTGGACAGGCTCTGGCTGCGGCCGGGCAGTATCGGGCTGGGGGACCTGGACAGGGGCCTGGGGGGAGCAGCTCTGCCCCTGAGCTCCTGGCAGCCTTTGCTCTGCAGCTCTCGCCGCCCCCGGAAGCTGAGGTGCCCTGGCACCGGGTGAGGACCGAGGCGCAGCCCGGCTAGCCCAGGGCCATGCAGAGCAGGGACTCGCCCCCAGCCCCATGGGCCATCCCGCGTCATCCTGGAGCCAGGCCCGGGAGAGGGGAAAGCCCCCTGCGCCCCTGCAGCGAGGAGCCTGGCTCCAGTGACCCCCTCCCGACACCCCACGGGCTGCGCCCCAGCCGGGACCGCTCCCTGGCCAACCAGGCCGGCTAGACTGTTTCCCCACCCGCGATGGCGAGGGGCCGCTGTGCGCCCTGCCCCGGGCAGCCCCCTCGCGTATCCAGCCCCGGCCAGCGGCCGCCGGGGAGAGGCGCAGAGCCCGTCCGGGGCGTGGAATAGGCAGGGCGCGGCGAGCTCCCCAGCCCGCTGGGCTCCCCGTCCTCCAACGCAGAGACCCCCGGCGTCCCGAGCGGGGCAGGCCCTGATCGCCCGCTGGAAACGAGCCGGGATCGCCCGCCTGTCCGAGCAGCCGGGGAGGGACAGGCGGCGGCCAGCTCAGGCCGGGGCTGGGCGGGACCGCGCTCCCGCCTGCAGAGGCGCGGGGAGGCGTGAGACGCCGCCCGGAGAGCGCGGAGCTCGCCCGGCTCTTGCCCGGCAGCCTGTGGGCTCGGGTCCCCGCCGAGGCTCGGACCACGCCGGCTGCTCTGTTCATGGTAAAACGCGACTGCAAAGCCGGAGACAAGGCCAGTCCTGCCGCTCAGCGAGGCGTCCTCGGCAGGTAGCCACGGCAAAGGAGGTGCGAAACCGTCCGGTCGATAGAAACCCAACCAAACCGTCTGGGCCCCGGACCGGGTTCGCCTGGCGGAGGGTTTGCTCAGTTCGGACAGTGAACTGCAGCCCCCGAAGGGAAGGGTGCGGAGGTCGGTGTTTCAATGCGGCCCGCCCTGTAAAGCGGCGCCCGCTGACTTGTGTTTTACAGAAACAATTTACCGGGAGCGGGATTTAAATTAGCAAATCTAAAGGGATCAGGAAACCCCTTAGACTGGAGCCTTTGAACCCGGGACACCCCAGGCTCCGGCTGCCCCGGCTGGGTGTGAAACAGGACAAACACGTCGGTGCTGCTCACAGCCACTGCCCCTGACGGCGCGGAGGGGATCGAGACAATCATTAAGAAAAAGTTCGTGCTCCCCTCTCCAGGCTGGGATAAGGAACCCTCCAGATGTAAAGCACCGGGGCCGGGGGGCTTATTTTAAAACCAGCCGCAAAAAAAGCCTGGGAAAAAAACATTCGTTTGCTTGTGAAGGTATTTCGCTTTATTCGCGCCCATATCGCGTTTATTCTGCGGCTTCTATTAACATTAACTAAACCGGCCCCGCGATGTAACTTTCTCACTCTCCTGCAGAAGGAAAACTAAACAAGGAGGTGCTTTTTGAACTCCCGAGAGGAACCGGGCCCTTTCTAAAAGCTCCGAGCCCACGGCCGTGTTGGGGGTCAGTATTTTACACCGCAGGAGCAGACACACACACACAATCGCTGGGATTTGATAGCCTGGTTGTAGCCCCAAAACCAGCCGGCTGGCAGTTTGACGCTCAGTTTCTAGGCTATGGAGGTTCTGATAATAGCGATATTTCCGCTTGTAACAAACATCTAAAGGAACAATAACGATAAATAAATAAGAATGAACCCGCCGGACTGAGACATCAACAAACCGACAATCCCCCCGCGCGGATCACCCCTTGCTGTTGCATTTCTGCCTAAAAGCGAACCCAAACTGCAGGCGCCAGTTGTTGTCTTTTACCTGGCGGAAGGAAAGGGGGGTAAATGTTTTTTCCTCTGAATTACAGCAGGCCCGGACTGCGGAGAGCCGCCCCAAGAGTTAGCCCCAAACACCAACACGCGCAAGATTTGGCTCCTTAAGGTGCGATTCGAATTGTTCTGTTTTGTTTTAATGCCTTTTCCTTTCGTCTAACTATGAACGACGCGCCGCTTTGGGGCGGCCATTGGTAGGCCAAACCCGGCTAAGCAGCCGACTCCGATCACGGCCCTAGGGCTGTAAGAACTGATCATTTCTCAGCCAAACGAATAGTTTGGCCCTGCAAGGGCGGGCTTTTGCTCCTGCTCTTTGCGCGCTGCACGCGACTTTTCTCTTGTTTGCGCTGGCTCAGCCCGGACTCCTTGTGCCCCGGTTTGCTCCGGTTCGCTCGCCCCTGCCCCAGACACTCTTTAGGGAAAGGGGAGCCGCCTGGCAGGTCCCCGTCACTGCGGCTGGGCAGAGACACCCCCCGCCTCCTCCCCCAGTGTCCTGTCTGCTCAGCCCCGGCCGCGGCGTCTTCGGGCGGCGTGTGCCCCCAGCCCTGTTCTCCGGCCAGGCCCGGGCCTTGCCCGGCCTAAGCGCGGGATTGCTTCAGCAGGTGCGGTGCCCGTGGCACGGCTCCGCTCGCGTTTGGAAATGAGGCCGAAGAACCGAGCCAGCCAGGCCTCTCCCTCCCGGCGCTGCCCGGCGGCCCATGGCCCGAGCTGGAAATGCAGCGGGGCGCCGGGCCAGGACGCGCGTGTGCCGGTAACTCGGGTATCGTCACATCGCGCTGGCGGGTTCTCCCGGGCCGCCTCGGGCAGGGCCTGGCCACCACACACCGGTTCCTGCTCCATCACCCTCTCCGCGTCGCCGCTGGCCTGCGGATCTCCCTGCCGGGCGCTTGCTGGGTGACCCGTGGTCGTGCCCCGGGAGGCCCTGCCGGCTCCTACCGCGCTGCGCTCCAGGCTACCCGGGCTCGCCACTGAGCAAACCTCGCCCAGAGAAAAATGCGCAATAAAGGCCGTTTAAAAGCGTTGCACAAACCAAGTAAACCTCCCAACAGCTCCGCTCTGGGAGGCTGGGCTGAGGCCGAGCGCGGAGCTCTGCACATTCGTTTGCTAATTATTGTCCTCGACTCTGCGCGTCCCGAAGGCCGGCTCGGGTAAGTAGGGCCCGCCGGCTCGAGGGAAGCGTTCGCCGACGGACTAGTCATAGGGATCAGGGTGCCCGGCCGGTCGGCTCTGGCAGGGCGGAGACCAGCAGGGTTTCTGCGATTTTGCCGAGGGCCGCGCAGGATTGTTTTCTTAACTCGCCTGTTGCACGTTAGATTCGAAGCGAACTTTTTTTTTCTTACCTCCGAGGCTTGAATATAAAATAAAAATGAAGTAAAATAATGATCAGGAAACCTAAAAATCTCTCTCCCGATAAAATAATTTATTCGCGTGCATAGTTCTGCGCCTCTGCTGACAACTGACCTTGGCCAGTGGTGAAATTAACTGCAATCGGCTGCAGTGGTCTGTGTGCTGTGGTGTCTCACGTGTAAACGAAAACAAAAGGCAACAATTGTTTTCCTTAAAATCGGGGCTAAACTCGAAACGATTTTTCTTCGTGCCGCCTGCACGGGGCCAGCCCAGGGGGCAGGAAGAGAATTGAACGACCGAAAAGTCACCGGAGGCGCACAGCAGACACGCCTCTGCTCCAGGACAGTCCGGATCTCTAGCAAGGGGGAAATGTTTCGTTTACATTTCAGTTGCCAGGTTTGGTGAGAATACTCGGTTAGTGCCGGTTAGTGCTTGCCTGCATCACGGCAGTGCCGAAACGTGCGCACGGTCATTGCTTGACAAATAGCAACGGAGTTCCAGCGCCTCTGCGTCCGAGAGATACTTCGTGCAGAAAGTGACCGATCGAGGTTAAATGTGGTGCAAAGGGGGAGTCTCCAGCTTTGTGTCACGCGTGAAATGAGCTCGGCGGAGTGCGCAGCCTGTGCTGCTGTGGGAGACGGGTTACGCTGGGCCGCCAGGTCTTATCCACGGGGCTCCACGGCAAACATCCCCATCCTTTCCCCCTTCCTCCATCCCTGCACCCCTCTCCTCCCTCCCCATCCCCCTTCCTCCATCCCTGCACACACCCCTCCTCCTCCCTACCCCACCGCCATCCCTCCCCATCCCCCTTCCTCCGGGGCCCCACTTCAGCCACCTGCACTGCCCCAGCGGTGCCCGGTGGGGCCGGATGTCTGGGGCGAAGGCCAAGGGGTGGGACTGGCTGAGCTGAGGCCCTAGCTAGAGCAGCGTGGCCAGAACCAGAGGCGGGTGGGCGCTGGGCATCTGCTGCAGAGGGTTCCGGGCTCGGCGCTTTGCCTTCTGCCCTAATCTAACCAGCGCAGCCTTTATATCCGGCTGTTGCACATGGTTGCTGAGCCCCAGAGGAGGGTCCAGAGGAGGAAAGAGGCCTTATTCCTGCAGCCAATGTCCTAGCTCAGTGGCGCTCAACCTCGCCCCACTACTGCCCTTTCAGGGCTCTGGTTTGTCTTGCAGACTCCAGGTTTCACCTCACTTGAAAACGACTTGCTTCCAAAATCAGACAAAACCATTCGAAAGTGTCACTGCCGCACCGGCCCGGGGAAATTGCTGACTCGTTTTATCTGTGTGAAATTGTAGTTTGTCCTGACTTCGCTAGCGCTCTTCTGTAGCCCGCTGTAAAACGAGGCAAATCCCAAGAGGCGCTGATGCACCCCCGGAAGACCTCTGCGTGCCCCTGGTTGAGAACCACTGTTCTCGCCTGTCCTTCCCTCCATTCATTAATTCGCCTGGAGGCAGAGCTGGGCAGAGGAGCCTGGTGAGGTAAAGCGGAATGAGGTAAAATTACCTCAATGGTTGAGAGACAGAAAACAAAGCGTAGGAATAAAGGATCGATCTCATCATGGCAAAAGGCGAGCAGCTCTGGGGTCTGGCACTTCCCTACTGGACCCTGCCTGGCTTAACAGCTTTCCCGGGTGTCTGGGAAAGAGGGTGAATAGTGAGGGGGCAACACCTGCAGCTTACACAGACTGGCCCTTTCGCGGAGCTCTCGCCCTGGTGCGATTCACGATGGCGGGCGGGATTCGGAGCGGACACGCGCAGCGCAAGGCCCCCCCTGGACAGATGAATTTGAATGAATCCTACAAGGTTTCTGTGAACTCGCTCCGGAGAAGCCCCTGGGTGTCGCGGGGGAAAGCGCAACGCCAACAGCAGCTCACTGGACAGCGGGGGCCAGAACAAAGGTTAGGGTGTAAAAGGGGTGAGACAGGAAAGCAGCACTGAACACATGACAACAGCATTGTACGAGTCAATGGTATTTCGCACCCCCCCACACCCCCCCCCACCCCCGGGATGTTGTGAGCCGTTATGGCTACGCCCTCTCAATACACAGAGCAGAAACAGGAGGGTTGCCGGGATTGGGAACAAACACGCCCTAGTGCAGACCTGGGTTAGAAATTCATTAGGGGACACTGGAAAAAATAGGACTGACTAGAGAGGGGAGAGCTAAGCGGGGAAACCAAACATGATCTCGAAAAGGTCAGGGCTCTGCTGTCCTTTCTCATCACACAAGAACAAGGGGGACAGCCAATGAAAATAAGAAGGGATATTTTAAAAACTGATTAAAGGAAGGGCTTTTTGAAACAACGCACACTTCGTTAGCCAGTGGAACTCCTTGCCACCACAAGCCACTGAAGCCCAGGCTTTAGAAGGATTTAGCAGAGAATTCGTTTATAGCCCCTACATGTTTTATCCCATCGAATATAACAGGTTCTCCTTAGCCGCGTACGTGACTGTCGTGCTTGGGGCAAAAGGCGTCGCAGCCTGGGCCTAGGGAGGAACTAGGGGCAGGCGATTCATTATCTGCTCTGGAAGGGGTCCTGGCCGCTGGCGGAGGTAGGATTTGGCCAGCAGAGCAGCGGGTCCCTGTTTTCCTAGGAGAGCTCGGTTGTGAGGCGTGCGCCCCTCTGGCGATGCCCAGCCCACAAGTGCGGCAGGTCACTGGTGTCCGGCTGCCCCTGGGGAGGTGGCGGGGCCAAGCCGCGCCCCGCCGCGCCCTCTGTGCGCACCGGCCTTGCGGCGCTCGGCGGAGCCTGCCCGCGCCGCCCGCCGCTCTCTGCGCCCGGAGAGCGATGGGGGGTGATCCCAGCCCAAACGGGCGGCGTCCCGCTGCCCTGCGGCTCCCCGGCGCGGTCCGGGTGCCTGCGGGGCGCTGGCCGGAAAGCAGCTCCTCTCCGGGGAGGCGATGCTGCGCTCAGGAGATTCTGCGGCTTTGCCCTCAGCAGCTCTAACAAGCAAACGGCGCGGCGCAGCTTGTGCCTTTAATCCCAGCAATGGAGTCGTTCCTCCCGCCCCCCGGAGAGCGACACAGCCCGGCGCAGCCGGGGCGCCCGGGAGTCACTCAGCGCCGCCCCGGGGTTTCTGGCGCTCCCCCGGGAAGCTCCGACGGGCCTGGCGAGGCTGCGTTCCTGCCCCGGAGCGGCTGCGGTCCCGCGGGAAGCGCGCACAGAGATAGCATCGCTGCGGTGTGTCAACGCGCCCCCGCCTTAATTAAAACACTGTCTGTCGAGCGCTCGCCCGCGCGGCCTGGTTTCATGCGGCAATGCCCGGCCTTGGCCTCGGCGTGTCCCTTGGGCCCGCTTCTCTTCCCGTTCAAGCCAGTGGGAGTTTCGCCATTAGCTTTGGGCCTGATTCCAGCGAAGACTTCGCTGATCTTTGAACTAGTTCCTCTGGTGGGGGAGGATTGGCATGTAGCGTGCCAGCTCCTCTGGCACGGATCTGGTCCTTGACTGGCACTGGCAGACTTCCCCTCCCCTGCAGAGCCATGGCCAGGGGCCAGGGCTGGAATTATCCAGTAACGGACCAGGAGTGTTTGTAGCCTGGTTGTGAGCTCCTGGTCACGCTGCCTCCCCAGGAAACCAGCACCGCTGGGATGCGAGCGATGTCCCGTCGGAGGGGGGCAGATCCTCTGGCGGTATAAGCTGGTGGAGCTCCATAGCCTACTGAGAGGATTCAAGGGTTTGGCTGCTGTCTCTCTGCATAGAGAGAGTTTCCTGGGACCTAGCCTGGCGCCTCCGTCGCGCCTGACCCCAACTTCAGCAAGCTCTGCCTGAGAAAGGCCCAGGGGTTCGCCTGCCCTCGATATAATACCAGGTGTCTTGTAACTCCCCGGGAAGGGATGCCTGATGGGGTGCCCGGGCTGCACCTCAGGGCCCGCCCTGTGCCCTTTGGCCTGGCCAGGACCCACTGGGCCAGCGCACGGAGGGTGGGGCAGTCCTGGTCGGACCTGGTGCTGGCAGAGAGGCAGGACGGGCAGGAGGGAGCAGGATGGAATCATAGAATATCAGGGTTGGAAGGGACTTCAGGCAGTATCTAGTCCAACCCCTGCTCAAACAGGACCATTCCCCAACTAAATCATCCCAGCCAGGGCTTTGTCAAGCCGGGCCTTAAAAACCTCTAAGGATGGAGATTCCACCACCTCCCTCGGTAACCCATTCCAGTGCTTCACCACCGTCCTAGGGAA
Organism: Malaclemys terrapin pileata; assembly: GCF_027887155.1. NCBI lineage: Eukaryota > Metazoa > Chordata > Testudines > Emydidae > Malaclemys > Malaclemys terrapin. The sequence continues at coordinate 1,330,542 of NC_071521.1, read as the reverse complement.
ATAGAACAAGGAGCAATGGTTTTAAGCTGTAGTGGGGGAGGTTTAGGTTGGATACTAGGAAACACTGTCCTCTGCTCCCCTAGGACCCTTCACATGGCCGCTCCATCCCCCAACTCGCAGGAGCCGGGGCCGGTGGGGTTTGCGGCTACCGGGTGGGGATTGCGGGGCAGGCGCCAGGGGCTTCACCGGCCCCCAGCCCCTCTAATTAGCCAAACGCCGTGTCCCCGGAGTCAGGGGCCGCTGCCAACCCCTGCCCTCGGCTCTAACCCTGCGCGGTGTCCGGGCCCGAGCCCCGGCCCGGGCTCGCTGCGAACGGGCGCTGCTCGGCCGGACCCAGGCCCTCGTTTTGTTCACAACCATAATTAGCGTAGAGGAGCGAGTGACTCTAGGGCTCGGGCATTGGTAACAGCAGCTTCGCGGCTTGTTTACACGTGTCCCTCAGTCGGAGGGAAACCGGGGCTGGCGGATTATTCGTTGCCAATGACGGAGCTCGTTTCGGGTCAGAATTTACCGCAGCAGATTTTAATTGGTAGGAAACGTAACCCTGAAGATCCCTATTTACTCGGCAAACCGTTTCACACCTTTCAGCCAGGGCTGTCCCGGCCCGGCGAGGTGTGAGTGGGCACCTATGGCCCATGGCCCGGTTTCTTCTGCTTGATTGGGTGACAGCTGTTTGCTATGTGCTCGTTTGTAAAATGTAGTCGTCTGTGGCCTGAGCACTGTGTCGTGCAGCCGTGGGCTCGGTTCCGCCTGGGTAGGGGCAGGGTCGGAGGGCCGGGCGGTGAGAATTAGTCACCGCACGGTGCACGAAAGGGAGCTGGAAGGAAGGTTGCAGCCTGGGAGAAGATCGCGGGATTGGGGCTGTCGAGGCGCTGCTGGGCTTTACAGCGCCGGGGAAATTTGGAGCAATGTCCAGTGAAAAGGGAATGAAAATATCCTCACGCGCCATTGTTAACAGGAGCTGCGGGAGGGTCCGACTCACGTCTGGGGAGTGAAGGGAGCTTGTCTCTGGTCTCTCATGGGACTTGTCCGCTTGCAGGGGGCCGGGTGGCCTCACAGGAGAAATGCTCCGCAGTCCGCAGTCCGCAGGGTGCAGAGCGGAGCAGGGGCGGACACAGAGGTTTGGGCCAGGGCCCCCGTCAGAAAGCCCGGGGGAGCCGTAGCAACACCTGGTCTGGTGCCGGGTCAGAGGCTTTCTCGGTTTCCACAAAAATCTCCTTTTCTTAAGGGTTTCATAACTCAACTGGGAGGGACAGCCCCGTCGGTCGGGTCCCGGGCACTGGCGGGACGGATTTCCGACGTGTCTGGCGGAGTGCTAAACGGAGTCTTACCGCGTTTACACGTAGGCGGCTGGCCGCCAGGGCTGCGGCGGTTCGCTTTGTGTGAGGGTTTTCCCAGGCAGCGCCGCTCCCGGTTCCCTGTCACTGTTCCGTGTGAATTACTGAAGCGTCTGCGGGGAGAAAGTGGGAGCCCAAACTCTGTATCTTCCTTTCTCCAGCGCAGACAATGGGGTGTGGACGCCGAGCAAAGGGGGGAGCTGGGGTGGGTCCAGGAGCCAGACACGGGGCTGACACGAACCCTTGCAATCCGTATCGGGTCGGGCTGCGCGAGCAGCGGTCTCGGCCAGGGGACAGCAAGGAGCACTCAAGGAAGCTATTGGACAGGGAAATGAAATAGGAGGAAAAGTTAAAGTAACTCGACGGGTCCGATGGAGCCGGACAGCGCCGACGTGCGCTGCCCGGCCCCAGGCCCTGGGGGGCGGAGGCGGGAGGAGCTCGGCCCAGCGGAGCCCCTGGTTCTGCCCAGTTCAGGACGGAGCCGTGGCGTTGCTAATGCTGCAGTTAGTGCCCTGGCGTGCTCGGTCTCTGCTCCCTTCGGCACTTGCCTCTGCCTCGGAAAGGCCGGAAGGACCTGCAGGGCCGCAGCAGCATCTAACGACAGCCGGTTAAAGCAGCCCGTGGCTGCCCACCCCGCCCGCCAGGCTCCGAGTGGAAATGCGGAGTCACCCCAGATACCAACGAGCCCGGCCCCAGAACCAGGTGAAGGCTCCCCAGCCAGGCCTATCCCGCAGCCGGCCAGCAGAGGGCAGAGTGCACACAAGTCAGACCACACCGGGGCCCAGAGGGTTAGACAACTACAAAGGCAACAACCAGAGCGGAGACTAATGGCACACACACACACACACACACACACATACACATACACAGCAGAGACTAATAGCACACACACACACACAGAGCAGAGACTAACAACACACACACACACACACAGCAGATACTAATGGCACACACACACACACACACAGCAGAGACTAATAACACACACACGTACATACACACACACACACCAGAGACTAATAACACTCACACACACACACACAGCAGAGACTAATAACACACACACATACATACACACACACAGCAGAGACTAATGGTACACACACACACACACACACAGAGCAGATACTAATGGCACACACACACACACACAGCAGAGACTAATAACACACACACACATACATACACACACAGCAGGAAGCTCATAGTAGACCCAAAGCAAGAAACTAATGGCACAAACAGAGAGGTGGAAGCTAATGTACACAGAGAGAGAGCAAGAGCAGGAAGCTAATGTGTACACACACACACACACACACACAGAGCAGGAGGCTCATGGCCTATACACAACACACAGAGATGTAAGAGGCTAATGGCGCACCCACACACCACACAGACACACGCGTGCAGGAGGCTCATGGCGCACCCACCTCTGCACAAGTTTCACTCGCCACGAAGGCTCCTGCGACACAGGCCGGGTCGGTAACACGGGCCCAGCCCAGCCTCACTCTTTCTTGTCTTAGCGGCCTCGGGAATGATGCTCCGAATTGTGTATTTCTCGCCCAGCTCCCAGCAGAGCGGCGAGCCCTGCCCGGTCCCTACACACAGCGGCTTGGGCCAGGCTTCCTTTGGGTTTAGTTCGATGACGGATTTTTGTGTTTTAATGGTTTGATTTTAGTTACAGACTTTGAATGAACCGCCTTCGAATCCAGACGGCCGGTCGAGCAGAACACGGCCTGTGTAACACTCACACGCGGGGAGAGGGTAACAATTACAGAATTTGGTCTGATTTCTGTCGGAAAAGTGACCCTGACCAGAGCCGGAATTAACTGGACAGCTGCGAGCCGGACCGGGGAGGTTCCCCTTTCCCTCTGACCTCTCCCGCCGCCCAGTTGCGGAGTTTTAATTCGAAGTTAGGGGAACTCTTGAGTGAGGCGAGACCGGCTTTAGTTTTCCTCGCCATTGTAGGAGATAATTGTGGCTGGAGTCGGGCGAGGATGGGAACCGTAAACAATTAATGCCAACGAGAGGCTCTTTCTGCGCGGCGGAGCTCTGAAATCCAAGCAGCGTCCAGAGTTAAATAACCCAGGATTAGCTGCAGCGGGTTCCAGCGTTAAATTGTCCAAGCCAAAACCCAACGAGCCTGTTCCCAAACCCCTTCCCGAAAGACTGAGCTAAACCATAATCGTGCATTCCGGCGCGAAACCGGCGTGCGAAGGGCTTTGCCTGCAGAGCCCCAAACGGAGCAGCCAGTGGCCGCCCTTAACACTTGTCCTGCTCACTAAATACCGGCATGCTGGGAACCCGACAGACCAGCGCTCGGCTCCTTCCCTCGCCGCCACCGCCACCCCCAGCACGGGAACAAACCCAGCGAATTCTCGCCGCCGGGCCGGGCCCGGCTCGCCCCGGGGAGGGGAGGGGGTCGCTTGCCGCGCAACGCAAGGGGGGCTGGGGCGGCAGCCGACCCTGACACCCGCACGACGCCGCAGCATTATTTTGTCTTGTATTGTTTGCGCGTTTCCCGTTCAAACAGTGGCCACACGCCCGTGATTCAGAGCAGCCCGGTGTCCAGCCGGGCCCGGCGCAGCCCGGGCCGCGCTCCCTGGTGCCGACGCTGCCCCGGGGAGCCGGCACTGCGGGGCCGTGCGGCCGCGATCGGCCATTCCCAACGGGAGGAAATAAAGACCCAAAAATATCCTCCGGCCGCGCCAAGCACGGCTCGCGGGGAAGGTGTAAGCGCGCCCGAATCGCCCCCTGGATTCGCCGGGCTCCCCGGCGGTCGAGGCGGGGAAGGGCCGCAGGGAACTAACGCCTCTCCCCTGCCCTAGTGACTCCGCTCCCCACGAACGCGCAGGGCACCCCGCAGCTCCCCGGCCCCGAGGCGACTAGCTCCGCCTGCGGCCCGTCGCCAGGCCCTCGGGCCTCCTGCCCCGGCCGCTGCGGCTCTCCAGCTGCATTAGCCCGGGACCCTGAATCCCTCCGAAGCCAGGCAGCGCAGGGCCGAGCCCCAGCCGGTGCCGGTGCCGGCTGGGCTAAGGCCACGGGAGGGGCGCAGAGCCCTGGTCCCCAGCAGCCCAGCCCAGCGCTCCGTCGGCTGCAGAGGGATGCACTCGGGTTCCTCTCCAAAGGTGGCCCAGGCGGGCAGGAGCCCGGCTCGCCGCGCAGGCCAGGCCGTGCGGGATCTGCTGGCATTTCAGCTGGCAGCCCGGGCCGGGGGACGCAGGTTCCCGGGCACGGGGCTCTGGGGTCGATCGGGGTCAGCCCGGCCTCCGACTTTGGCGCGGGGAGAGCCCCGCGGGAGCTGTGTCTGTGTCTCCTGCCAGGCCCCCAGCCCGGCTCTGCCCGCAGCCAGCCGCACAGCCACCACTCCCCGGCGCGCAGCCAGGGCTCCTAAGCGGGCTGCCGTCCGGGTGGCGCTCCGGCGGGGTCCGCGGGGAGGTGAGGCTCTCTGCCAGCGCCTCTCGGCCGGGCCCGTCGCCAAGGGACCGCGGCTCAGATGCCAGGACAGTGCAGGGAGCAGCCAGCGCCAGCCCGCCGCGGCTCTGCTGGGGGCAGGCCCCGCTGTTAACACCTCCCCAGCCAGCGTCCCCCCCCAGGCACAGCTGCTCCCCACACGCGTGCCAGCCCCGGGGGAGAGCCGGGGGCGTGGGCCCCTGGCCGGGCTGCGGAGGGCTGAGACAGGCCCGGGGTCCCGGACACGCGTGGGGGGAAAGGCTCCTGCAGCCGGTGCCTCTGGGTCACGCGCGCTCGGGCTGCCCGTGGGGCAAACCCAAGCACAGTCACAAGCCGCGAGGCGCAGCTACATACCCCAGGACAGGCGGGAGAGCCCGGGGCGCGCTGCCCGCGCGGGGCCGCTAACTCGAGTGGGACGCTCCAGGCAGCTCTGGTCACTCTGCCCCCGGGGGGGTGGGAAGTCGCAGGGCCACTATCCCCGGCCGAGGCGCTCCCGAGAGCGCAGTCCCGGAGTGACGCGGCCCCGGCCCCGGCCACCCCGAGCCCGCGCACCTGGGCGCCCGCGGGGGGCTGCGGGGGCTCGCTCCGAGACGGCACTATTTGACGTCGAGGAGACGGATCACCTCGGCGCAGCGATATCAGGAGCGCCAATGGAGTTCAAATGTCAGCAAGTTTGAGGAGGGGTGAGGCGGCTGCACGGGTGGGTGTGTTCCTCCGCCGCAGCCCCGCTCTAAACGGAGCGGCTCCTCGGGACGCGGCTGGGCACAGTGACTGGGGAGCGCCCGGGGAGCCCGGCCGCCTCTGCCCTGGATCTCCCGCGGCGCCCGCCGGCCCCTGCCCCGGGGAGGGCCCCGCCCCGGCCCGCCGGCAGGTGACCCCCGGCCGCCGGCTGGAGCAGGACCTGACCCGATGGGCAGCAGCCTCCGCTCCGGCCCCTGCCCCGCGTCTCCGCCCGGGAACGCGCCGCGTGTCCCCCAGACCAGCCCGCGCGGCTCCCGCCTCCCCGCTGCAGCGTGTCCCGCACCCCGGCCCGCCCCGGCGCTCCGCGCGCCCGGCCCCGCCGCCTGACGCCTACCCGGGCCGCCCATGGATGTCGCCGCCGGCCCCGAGTCCCTGGAACGCTGCTTCGGCCGGGGCCCGCCGGACCGCGCCGAGATGCTGGACGGCATCAAAATGGAAGATCACCCGCTGCGCTCGGGCGCTGCCACCTTGGGCGTGTTGCTGGGTGAGTCGGGCTGTGCCCAGAGCCGGGCGCCCTGCCGGGCTGCCCGCCGCCGGAGCCGGGCTGGAGGCGCAGCTGCAGGGCGCTGGGAACAGCCTCTCCCCCCGCCCGGGCGGGCGCGGGGCTTCACTCGCTGGCTTTGGCGGGAGGCTAGTTTGTAAATGACCGAAACCAAATTATTGCTTCAAAGCGAATGCGGAGCGGAGCGCGGATTGCCGGGCCCTGCCGCCCGGGGGCTGCGACTCGCCGCACGCACTTTGCAGGTTGTGCGGTGACCCCGCGTAATGTGTTTGCAACTTCCCGGGGCGGGTTTGGGTGGAGAAGCGAGCAGGGAAGCGGGGCCGCGAGCCGAGCCTGCCCGGCGCAAACGAAATCGCGTCGATTTAAGTTCGCTTCGCGCTGCTGTTTCAGGGGAGCCGGTCCTGGGGAAGGGGGGATCCCGGACCCACGGGCCGAGCTGCGACAGCGCCTCGCTTGGCAGAGCCCGTACTGGGGCGCAGCTGGGGCGTTTCGGGGGCCATCTCCGCATGCCGCTCACATCCCTCTTTGCTGTTTCCTAGGGTCAGAGTGTCAGAACCAGGCGGTTTGCGAGGGCTGCCAGCGGCCGATCTCAGACCGTTTTCTGATGCGAGTGAACGAATCTTCCTGGCACGAAGAGTGTTTGCAGTGTGCAGTGTGTCAACAAGCCCTCACCACCAGCTGCTACTTCCGGGATCGAAAACTGTACTGCAAACAGGACTACCAACAGTAAGGCACCCTTCTCCCTTGCCCCGCACGCCTGCCGCCCGGGCCCCGTGCTCGCCGGGCCATACGCGCCTGCCGGGCCTTGCACTGGGCTGAGGGGACGGAACAGGCTGCCCAGGGTCCCCGGGAGCCTCTCACCGAGTTCTGCCGCCTTGTTGGGAAACGCCAAAAAGTTTTCAAACGAAAACCAGAAAAAGCCTCTAATGGTGCGGTGATCCGAGAGCGCCCAGCCACGGACCGCGCGCCCGGACCCCAGAGCGATTCGTTACGGGTTCAAATGGCCACGCTAGAAATGGGGGTTACGAGCCACGGATAAGAAGTTAAATAGTCCGCTGCCATTTAGCAAAGGGAGTTTGTATCGGGTGGTTTTACAAATGTTAAATAACACCTCGGTTGGTGTCCGAGTGACAAGGGGGTTATTTAGTTAGCGCCCCAGCTAAATTCGAGCTCAAATCGTTTGAAATTTGTGCCGGTAATTCGTAGCGTTTTTATTGAAATGCGCCGCGGGTAAATAATTCTAGGATTTAAAAACAGAAATGCCCTTTCAGTAGAACATTTCCCGCACGGCAGTTTTGGGTATTTGGAAGAATTTAATCTTGGTTCTAAAATCAGTTTGTTCCAAACATTATTAACAAAACTCGAAATCAATCGGACCACGGGCCGCTGAAGTTGGGAAGGTGCAAAACGACGGGGGGAGCCCGGGGCACGGGGCTTGCTCTGGGAGCGGTGTCATCTCGGGGAGGCGTTTAACAACCGGGATTTGTAGTTTAATTTTTAACGTAGGAATTAAATCCGAGTACTCGGGCTGTTGGGTGAAGTTAGTTGGATTTTTAACTGGCCTTTTGTTGCGAGATAACGAAAAATCGTTCCTGAGAAACCGTGCGAAGTATCAGCAGCCCCGTGTTGTCATTAGAGAAAAACAAGCAAACTCCGGGGAAGGCTGCGTGGGCAGAGCCGGCGCTGAGTGCAGGGGGCCGCCGAGCGAGCCCGTCGGTGCAACGAGACCCCAGCGTGTTTGCTCACCTGGCTAAAGGGACAGAAAGCGGCTGGTCTCCAGCCCTGCCTCCCTGGACGTTACCGGGGGAATCGTCCCGGTGCCCCCGGCCGCCCAGCACAACCCCCCGAGGCACCGCAGCGACGGATCGGTCAAACACACAGACCCCAGGGCAGGTTCCTGCCAAGCTCCCACCTGCTGCGCTCCGCCCGGCCCGGGGCCGGTCCCCGCTAGCGCGGGAATGAGCAGCGGACGGGCCGCTGTTCACGGCCCTCAGCTCGACCCGACTCCTGCCCGGGCTCGGTAGGCCTGGCTCCCGCCTGCCGGCCGGCTTCGCCCCTCTGGGCCGGGCCACGGAGCGGGCGGGCGGGCTGCAGGGTCCCCGGCCCCCGGGGACAGCGCTAGGCCCCAGGCCGACCCTTCGTAGCGCCCGGTGTGGCGGCTCAACCCCGGGCCGGGCTCGGGTCACTGCAGCTGTCTGGGCGCTCGCTCGCCCCGCAGCGTGTGGGCCCTGCCCGCGGGGCGGTCCTGCCAGCCTCCCGCAAAGGCCGCCGCCGAGCCCCCGATGTGCTGCGGACAGGGCGCAGGGGGACTCGGCCCCTCGGAGCCAGTCCCGGCCGCCCCAGCCGCCTCCGTGCATCCACTCCCGCCTCCCGAGAGACTTGACTTTATTGATACTTTTATTCCCCAAATGTCGGGCTGTGTATGAACCCGCCCGTTCCAGCAGCGATGCCCTTCTGCCACGCAGAGCTCCTGCCCCGCTTAGCTGTTGGCCTCCCCTGCAAAAGCCCACTTCATGCTTGTCACTAAAATTTAGGGTCCTTTTTGTGTCGGGAGGGGGGTGAACATGGGCACTTCAATCACTAGGACATAATATGGCTCTGCTAGAAGTCTGGCAACAAACAAAGAACAACAACTATTGGTTTGCATCAACTTTTGTCAGGCATTCAGCAGGCTTCCAGAAAGGGCCTGAAGTGGCTTAGTGGCAACAATGTGCATTTCATAGCTACAGCATGAAAATCCATCTCCATGGAAACGAGTAGTAAATGCTAACATGCCATGCTGAGTATAAATATTGTTGGGTTCTAACTCTTGTAGGAATGGCTTAGAGAGATGTCCCCCTAGTTAGGAGTTACAATAGAATGTGTAATTTCATACTGCAGCCTTAACCAATGTGTTATTAAAGAAGCTTCAACAGACCCAGATACTGCTATATGAAAAACCATAGCTGCCTACGCGTTCTCTTACTGAACTGCACGGATTCGTTTTGGGGGTTTTGGTTTTAACAAGTATTAATATTTTCACATATTCCCGTTTGTAACAGTTACAGAGAATTTAGTTTTAATAGGTATGTCAGATCCATGAAACATCTGACTGTATAAATAAACAAGATACTTCTCAAGATTTTTTTTAAATTAAGAAACGCTCTATTGCATACCCACACAAAATTCTTTGAAATGTAAAAGTGTTAGGAACAGCATGCAGGAGATGATTCCCTTTGCAGTCTGTAAAATAACAGAGTTTCGCAAAAAGACAATATCTTAGAAAACAAAACAATGGACTGTCCCTTTGTGAAAAAAAATCTTTGTTAGAATAGAAATAAATCCTCTTTAGAATTTTAGATATTATCAAAGGCTTCTAATTGTATAGGGGGAAATGGGGTGTCCAGGCTGACTAGCAATAAAAAGATATCAACATGTTAGCCTTTGTTGAATCACAGCACCTAGTGTGACATTACATGGTAACCTGCTGTGTGTGCCCCCAAGGACTGACAGCAGAAGTAGTTAATAGTAAAGAGAGGTGGGGGAAGACATGGTAAATCAAAATTATTTTCCCCTGAAATTGTATTAAATTTGAAAGATAAAGCATGTGAAACTAAACTGATATTGTTTCCATTCTTCCTCTGGCAGCTGTGTTTTAGGCTGTTGGAAATCTTCTCTTATTAGTAATTCTTGTTAATTAAAGTATAAAAATAACTACACACTCCTCCTTAATCATGTGGTGTGTGTACAAGTTTTATCAGCAAGAGTGTAGAGGGTTGTGTTGCCCATACGTAGTGAAGCTGTGAGTGAGTTGTACCGTCATCTCAAATGCAAGCTGCTACAAACCTTTACATCCCGCCAGAACGTGTCATGATGTATATGCACATGTTATTAAGAGATGCTTTTTTTAAAAAAAATTACAGCTTGAGGGATATGAAGAATAGTATCAGTAAAGTCAGATGTTTGTGTTACCTTAAATCCCATGTACGTACATGGCTCAGAGAAAAAAAGAGAGACTTCCAAAATTTTCTTAATCACTAAAAGTTACTGAAAATAGCTTTTCTGTATGTAGTAATGTAATTGAAAGACCAGATTTCTCCAGAACTCCCAGGACTATAATCAAGTGCTATGTGTATCTTTGGAAAACTTGGGTCTCTTCTTTCCAAAGAAAGCAAGCTTCTGAAGGGTCAGATATCAGACCTTAAACCTTCCACAGGGTCAGGAATTATTATTGCCTGTCCTCTGTAATTTGGGGTTTGTGGGGGAAAGGAGAAAACATTTTTTTTTTTTTGGTGGGTTGATTTTCTCTTTTTAAAATAAAAATGGTGTCTGTTTGCAGCTGTACTTGGATTTGAAATGTTAGAATAAATACTGAGGGAGATGGATTAGTGGCCAGGGTGCAGAATGAAGTGGTCAAAGGTGCATGATAAATGCAATGTATTACATGAATATCTCCACTACATCACCGGGCTGCATGTCTGTGACTTTGTGTATTTCAGCATCTTGGTCATATGTTCAATTCTGTAAATATTTACACGAAGTGGATAGTACAGACTGATCTTTTGATTTTGACATTAAATATTTAGTAGCTTTTGCAAAAATGTTACATTACTGCTGGGGCAGGAGTGCATTTGATTGCAAGTAGTTTAAGTGAAGACAACGCAGTGCTACAGCAGACACTGAGAGCAGGATCTTGCTAGCCTAACTCAAGCAAAAATGTAGACTTCAATGTGAGCTTTACCAAAATAAGAGGGCCAGGATTGGGCCCAAAGGTGATACTTTGAACTTGGAAAAAATTAGTTATCTCGCTGACATAAAGAAACCCACTGAATGAAAACTTATCAATAATAAAAAACCAAAAACAATGTTTCAGCTTTTGCAGCAGTAAAATCTAGTGCAGGTTATTTGCTCTCTTGAAATTACTAATTGTGGTATTTACAGCAGTGTTTTCTGCTACAAAAACATTGGTAATTATAAACAGCATAATGTTTTCCCATTTATGCTCTCCTCCCGTCATTTAATTGTGGTTATATTTTTCTGCTTTGCTGTGATCTAAGTGTTCGGGGTTACATAAATGTTGTCTTATTTCTTGCTGCTTGGTAATGTTCTGTAATTGTACATCCAGTTTTAATCTTTTAAGGTATGGTGGTTGATTTAGCTTAGTTGCTATATATATTCTTTGTAGAATAATGCTTACTCTGATTGTAGTTTTGGAAATAAAGGTAGTGAAGGAATTCATTTAGTCAAGGAATACAGTTGTAAACGGAATTCAGACATAAGAGCAGCCAAACAGCCACATTAGTTAATATTCCATATTTTTCACTAATTGGTTTTGCATTTTGTTTAGGGAAAGAAAGGGAAATATTTAGATTTTTATCAAAAGTACCAAGACATATCAGGCATTGTATTAGCATTCTTATTCAGTCCCGGAAAAGAAACATTGCCGCCTATTTCTGGCATGTATTGATGCTGTTCTAAATCTCTGGGCCTTTCTTTGTCAGTGATTATGCTGATTTTTTTTATGTGAAATCAACAAGGGTCAGTGCATGACTAAGAGGCAAAAGAAGTGCAATGGGCTACACTAAATTTTAGCCTTTCCGGATTCTGCAAATTCTCTCCGGTGAGTGAGACAGTCAAACTGGTATTTTCTAGTTAAAATATTTTTTAAATTGAAAGCAAAGTAAAGTAGCAAATGTTTTCCATTTTTGAAAATGTTGTTTTATTTTCCAGAGAAAACGTGTATCCTGAGAGCAGTTTGTGATATGTAGACAAAATTCAGGGCACAAGAGGTGACTTGGGCTCTCTGATTCAGCTACACGTAGTAGGGATCCTAACCATTTACTAACAGAAAGGTTCTGTTTGTTTTCAGTTTCACATTCTTTTAATCGGTGCACTCATCAGTACAGATTTTCAGAATCTGAACAAGCTAAAATTGGGCAGAGCAATGCCATCCCAGTCTATTTCATTTACCTCTTCTGGTAGATTGGCACTACTCCTTGTTAGGTTGTTGTTAAGAAACAGCATAAATGCTGATCAAAGCTCAGAGATCAGGAGCAGTATATGCATATGTCCAGAATATCAGATAATGATTAATTTATGGCATCCATTAAAATGCTAAAAAAGTGTTTTAAATGCTCTGGTACTTTTGCTGAAAATCTAAACATTCCTGTATATCAGATCAATCAGTCACATTAAACATGTTTTGCAAAACTAGTTTTTAATAATACCTATAAACAATTCCACTCCTAAAGCTGCATGAAACAAAGGCACTAGGCATCCGGAGCTTTTAGGAAATGTTACTGTTATTTCTCCCAATGACGTCACCTGAATAGCCAGAGACCAGGCAGAAAAACCTCAACTTGCTGCTGTGTCAGCAGGAATTCATCCCCATGTAACATGTATAAAAGGTTACAGAGAAGATCATTCCACAGGCTCTGAGAAAGCCTGGTACCGGCAGAGCCAACCAGGAGACTCAGTTTTGGTTTAGAGGATATTTTTAGTAAATGTTATCACAGAAATGGATTTCAACAGGATTTATTAATCTGAGTGGACAATTCTGTTTTTTAAAATATTAATTGAAACTTTTCTGGAGTTTTAAATTAATAATAACAACATAATTATACTCACTTATGGTAGAAAATATTAAGGAAGACCTTTATTTAATGTGGGTTATGTACAATTATATGAATTAGGAATAATTGATAATTTCTAAGGTTTAACTGTTAATTATATACAGAAGAGTAACCAATACATAGGACATCCATTGTGAAAATATTCTTCTTTGAAATATATTGTTGATATGGATAGTTCATACTCTGTTAAGAGAGCAGGTGATTTTTATTTTTATTTTTTTGGGGGGCCCAAAATTTGAAACAGATCAAAAATATACATGACATTATTTCAACAATAAATAACATATCATGGTCATGGTAAAATATATGAATACTATCTTATTTTCTCAGATTAACTGTTATTGGTTTATTTCCATTCCAACTGTGTGACCCGTCCATATTCATCTCTACACTGATCAGCATATAACGATTTATGAAGCTTAAAATGCTTGCTGCCATGGGGACTTGAAATATAGAGGGATAGTTAATAATAATTAAATACTTCTAAATATAGCAGGGGTGAAATGTCCATGAGAAAAATATTTTTTACATTCTACAATTATGATTCAAATTTAAGTGAAGAGTAATTTTCTTTACAAGATATGGTTTTATGAATTTTTGTCTAGGAAGTGTTCGCTTTTCATTGCTTACTGTACCTCATCTCATAACAAGGTGAAGCAAAATATTAGTGTACTTAATATTTGCCCTTCTGTTTGAATGAAGTATACAGTATGTTCATTCTGAGCTTAAGCCTGCATTCCCGGCACACTTACCGTGCTTGCAGTGGGAATTTTGAGTATACAAGGAATGAGGATTGGGCCCTCAGTAGGTGTAATGAAATATCGATATATAAATATAAACATTCTCCCTCTCTCTGTGTAATGTGTATAAATGTGCATAGACCCTCCCCCCCACACACACACACAGATATACACCTCTGCTGATTTGCCAAAGAAAGTAATTTTGGGAACCAGTAAAATATTCTTTTATTCTTTAGTATTATCATGCTAAAGGGCAGGCAAGTAGATTTTGTGTCTCAAAATCTTATGCTATTCAGTTTTCATGACAGTTTTGCAGGGCTTGTTAAATGTCTGTATAGCTATCAATAATGTTTCATAATTTTATTAGTGAGTGATTTTGTGCTACTTGGCCTGAATTAGATCATTGTGTAGAGGAAGTAAAGTCACAAGTGGGCTGTCGATTTTAACCCCTAATGAATGACAATAAAAAGCATATAACATTGGCTTCCACTATATAGTTATACCAAACCAAAAGGGATGTCTGCAAAATAACTACAGATAAACTGTTTCATATACTTACATTTTCCTCCTCTGATTTGTGTGATATATCATGCTATTTATTAAGTAGTATAAAATAAAAAACAGTGAGCAATGAATTATGCAGTAATTTCTAGTAAAAAAACAAACCATGTATTTCTTTTGAATGGTGAGGTATAAAGGTTTTCTTGGCATGTTTTTGAGATGACTGCTATACTCTCAAAGCAAAGTTTGACTCCTAATGAAATGACAGTCTCTTCTTCCCTACGAAATATAAAAAGAAGCGCACGTTTATTCTGACACAAAGGAAAAGGTTAGTTATGCATAGTGTGAAACCTGACAGCTGAGTTAGCTAGAGGCCGAAGTTGTTTGGGATTTATACTGGTGTAACAGAAAGCAGAAACTACCCTATCTCTGTAGCTGACTTGAATTATCATAGTTAGCTGCCTACTTATTATAAAATCTTTGTAGGACAGGACTCTGAAACTCTACAATGCTGGTATCAGATGCCTAAACCTATTACTTAAAATGCATTTTTTTAAAAAAGGATAGTATGAGAATCTTATGGGAGCCAGAAGTGGTCTCTGAATTAAGACATTTTAAAAAATGTAACAGTGAACCATGTAGAAGTTGGCTCCCAACAACAGGCGTTATGGCAGCATTGGTAACGTTTGGGAAATGAACTCAGGTTTTTCTCTGTGAGAAATTGGGTAAAAATACATTTGACTTGCAACTATCAATATAAGGTAAAGGGTGAGAGAGCACATACTAGGTCTCTGAGCTGAGGGAGCAGAACATAGGAGATAAGAAGGCAGATCACTTAGGTCAGAACTAGCTGACTTTTGGTTTTCAGTAAAAATCTCTGTAGTGTTTCTATTCTGTGTACTAATAGGCAAAATTCTGCTTGCCTTAGTCAGGCACATTGTCCCATAATTTCTAGATGCTTCTTTAAATTCAGGATCAGTTTGAGGCAGCAACTTGATAGTATGTTTAGTTTAAAGTTAGCAACCTTGGTTTTGGTTTTTTGTTCCTGGAATTATTTTGGCTAGACTGATATTTCTCAAATGCAATATAGGGTCTGGTTTGGGGGTGTTTTTGGTTTGATTGGTTTTGGTTTGGGTATGTCTGAAATTGCTTAGAGCATTGCACCTTGCCCAATTGGTGTGACTTAACGCAGTCAAGGAGATTTGGCCCAAGCATTGGCATCAGGAGGTCTTACGATGAGTAAAGATAATTTATGATTGTAAAAATGATTGTGGCAGGGGAATGAGGATGTTTGCTCTCTGGAAGAAATGAACAGGCTGTTTTCAAAACAGATTTGCAAAATAAACATCACTTGCTACTGAATATATTTATATTTTGAAAAATTATTTTTTCTTTTATACAGATACAAAGAAAATTTTGCTTTTTACCTGAGTTACTGTACTTGCAAAACACCTTGTAATTAGAAGGTATTATTTATAGCAAGTTATGCAGTTTAATATACAGTATGTAGATGTAACCCATCTTATAATAAAATATAGTTCATATAGTATGATACTTGCAATATCTTTTCAAGAGATAAAAGATTATTTCCCAAAGAGCTAAGGGTGTATTAGAACAGCCTTGCAAAATTGTAATGGAAATTTACCAACCTCAGTTCAAAACCTACTTGCTTCCCTTTTATCATGATGACTGACAAAATTTAGAGTGTTTTACTTACCCATCAAAAATAGCTATTTGCCGTGGGCAAGTGAGTAGACGTTTGCAAGGCTGAATTACAGAAAATTGTTAATATAATTATTCCTAGATTGTTACTTTGTTAGTGTGATTCATTCTTGAACTTGTACAGCGATCTGAGTACAGAACTTGCTGATGGCTAAAAAATAATTTAAGAAAGTAGCAAAACTGAATACCTTAGTTCTTAGGGACTTTTTATAATGCTTTACACTCTGGCATTTCTATCAGAAGCTTCATATATTTATGAAGAATATTTTCTCATCATCAAGGTTATTATACACCCTTTTCCCCCTCACCTAGACAATATCTTTTCCTACAGATTTTGAGACAAAATTGCATGCATGGAACTCCCATAGACTTCAACAGGAGCCATTCGTGTGTATCAAAGGGCAGAATCTGGCTCTTGATTTTACTGTAACCAATGTATTATTTATAATGTACTAGAGCACACATGTACTCTCTGTTAGAGCTAATGGAATTTATATGCATATGTTGAGGACCAGATCTGTCTTGTAAATGACTTCAGTTAAGAAGTTTGCTTGATTAAAGCAAATTGTATGTGTCCTTTAGTATAATCAGGAGCATCACTTACTTTGGATAAGAAAATCTTTCTATAATTGATTCTCTTGATAATGTCTTTGCAATTGTTACATTTGTGGTCGGGATAGTAAATATGCAAATCGGAGGCTGCATCAGGAAACAATAATATTCTTTTAAAGCTTCTCCTACCAGATCTAGAAGTTGCTAATTTATTTTTTCAGACTGACAGAAAACTTTCCTTGTGTTTCTGTTTACTTGCAGCTTGAATACAAATGCACTCCCTACTATTTCTGAAGATCAGTGACAAAATATGATTCTTGTGAGTCATATATGGCTGTGAATTGCAACCAGTAATGATAAGGAAGCTGTGACCGGGAATAGCATGTCATTGAAGTAACAAAAGTGTGTCAATGAGAAACATTTGTTCTTTCAGGGCTTGATCCTTCAATGAAAGTTGAGGGTGCTCAGTACCTCCAGGTCAATGGGAGCTGAGGGCACGAAGCCCTTTGCAGGGCTGAGCCCTAAGGCTGCAGCATTGTACCTGCCAAAATTCATTACTGAGAGAAAGGTTATAGTTCTCATTAACGTCCACCCCACAACACAGTTGTTTCCAACCCGCGGGACCCTATCTCTTGACATAATGGCTTGCCTACAGCTAACATTTTATACCACTTGGTACTTTCTATTCCTGCAGCTCCCTGTGGGAACATAATTTAGCAGATTTTCTGATTCAAACTTTTCCTCAGTGTGTCACAATTTCAATCCATTTCCGGAGAGTTTTTCTGTTTGCTGGAGTTTCCTTTTGGTATTATGTATGTATGATAAGTAATGCATCCTACGCCACACAAAGACATAGATTTCTTAGCAAATCAAAATAAAGTACTGTAGGAAATTATGAAATTACAGTGAGTAGCAAAAAAAAAAGAGAGAGAGAGAGAGAAATGAATACAGAATAGTGAAACTGTTTTGACTCCCACTTTGGGGCAACTCCCAAACTTTGTTATAATGAAGTACAACCATTTCTGATACATACCAGTGTCCCGAGCGACATCCACAAATACTCAAGCTCTTCTGCATACATTTAAATGTAGTAAGTGATCTGTGGTAATGCGTCATTAATTCAGCAGCCGTACCACATTTTGATTGTATGCCCTCAAATCCATGCTGGATCTAGATGGATTCATGGGGACCCACGGGCATAGGCATAGGGCTTTTGATTTCTATTACTAACGTGTTCATTTGGGGTTATAGCCATCATCTGCTGATTTTTCAGAAATTCTCAGAAGTAATTTTTCTGTTGGCATCATGAGTATTCAGGGCTGCCCAGAGGATTCAGGGGCCTGAGGCAAAGCAATTTCGGGGGGCCCTTCCATAAAAAAAGTTGCAATACTATAGAATACTATATTCTCATGGGGGCCCCTATGGGGCCCAGGGCCTAGGGCAAATTGCCCCACTCCCCCCCCCCCGGGCGGACCTGTGAGTATTGCATTTGCATCTCTGCATGTGAGAAAACATTTGATTTTCAGAGATGGTAATAATCATGCAGTGTATAGTCTGTCTGTGCTGGTTTGCACATACAGATGGGCTTGCAATCAAACATCTATTTGCAATCATTTTAGAGAGCAGTCTTCAGGTTGTTGGTGTGCGTTCTGAGCTGTGTGTTCCCCCTGAGGTTAGTGGCACATTCCGTATATGGTAATCATCAGCATATGAAAACACTTGCTGTTTAGAGCCATTTGTGCTACCAGTTCATTGGGCCAAGTTAGGGTCTGACTGAACCTGTAAATCCTTATTCACATGACTCCTGTGAGTAGTGCCGCTGAAGCCAGTTTCTCTGGTATGCAGTGGCTTGCAGTATCATGCAAGGTCTATTTACATACAGGATATAAATGCCTAGAGAGAAGTGAGTGGGACTGCTAGGGGCATAAAGGATTGGATTCTTTGTAGGGTAAAATACCTAATATTAATTACAACTTTAACCTTGTGAGCCATGCTCTACCCTCAGTGTTGGCACAGAGCTTCCTCAGAAGACAAGATAAGTTCCACATGTGGAGTATGATCCTGCGGGCTGCTCCGCTTGTGTTGAAGACAATGGAAGTTTTGCCATTGACTTCAATAGGGAAAACAGGATCAGGCCCCATATGGGTATGCGAATACTAGCAATTTAGGCTGTAAAGCTTCTTTTTTCATTCATATTGTTTCTCATTTGTCTGCCTGTAGTTTGCTTCCAAACAGTGTTATCTGCTGTGTGCCCAGGCTCATGGCTAAAGCACAGGGAGGGGGATCAGGAAACATGGATCTGTCCCCAGCTCTGCCACTGACTGTATGGCCCTGAGCAAGACACTTCATCTCGGTGTGCCTAGTTCTGTGGAGGTACAGTGGGAATGCTGATCATTGGGACCCATCTCACAGTGGGGTTCACTGAGTCTTAGTTTGTTAATGTTTCTAAAACATTACAGTCGGCCTGATGGTGAGCACAAGATAAAACCTAGAGAGAGAGAGATGAAGCCCTCTGGGCGCAAGTTCCCTCTGCGCACAGGGTCAGCACAAAGCCAGTGCCCCACTTAACTCCCACTTAAGCCATGATAAGTGAGACTTAAGTATTGCATTGGTCTTGTGTTGGCTCACTTTGGAGATCTTTTGCTAGAAGGCTCTATAAAAACACAAGGTGCATATTATGATGATGCTGATGATTATTATACATCAGATTCTCTTAATTTTATTTAACAATGTCCCTTTAGGTCCCAGATGATCAGCACTCAAGAAAATAAATGCTGCTTGCTTTTTGTCAATGATTTATTTTTGATTTTCAGATTTTAGTTTTCCAGGTGTGTAGTTTCTAACAGTGGTGAAAGATGATTAAGGCTCAATAAAAGCCAATCAACCAACACAACAGAACAGAACAAACAAAGCAAATAACTATACCCCGAACACCTGAAAAGGGGGAAGTGCCAGAGATTCCAGGAAATCCACTAGGGACTTTGCTGTCGATTCTACAGGGAAGATGCTTAGACTCTGCTGTGCTGGGTGGCAGTATGAAACCCTGACAGCTAGGGGGATGGCACGAACAGCATGGATGGGCTGATATTGTAGGTGCACATCTAATTCTCCTCTCTCGCCACTGTACAATACCAGTGACTGCAATGGCGTTTCAGTGGTGTAAATTGCTCCATTGTGGGCTTGGTTTTCACTGTGCCCAGGTTGGCAGGGTCCAGTTAGACTGGCAGGATTCTCAGCCTTCTGCAGGGAAGCAACTTTAACTTATGCCACTGAGGTAGTGTCCCGCAGGAGCTTTACGCCGGGGAGAACTGGGTATGACAGACCCTCGCTCCTCCAGGCCCTTTCCCTCCTTGAGGCCAGAAGAGGGGTTCAGGCTCCTTGGGCAGCTTTACACAGCAGGGCCCTGGCCGCTGCACCTCCACCTGCAGCGAGAACTCAGTGGACCGGAGACTCCAGTCCTACAGCTCCACGTCCCCGCTTAGAACAAGCCTGTTGCTGAGTAGATGGCAAACAATGACGAAATGTGGGTGGCACGAGCCGAATCCATTGCTGCGTTATCGGTAAAGCCAAGCTCCTGTTTGGATCTCTGGGACGAGGCAGAAACAGATGCCCTGGGCTTTATTTTCATAGAGTGTGTTTCTCCCTGAGGCCTAGAAAGGAACTGCCTCTGTATTCCTAGGTATCGCTTTGCCCCCAGGGGCTGGTTCGTTCTTTTTCTTCTAAAGATTCACTTTCTTCTAATCCAAACACTTGGAGGTATTGTAATGTCTGGAGACCGTCTTGCTTTTATTTATACACATATATAAGAAATGACTTGGCTGATGATTTCATTTATCACCATTTGCCTGGGCTGTAAGAGAAGTGCCCATACAATTTCCTTTGAAAATTACAAATGTGTGACAGTAACAGTGTTATGGCCACATGCTCTCCAACCATGAGTATTTATTTTTGCATTTATGTGACCACGGGTATTTGCACCGTTTTTACAATGTCCTACATCTGCATCTCAGTTGGTGAGTGTCTGGTCTTGCATGCATGCAGCAGTGCTGTGGTGTTGGACATGGAAGCTGGGATGAGCTGGGGTTAGTGCCAGTTATGAAATGATGCGAAGTTAGAAATAAAATTAAACTTTTTTTCTGAGAGAAAATTGGCTAGAGAGAGGTGCACAGACAGAGAACTTGAAGTGCTCTGCTGATATCATTACTTACTCCTCATGTAGACCATTTATGTAAATCTGCAAGCCCCTGTGTTTGTGGCAGGTAACAATTAGTGCTGTCAGCTCATGTGCCAAGGATTTATGCATCGTATGTGATACATGTAGAGATAAATGTAATTATTTCATTGGTAATAATAGGAAACTCCCCTTATGGAATGACTTAAAGAACTGTTAAGGACAGTGAGTCTAATCATTATGCCATGCCTGGCTCCTTGTTGCAGACCCAGACCCTACTGTGCCATGCAAGAGCTACAAGAGGGTTCTCGTTTGGGGGGCAGGGACACAACATTACGGCTGCACAGTTACGACTGAGTCATGCAGTGAGGGGTGATGGTGAAATGGATTTGGCCGCTGGCCAGGGACCTCTTAACTCCTGAATGGATATTGTGGGATCCTAGGGAAATCCCACAGAACTTGATGCATATTCCTCCCATGTCAGCATGGTCCCATAAGAGTCCATCATCTGTGACTGGGCCAGTTCCCCCAGGGGATTTTGGGGGTGTGGAGTAAATTAACATTGATGTAGCCCACATTAATTTACTTGGGAAAGTCCCCAGAGATTCCAGGGGGATGTCCTGGAGAGTAGACTTTACCCATTTCTGCCTTCTCCCAGCCCAGCTATCTCCCTGCAGACTGATAAAGGGGGTCAGCAGGATTAGTGCATGGTGCTAGTCTGTCTCAAGCAGCGATCTGCCCCTGTAGATTGTAGCCCAAATGAGCGGGGTTTCTGCTGCGTTCATTCCCTCTGAAGGAAATACCAGGGCGATGGAGTGCATAGACATTTAAGATAATACTTCATGTATCTAGTCTGATGACACTTACTAGTATTTAGCTGCTGAACTCACTGAGCTGCTATTTACTTTACAACCTAGCTGTAAGACAAGCCCAAAGTCAGCAAATTCTCTTTATTTCATACCCATCTTAAGAATCCTGGTTGTTGAGGGTAATTGAAGCCTGCTACATTTGTGGCTTTTCCTCCCCCCCCCCCCCAAACTTAAAAACTCAGCTCATATTTTGGCATTGGTTTGTCAGAGTGCACAGCGGATACATTCAATGACATGAGCTACAACATGCAATTTGTTGGATGCCACAATTAAACCTCAGGTTTTTTCACCCAGCCATTTAAAAGCCAATTGCAAGTTGTCACTCAAGCAAGAATACATATAAACAAGGGCAATGCAGAGCCCCAATTCCTAACAATGTGATTTTCATCACCCTACCTGTCTTTGGGGAGTCTTCAGCTTCCATCTGGAAGTTCCTTCAACCCTTTCCAGCTACAGCTCTTGAAATAACTAGAACAGAGAGAAAACCAAAATGACATTGAGTTTATTGCCATTTCAGAGAGAAAAAAGTGTTTGAAAAAGTTGATTCAGGAAGCCAGAGGAAGTTAAGTGGGAGACATTTGCCATTTCATCAGTTGGTTGGTGATAGCCATTCATGTCATAAATGGCTTGTGTCATTTGATGCCAAAAATAACACAATTTTCCTCCCCAAAGGCCTATAGGGTTTTTTGGCAATAAATGTTTATTTGTTAATAATATACTTTAAACAGCCCTGTCTTGACCTCAAGTCTCCAAAAGAATCTATCTTCTCTCAGAAAAATCCTACAAAGTTTGTGTAATTTTTCTGGGAATGTGTAATTGATGGGGCAGTGAAGGGTAGTGTGTTTGCTTTAACTACTGCAGCTGCGTGGATTAACTGTTTATAAGGGCCTACTGTGCTTTGAATGGCTACTTTCTTAGATTTCAAACGCTGGTTGACAGCACTTCCTAATGGTTTCATGGATTTGCTTAGGTTTGAACAGTAAAAATAAATTTCTGTATTAGGTCTTCCATTGTTCTTTCCTCCTCGCTCCTGCACTGAGATCCTTTAAACGTTGATTTACAGTAATGACATTTCATTGATTAGCGTGCTAAGTGCAGCAACTTGAATGGAGGATGGACAATATAATCACTTTAAATAGCTGATTTGGATCTCTCTCCTAAAAACCCTTGTCCCAAATCTTACATGGATTTCAGTGGGAATTTTGAGTGTGCAGGGAACAGTCTGTTTTCAAATGGTTTTCAACCTACTTTTTCAATTTACTAATTGAAAACTGGTAATCTAACACAAAACTACAGATTTGAAACCTTTTTCTGCTGACTTTGTGCCATTAGAGTGTTGCCAGAAAAATCAGATATTGTGCAAAGATACACAAGAGATGGAAGAGAAGAAAAGTACTTTTATAATTAAAGTAACATCATTGGTATTTTTCTCTAGAAGAAGTGCAGAAATAATATTTAATTTGAAATATATTACAATGCATTAAAGTTGTCTTTGAGTTAGATTTCTTCTATTTTGGCATTGATGGAATGTTAGTGAATGTGATTAGCAATCTAAAGATTTCTTCCCCTCCAGTTTATTGGCTACTAGTGGCTTGGTTAATGTTACGTGATAATTTTCAGCAGTTTTGTTCTAACATCAGCCAGCCTGCTCCTCCCAGTTGTGTTAAAAAGCAAAGAACTAAGACATTTGCTGGAGATTTTTGTTAGTCCTTAAAACAATCAGGGAAAGTGCAGTACAAGATTCTATAATGCAAACTGCAGCTTTTTGAATAAATGATGTAGGATTTTTTTTAATCTGTGAGCATATGTGAATTCATTTGAGAATTGAACTAACTTCTCAAGCCATTTCAGATTATTATTTTATACTCCAGGAGAAAGTTCAGTCAGTTGTGCATTTAGGTAAAATGAGACTGTTGTATGTATGAAATGAATGGAATTCACTTTCTCTTTAGCCCTTCACATGTGAAATGTTTAAATTATCTGGATAATTTGCATACTTGTGCAACTCCCTTAAAACTCATTCTCTTTCAATAACAATAATAGTTTATTGAGAATATCAGTCTGCATGTAATTAATCAGGACTTTTCTATGATCTCACTTTTTATTTCAGGAACCATAATTTCTAGTTTGGGCCCTGATCCTGCAAACACTTCTGCATGTGCTTAACTTTACTCCTGTGAGAAGGTCCCTTCAATGGGACTGTTTGCATGGGTAATGTTACTCACATGTACAAGTGGTTACAGGATTGAGTGCAAATGCCGGTCTACCTTCCAGAGAAATTTTCTGCAATAATCGGAGCATTTGTAACCTGTATGACTCTTCTCTGCAAGATTAGTTTGAGTGATGGAGGCTTAACTTTTCTATACATCCATTTTAGTTTCCTAGAGACCGCTCTTGCTTTTCAGTTTAGGGGAGGATGAATCATTCCAGTTAATATAAGAATACAAACTTCATCATGATATTGAAAATCTTCAGATAAGTTTCAAAATGGTTTGAAATCTTCATGCATTTCTGCACTTTCTGATTCCCACTGAAAGATCGATCCGGAGTAAATAGATCAGCATATTGAGGTCCGCTAATAATATTGGCCTGATCCTGTATAGGGCTGAGGGCCCCCAGTTCCTGTTAACATCACAGAATTGGAGGTTATTCAGCATCTCACAGGGCCCAACCCTGTCTGCTGTTGTCCCTTGTATTGGCCTTGCTAATGTTTAACTATCAGCTGAGAAAGTTACAAAGACAGCTGCACACAGCATACCATGGCGTAACACAGGCACACAACAGAACAGTGTCGCTCTGTGTGCACGCACACTGCAGGTCATCACCCTTGAGAGGGTTTACAATCCGTTCTTACTAAACACATTTACATTTTGTGCACCATATAACTCATGAACCCAGTAGGTGCAGAGACATGGGGGACGGAGAAGATGGCCACTGGAGCTGTGCTCAAATGGACTCTCTGAATGTGGGTTTGCTACTGGCCCCAGGCAGCTGTGGCACCAAGCTAACACCAGGGACTTGTGGAGGGAGTGTCCTAGGCATTATCTGGGGTAGTATGGGCAGCTCTCCCCCAACAGCCAGCAGCATATCCCTGCCCAAGATAACAGTCCCATGTGGGGGCGGGAGGTTGTCCAGGAGAAGCAATACTGGAACCGGGCCCTTTACATCATGACTGTGTGTGTGTGCCTGTAGGGACTGGGGTGGAACACGCTGCCTACTCCCGCTTCCCTCAGCAGACTCCACGTGTCTCATCCCTCAGGCTTCCTCCCAGGCCTGGGAGATCTCCCCACGGTAAGAGCTGCAATGTTCACACTCTGTCTTTGATGACACGAGAGCTGCGTCTTCACTGTAACCCTTCCCTATTTTACTAGGCCCCTGAGACACACAGAGGGTCTGATCTTCCTCTGACTCCCACTTGTGAACCCCGCTCGACCCCAGGGGAGTTACTCCTGATTTGCGCGAGAGGCTCTGCTGGCGTTTCTGCTGATTCACAGCAGGGCGTGAGAGTGGCAAAGCTGGACCTAAGTATCTGCTGCCCTTTTGTGAAGCAGAAAAGTACCTGAAAGTAGCTGACAGCAAAGTAGTCAAATGTGAAAGGTTAATATTGGATTGATCCTTTAGCAGGAAATTAAAACTCGTCCTTCTGCTCATTGTTTAGACGCTTCCATTTCTTCCTTCGCTGGTCTTGCTGTTTAACCCGCTGGCATAGCACCCAACTTCCTCCTCTGCTAATGTATGAGAGAACCCTTCACACCCACAATAGGGACTGGGCTTTATGCTATTTCTTGGTGTGAAAAGGGGCCTCAGCGTGGATATTTATCAGCTAGTTTGTATCTTTGTGCCGGCTGCACTCTTGTAATAGCCAACATTAACCAAGTTAAATGGCCACGTGAACAGGAGGAAGAGAGGAGAAGCAAAGGGGCAATTAAATGTAACTTTTCATCATGAAAAGGATTTCGCTGGTTTATCTTCTAATAAGATTATGTCACTAACACAAGTACCTAGAAAACCCTTGATTGACAGGCTCCTGTACTTTTATCAGGCAGTGTGACACTAAACCTCAGGGCCTTTTGTTCGATAGAGTGAGCTAACGGAAACTTGCCATCCTAATCCCCTTATTCATGTCAAGCACAGAAAAGAAGTCCTGCTCAGATGGCACCTTACAACAGAGTCACCTCCACCCCCTAGTAGCTGGATGAACATGGGACATCTTCTGCTTTGTGCAGGGCACAAATACTGCACCGTTAGAGCAGAGTGGTGTCTGGTGTATGCACATTCCACTCCTGATCATTGTATGCTGTAATTTCCACATCCCTTTGATGTATCTTATTTTGTGTCACTGGGAAATAACTTTTATTGACTCTGATGTTCAAGCCAGTGGGAGTTGTACAGTTACTGCAGCGCATGTCCCAGGATGGTGTGGAAGTATCAATTTATTCATTTCTTAAAGTTTTCTTTCTTTAGAGAAAACAGGTTTTAAAAACACAGGCTTCCCTCTGTTCCATGCATGTTAGAACCATGTAGCGAGAGGCTGCATTGTACTGCCTTAAATCCCCCATCCAGAAAAGGATTCCATGAGTGGAAATCAGAGCAAATGATCTTTTCAGCAGCATAGACTCAGAGAGAATTGCAGAACATTACTGTTGTTTACAGTAATTCTTAATCGGTTTATCATTTAAAAATCTCAGTGCAGAGTTTATCACTTAGCGCTAAAAGAGCAGATACCTATAGAATTTACTCCAAGTGTCATGGAAGTCAACAATTCATCCCAATAGTTGGTATTATAGTTTCATAGCTCCAGTCTTTTCTCAGTAGAGGGAATTCCTTTGTGCGTATCCCTGTGGTAACCTATTTCAACTAGCGGTTCCCTGTGGTGCTTTATTTACTTGTCCAACTGTTTGGAAGTCTGTTAGTCTAAAGATCAGATGCACTGAAACAAATCTTATTACTTTAACCAGCCCTGCAAATTCTTCTTTCTCCATTTTTATTGACTTCTCTTCAGCTAGAACTAATACACATGCAGCAGGTGGGCGAATATGTCTCTCAAAGTTTAGCCTCTCAGATTTAACGTGAGCAACTATAAATCTTTTTGTTTTTCTTGGAAAATGTGGGAAACCACAGGTATTTGAAAAGTTGCTTCTCAGTAGGTTTGCATAATTTATGCTGGTTGTCCTGGGCTGCTTTTTTTTTTTTTTTTAAGGAAATCAGGAAAATATTAAAAGAATTCTGCATTTGGGAGGATTTACTTATTTAATTTTTCCTTTTTGTTTTAAATTTTTTAAGTAATCATCGGAAAGGGAGGGAGCTTTGAGGTTTGGATTTTTTCTGTTTCTTTCAATCCAGCATCATCCCCGTACAAACAGAGGCTGAAATTTAATAAA
Source organism: Malaclemys terrapin pileata (assembly GCF_027887155.1). NCBI lineage: Eukaryota > Metazoa > Chordata > Testudines > Emydidae > Malaclemys > Malaclemys terrapin. The sequence goes on along the minus strand of NC_071521.1, from coordinate 1,303,965 downwards.
AAGAATTTGCTAAAAGCACTAACCAACACGCCTGCTTTGGAGGGTGCTTTTATTTTCTGCTCTTTGGTTTTAGGCCAACTCCTGTTAATTTTTAGGAAGAAAAATCAGTTGGCCATCAGTATTTAAGAAACTGTTTTTTAGGAATTCCTCTAAAAAACTTGCCACCTCAGTGCCTTGTGCTCCCCAGTCTGTGCTCCTACTTGGCATAATCGTAACAATTCCTAGCTCTCCTAGAGCAATTCAGTGTACTATCCACTGCATAGCACTGCCTCCCCACATGGTAGAAGGCTCTCCAGTGCCCACAAGCCCCTAGGCAAACAATCAAATGCTGCAGAAATGGCGAATTTGTTGGATTTATAAAAACTTTTTCTCCAACATTTCCTTTTGTTTTATCAGGATTTATTTGTTTTAACTTAAATAGCAGCAGCTGCAGTCAGATCATACAGATAAATGAACATACAAACAATCTGAACACTTTGCTAAATAACACAAGTAAAGGAATCTACTGAATAATGATGCATCATTTGAACCTAGCTTGTATTTTTGAAATGTCTTCGCCTTGGCCAAATCTCACGTTCCGAATAATCTTGTGCAGGATTATACAAGCACGTAACTCAGGGCAGAATTTGGTCAAGTGGGTAGAAGACAATAAAATAAAAAGTATCTGAGTTATCAGTGAGGTTAGTGAGAAAATCTGTACAAATTTCTGATGTAAACTGCAAGGCAAACTTAGTGTAATGAATATTTGAATTGTGACACATAAAATAACATCCAAGCATGATTATGAAAGATGTTTGGAAATCTGTAAATGACAAAGAAACCATCAGATTTTGTAGCAAAGTCCCAGGATAATACAAGGTAAGGGCTGTAATCAATATTCTGCCATGTCAGATATTTAAAAAAACAGCAAGAGGCTGTGAATATTTCAGCAAAAATTCACTCTGGACAACAATCAGAGAAACACTGTTAGTCCCATTAATCTGTGGGGTTTAACATTTGAAACTTCTGGGCTCTATACCATTCCCCTTCATGCCTAAAAGGCAGTAACTCATTTTTAAAAAGGACCACAAGCAGGATGTCACATAGTAAAAACTAACAGGTCTGTTTTATTAGAAACTAGATGATGCAGTATGTTCTGCATCTATCAAAGGCAACCAAACCTTATACTCAGGGGAATGTCATGAACCTTTACACAGCAGCATGTCAGATACTCTTGACATGTTCTGCCCCTCTCTGAACAAGAGGGTCAATAAACAAGAGAAACAACAATCCACTTACAGTGAACTTGGTGTGGTGTCTTCTGCTTTCGGAGTACTTGATACTAACTTGTACTTCTTGAAAGAAAAATAACCTTTGGCTGGACCAAAAAAAAAAAAAAAACCTTTGGGGATTAAATTTCAGAGCCTCCCAGCCTCTGTCCCAACCCCCCACCAAAAGTTGAAATGATTTGTGTTCAAGGGTCTGTGACCCACGGAGGCATCTAGCAACAGAGAAAGGAAACATTTGGAGTTCAGAGGGACAGTGGGTATAGATGACCAGCGTAAGACAATGCAGATGTTTCAGATCATGAGTTCTCTGGCAATGACAGGAAAATGCCCTCCAAAGACCTGCTGAGTTGGCTCTCATCTTGGTTGGGTGGTTTTGTTTTGGTAAGTCTCCCCCCTCCCCCTCCTTAAATATAGTGATACCAGGTCCTGGTTTTTAAGTTTTTAGGATTTATCAGGAGGAATCCATCTTATTTGCTGGATTTGAGAAGTGAAGTGAGCTTTTAAAATCCTCTTGCCGTGTCTCCGATGAAATACACCCAACTGGTGGCTGTAATGATGTAGATGGGCTGATCCTGTTTCCACTGGAGTCAATGGCAAAACTCCCATTGTGTGTGCCTGATCCTGCCTCATAGTTCAGCCGGGGGCATTGCTGCTAGAAGGTTCTAATCTAGCCCCGTTTAAAAAGGATGGGGCACTGTTCCTAGCATGGAGGGGGCCCCAGTGGAAAGAAGTGTCTTTCTGCCTGTATTTGAGATAAAACTGCCATTTAGAAAATGCTTCTCAGGTTTGAAATTTTTTCTTCTTCCTCATGATGAGATGGAAACCATGCCAATGAAATGTCCCAGGGAAGAGGGTAACAATTGCTACTCTGCAGTGAAAGAGCCCAGCTAATGTTTTACAAATACATTCATAACACAAGGCTATTTTTATTTACTTTATTTATGGGATATCCTTTATTGCAGCCCTCTGTCCAGCTCTGGGGGAGAGGACAGGCGGGTACAACATGGTCATCTGCAAAGTTCTTTCACCTGGCTGGCAAAACTCCAATCAGCAGGGTCACAGGCCAGTTTGGCACGCCAGGGCTACAGCGGGAGTTTGAGGAGCCAGTGAGGGGGTGAACTGCAGCTCAACTTTCAGAAAGCTGGATTGTTCCAGGTAAAAGTCTCTTCACATGCAGTGCTTCATCGAAGTCCGTGAGGGTCTGCTTGTGACCTGGCTCCAGGATCCGCCCCAGGAGAAATAGGAGGTTGCCCTGTTGTTATTTGTAGGCCGTGTTTGGGTGGGGGACAAGGCAGAGGAGCACCCTTTTCCTCTTCCAGCTGGCAGCCGTGAGAGGGGAGGGTAGAACTGGCAGCTGTGCGCTCACCCTGCACAAGCAGTGCTCCTGGCCGGACAGAGGAGCCTGTCTGTCTTTCCCTCCCTAGCCCGGTGACCAAGTTTACAAACCTTTATACCTAAGAGAGAACAAAAGAAAGAAGACCCCTGATTCCCCAGAGAAACCGATCCATATTATTCAAAACTCATTGGGCCTTTCCATGCTTTCCCCTGCCCTCATAGTCTGTCACATTATGAAGCACATGGTGCATTTGAGATGTAAACGCCTCAGTACAACCCCCCTAATAACTAGGCTGTCCTGCAATAAAAACAAATGCTAACCCACCAAACCCCCAGATCCCTAGTGGTTTGTTCCTGGGTTTTCACACCAAATGTCATGTTTGACTTTGCAGCCCTGCAACTGCTATATTGGCAATAATCTAGTCCTGCCACAATGCTCCACTTTGCCAATGTTTAATTCACGTTGGGGGTTCTCTCTCTGAAATGATCCCTGCTTTGACGCTGTGATCGGTATTCATGTGAGGGAGGTAGACCCTCACTTGTAGCAACTGAGATGTGTTGAGCAAAACAATCAGCTAGAACAAAGAGCCGTTTGTTCCACAGCGAATTCTGCCATTTCCACAGCAGAAATTGCCAGGCGTTTCCCAGCACCAGCCAAACCTCCAGGGCACAACCCTATAGGCAAGATGAGGTTCTTTAGCCACTGGCCGCATTGGGGATGGCGCGCAGCGTTTGACAGCAGCTGTGACACCCTCCCGGCTGCCATGCTGGTGGGGTGCTAGGCTGATCTAGTTCTTATGCTGAGAGCAAAGCCTGCTGTTGTTCCAATCACAGGGTGCGAGGGGCCCCCCTTCACCTACACAGGCCTGAGCACGGCCTTGATTTATTTCAGTGGGGGTTGAGAGGGTTTGCTCAGCTCTAGCCATGACCACTCACATGACCAGTTTGGAAAAACACTTCCTCTTCCACCTCCCATCCTTTCCCTTTTGTCTGTTAGACCGAGAGAGAAACCGCATTTGTAAAGCGGATGGATTCCAGTGCAAGGAAAGGAGGCCACTGGGAGAAAGGGTGTGAGAGACCGCGCAGTATCCTAAACAGCAGAGCTGTTAAATACATGGGACAGCTCTGCATGCCACACTAGCCCCTCACCTGGTCTGCTGTCAAAGAAGCACCTGCTTTGTGCTCCTCTGTTTGGCAGGTGTGGAAACCGCATTCAGAACCAAAGTAATAAATCTTGGTGGGGTTGGAAAGCTTGGGGGGGGGGCACCTCTCCCCGGTTTGGGCCTGGGCTACAGCCGCTGACAAAGCCCCCACAGACAAGATTTTAAAAAGCGGCACGTTGTACGGACAGCAAAGCAGCACAGGCTGCCGATGGGATGAACAGGAAAGCAAATCCAGATCCTGAATTTATCTAGGTTAAATCTTAAGACCAATAATGGTGCATATTATAGGGCAGGGGTCGGCAACCTTTCAGAAGTGGTGTGCCGAGTCTTCATTTTTCACTCTGAGTTAAGGTTTCGCTTGCCAGTCATACATTTTAATGTTTTTAGAAGGTCTCTTTCTATAAGTCTATAATATGTAACTAAACTATTGTTGTATGTAAAGTAAATAAAGCTTTTAAAACGTTTAAGAAGCTTCATTTAAAATTAAATTAAAATGCAGTGCCCCCCGGACCGGTGGCCAGGACCCAGGCAGTGTGAGTGCCACTAAAAATCAGCTCGCATGCCACAGGTTGCCTACCCCTGTTCTAGGGTCTCTTTTAGCGATGTGGGTGGGAATTGGGTATCGGTTATTCCCTTCTCCTGCGCATGAGCCAGCAATGCCCCCATCCCCTCTGAGAGCTCCAGGGCACTCTGCCAGGCTCAGAGTTGGTGGTGGAAGAATCGTTTTGTGATGAAGCAGTTACAGCTGACACCCAGGAGCCAGGCATCTCACAAGAGCAACCTGCCTCATTGCATTAGCCACCGTCATCGTTCTTGTCAGTTGCGTGAGCTCCTTCTCCAGAAGACTAGCACCTCCATGCTCTCAGCAAGGGAGTTCCAAGGCACAGGACCAGCAGAGGTGGGCTTAGCAGCTTACATGGCTGGTCAGCCCAGCACCTTGCCCAGGCAGCATGTTACAACATTTCATAATTTGACATTATTTCAGTCGGGTTTCCCTGAATGCTAGGAGGAAAAGTCCCCAGCTATCTGCAGAGTGACAGGGTGAGGTGACAGGCTAGGTTGTGCCGCTGGAATTGGATTTTGCAGGACTGCAGAATTCAGGAGGAGCAGGCCTGTCCCGTGCAGCTCTGAGACTCGCCCCTGAGCTGGGCAGAGGGGGGAATGATTGGTTCCAGGGACTGTAAATGCCAGCCCGGCTCTTCCCTGCAGCTCACTGGAAAGGCAAGGGTGTCTCAGCTCCTGAGTGAGTTGCACAATTATAAAATAAGGGGCTGTGTAATTACAGCAGCCAGCTCGCTCCTCTTGCTGTGCAAACATCACACTTCAGAGTAATACACCTCAGGTGACACCCAGGGCCAGATCCTGCCCTTGGTTGTGCTTTGCAGCCCCGCTCACTCCACTAAGGGCACGGTGTAGCCTTCTCAGTAGCCTTCTCAGTAGCCTTCTCACATACAGCATTTGCTCTTTGGGTGCAACCTTTTCTGAATGCCACTTCTGCCCCGCCAAGAGTGGCATCAAGCAATCCTCCAGCCTGGCATTTCTGCACCGTTGAATTTAATTTGGTTGTCTCCCACCATCTCTTCCCAGAGTCTTGCAGAGAAGCATTAGAATCTTCTAACCGTGACAAATGTCGTCTTTTTTAAAAATGTGTCAATTTACAAACTGCTTGTCCAATTAGCTTCCCGTTTTGATAGAAAATTTCTCCTTCCCTCCCTTGTGATTAAGTTATTCTCTGAGCTCTGGCTCTGCTAGGAAAAGGGCTAGAAAATCGCTTTTCAACCCTCCACTGATGGGGTGCCCAGCTTTTAAGCCCATAATTGCTAATGAGCTATTTATTTAAAATGCTAACTTTTGACGTGAGCTTTGGCCCTGTGTACTAGCTTTAAACTAGATGAGTCCTGTAAGCTTTCTCTCTCACTTTACAGCTTTCATTGGTTGGTTGGTTGGTTTGTTTTAATGCCAGAAAGAGTAAAAAAAAAAGTTAGAAGACCATGTGGTTTCTGGTGAACACCTCTATCTTTAAGACATCATAATTAAGAAAACCTATGTCTGATTTACTTCTCTTTTGGTAAATAATTCTACCTCCACCTCCGATTTCGTCTGTCGTCGTTAGAACCCAACATGGGGCTCACAATGGTAGCTGAGCTGTGGCCAGACATCAGTCAGCCTCTGGATAGTTATGGTTGGAAGGAAGAGCATTCAAAAGAAACAAGCTGGGTAACTCTATGCTGGAAGATTTGCTTTAACCTTTTTAAAGCAAAGTTTTTCAATGACGATTATGTTTAGAAACAAATGATCCCAGTTTTCCATTTCTGGGCTGTTCTGTTTGACGCCAAGCTGCAGTCTGGGTTCCCTGGGTACAGTCCGTGCAATGTTCCACTGGGGCTCTGAGACCTGAGGGAAACAAACTCGCTACTTCTAAAATGCTGCGGAGTTAGCAGCAACGCTCCTGAGCCCAACATGGCCTCCGAGTACCATCTCTGGCAATCAGCTGATTCTTTAGGTTGTATGCAAATTAAAAACGCATCTGCCTTCCATATGTCCCAGATACACTGCTTATATGTGTTTCTTGGATGTATTATCTTAATCATACTTATTGGCCAATCCAAAAAAATTGGAAGTTTAAAATGTTTTCAGATTCATAATAATATAAAACTAACAGCTACAAAGCAAATGAGCCATGTGCCTCAGTCCAGTTGTAGTGTGCAATTATGATGTGCATTTAGCGGTTCTATTTCTCAAATGGAGTGAAATCTGTAGACAACAACTCCTATCTCCGGTATTTTTCTCTAACAGAGATCTAAAGAAAAATTAATTACACTTCTTTGACTGATTGTTATTCTGCTGAAGTATGGTTCTAATCCTTATTAACATTCTCTAAAGTCATGCATGAAATATGACTTTTGCACCACACTCTGTGGCATATGTTTTCTCTTTCCAGTGTATTTTTCAAACTATCTTCAACCCTCACTGCTGTTCATTATTTTAAGATAGGTTTAAAGTTTGCCACAGTCTCAAAACTGATCCAGTGCAGAGCATTGCAAGGAAAAAAATGACACATCATTCTGGTCATGAACACAAATTGCTTCTGATTATTTAGCTTTGAATGTTCTCCCCATACTGTTTTTATTAAAAGTCCCAGTATATTTACTCTTGATAGTGTCTTCAATTAAGTTAAAAAGGGTCCCTTTTCTATAGCAGTATGTAAAGAAAATAGTTGTTACAACCACAAAATTACCGTAAAAACCTGGTTCTAGTAAAATACTACTTCAGTTCAACAACCACAGCACGAAGTTTGCTGTTTTCTTGTAAACTTTCCAACCCTTAGATAAACAGACTCGGTATCTTCACAAAGGAAGAAGCATCCTCTCTTTGTCTGAGGATGGCTTTACAGCCCTCTGCAAAATACAAGCTCCCTTAACAAGAAATTCCGTTTTTAAACCTTGTTAATTATGATCTGAAATTTAATTTCTTGACCCTTTGGTTGCACTGAACTTCACTGCATGAAAAATGTTGATAACAAATTGATAAGTATCTTTGGGAGAGCTCTTCAGTTCTGAACGTTTGCTTCCTTATGAGCATAGTTAATTGAAATTTGCAATACTCGGAAGGAAAGTCATTAAAGGATACTGTGACTTCAGCGAACAGATTGGCGGGAATGTTTTAATTTTCCTTTTAAGGACGAATCCTGTAGGAAATGCTGTAAGTTTACAAGTTTTGGAAGTTTCTCTTCTGCTCTTTTCAAAATAACTAATTCCTCTTTTGAAAATATTGTCTACAGAAGGTGTGATGTCAGAGGTTTGTATAGTACAAGGGCATGACTGGATCTAACGTGTCTGGAATTCAGGCGATTCCAACTTTCCACAAATTACTTAAACTCCTTGGGGAAAGCCCACAAGCTCCTCAGTCATTTTCCAGTTCAAAGAGGTTTTTACCTGATGCTTAGGAGTCAAAATGCTGACCAGGGTTGTTTTTTGGCTACTATATTTCTTTGTAGGAGTCTTTGTTTCCATCAGTCCGTGAGCTCAGAAACAGCAACCACAAGGAAGGCACTTGCAGAAACAGAATGGTAAAAATCAAAGAAAGAAGCACGGCCATGGACCAGGCTTGTCGAAAAACAAGTTAATCCCCTTTTTTAAAAAATCATAAAACCAGGCAGGATACTAATATATTTGTAACGCTGTAGCCATTCTTCAGCTAGCAGCAATTACAAAGTGTCCCTGAATGAATATTTCACATGGCAGAGGCTATAAAGCTGTTTGTACTTTGAAGGCAATGGGGTATGGGGTGAAGGACTGTTTGAAACATGTCACTTTGAACTGCGATTGAGGGTCCCATGGAGTTGACCACCTCCATCTCCTCCCATGTTCCCTCAGAAATCTGGTTCCAGTCTGCAAGCCCTGGAGCCAGTTTGAGAGTCTGGTCGAGTGGCCCCACTGTGAGATGTCAGGCTGATAAGTGAAAGTAGAGACTTACTAGTGAAGATCAAGAGTTAACTGCTTGAACTGAATCTCTTAATATGTGGCAGTAGTTCAGTATGATAACAAAGGGGGTTTCCTGCCTGGAGAGACAGATGCTGCCTTTTCAGAGAGCTGCCTTACATTTGAAGTCCCAGCATATGCTCTAATGAAGGCCATTCTGAGGCTTCAGTAGATTGAATCGCAGAGAAATTCAGAGGGGCAAAAAAACCCAAGTTGCATTTGCAGGATCTTTATGAACTAATGTTTTATGTAACCCACAAATAGCAAAGCTATCAGTGAGAGGGGGAAGTTTTATAGCACTCTTTCTGTTCCGAATCAGAGCAGTCTTGTGGTTTAAGGTTTAGTAAAATTCCTTGCAAGATGACCAGATAGGTAACGATCCTGGCAGAGCTGAGAAGGGGACATTGTGGAAATACTGTAATTGTTCATGGAAAATATTAAGACTTCACTACTGTCTGAAAGCTTTGATGTTGTTATTGCTATTAGCATGTATATGGGTATAGTGCTAGGTACTGTACCAATGTAGAGAAAATGAGGGACTCTCTGCTCCAAATAATTTGTGTATTTACCTTCAGATTATTGAGAGTTTTGATGTGAACTAATGGACATAATTCTCTGCAATGTTGCCCCTTCTCTGTCTGTGTGTGTGTGTGTCTCTCTCTGTTCCTCTGGAAAAGAAGGCAACTTTGGAATGAGAGAGAGAGAGACCAAGCAATCAAGGTGTTCAGACAACACAGTGATGGGAAAAGAGTAAAACTGTACACTGCATGTTCTGAGCAGAGAAGACGGGGGAGTGGAAAACGTTTCTCATGGCTTTTCACTTTAATTGTGTTTTCATGATGCTTTTGCATTTTCTTGCTCTAGACGTCCAGTGGTTTTACTAGAACAAGCACTTGCAAAATGCAATTTTTAAATTTTAATCCTAGAATATTAATCAAAAGCAAATGATAAATTGTGCATTCAGGTCTCATCATTTCAGTTCCAGCTGTGCAGGTTAGTGACACAAGTTATTCAATCAGGGAATGGACACAGTGCTTTGTCACTCTCGTAGTTGTGAGTTAGAATAAACGAATATTTACAGGGAGATGCTGGGGAGTAATTCTGATAGGGAAACAGATTTTATGAAGACATTTGTGACTAATTCAAATAATAAATTGAGAACCCATGACCAGCTCCTGGGCACTTTGTAACAGAAGGGGAGATGAAATTTGTCAAATAAATAATTTGTCTTGAGTGATGTGCTCAGTGACAGGCTTGACGAGAGCGGAGTGCACATTTCTCAGTTGGTTTTAATTTGGGTGCCAACAGTAGGTAGCAGTGCTATGCTGGCAGGCAGTTAAAAGCTAATATATGGAGATATACCTATCTCCTAGAACTGGAAGGTCATTGAGTCCAGCCCCCTGCCTTCACTAGCAGGACACAGTGATTTTGCCCCAGGTGGCCCCCTCAAGGATTGAGCTCACAACCCTGGGTTTAGCAGGCCAATGCTCAAACCACTGAGCTATCCTTCCCCTCTTATGTGGATTGGAATAAATTAGAGCTTAAAATGCCAGGTTTTTCCTAAGTAACGGCTTAAAAATATTTTGCTTCTTGTTTTGAATTTGGGTCACCTAATGCTGGGAGTTTATACAGGTTAGATTCATACTTTTAAATTTCATGGCCAAATTTTTCTCTGACATCTCCAGTAATTCCACTGAAGCCATGTAAAGCCCATGTAAAGTTTGTGCAGCTTTATCTAACCTAGGCCTTTCAGAAGGAAGCTGCTAGAAGAGCGTGAACTCTTCAAACTCATGATAAAAGTGGTGTTGTTAAGGATAAATACAGAGCAGCGTTTAATAACTATAATTAACATATGCAGTTGTTTTAAAGGAATAGGAGCAGGCAGTGTGTCCCATTTTGAGGGAAAAAAAGAGCTTTTAACTTGATTTATCTGAAGAACTTTGTCCTGTACCTTTACTTATTTGAAAGGGGGAATTCAAAACCTCAGGGCCATTTCATGCTCAGGCTGAACACGACATCAGAACAGGCCTGATGCATGCAGCCAGTACATGTTGCTAAGTGTCCTGTTATGAGTAATGGAGCTAAACTGTCATGTGAGCCATGAGCTCGGGCTGTGGGCTGTGTCCATGCATCCATCCATCTTTCCAGAGAGAGGAAGACAGGGACAGAGATGTGCTCATTGATGTGTCTGTTTCACAGAGTTGCACCTTCCTGTAGTGCAAATTCCAGGCTGCTGTTCTGTGACAGACAGAGAAATGCTGACACTTCAGTATTGTTGTTTTAATTTATTCTGGATAATGGGATTTGTCATTGTACCTTGATGAAGTGAAAGTAAATGCTGTTGCTTCTGAAAGTGAAACTCATTTCTAGTAACTCCAGTCAGGGATTTGACTCTCACAGTTTGTACTTACTGGTCTGTCTTTGGTATTCTGTACCAGAGGACTGTACTGCTGCCTGGTACTCGGCCTCCAGAGCTCTTCACACCTTGGGCAGGAGCATCTGTATAGGAGGCATTTAGCCAAATGTACCATTTAGTGCAGGCTTCAAATAATGGGAAAACATCCTTATGATCTCGTACAGTGCCAACACACGTCACATGCATCTGCACGGTCTGTAGAAGGGCATGAGGAAGCTGGAGCATATCCTCACTGTGGCATCCTAAAAGAGCCCTGCAAGATTGCTGGTCCTAATGCAGTTGCTCCTTCTGTTTTGCCAGGAGAAAACACCGCTTTGACACGCTGCCGGGCCTGTGCCAAGTGATGGACAAGCTCTAGAGAGCCATCAGGCTGAGGAGAAAACCCAGTCCCCTGCCCCAGGAAACGGGACCGAGGTGCTGGATGTCACTTGCGGTTACAATGTACTCAGTTGCTCTGGAGCATTGAACAGGGAATCCTGCAAATAGGGTGACCAGATGTCCCGATTTTATAGGGACAGTCCCGATTTTTGGGTCTTTTTTTTATATAGGCTCCTATTACCCCCCCAACCCCGTCCCGATTTTTCACACTTGCTGTCTGGTCACCCTACCTGCAAACCAATCAATATTGGTATTGTGTGTCCTGTGGCCATCTGATCCTTTGCCCTAAATGTTTCTTTGGCACTATTAGAAAATTGCAAGGGGATGTCATGTATTAGTGGAGAGATCTTTGGTAGTACAGTTTTGCTACCTCATCTTTCCGTTCAGCAATCTGCAAACCCTACTGAAGGAGAAGCATCCCTTGCTATCCCTTCAGTTGATGGGCTGTGGCAGAGAGTGGCTCACACAAGCTCTGAAAGGTGAGTGCACCAAAAAGAACTCGTTGCAGTGCAGTTTACAGCGACGTTGACTGCTGGACAGATAGAATGTGCTGTGTGTTTGTGTCAGTCATTTCATGCTCTTGGGTCTGTTAAGCACACAGAATAGGGAAGTATCCAATGAGATAATCCATCCCTTACCTGTTCTGGTTTTATAGCAGTGAGAGGAGAATCAGGCCTTTAAACTTTTAGGATTAAGTCATCCTCGGATAGCAACTGGACTCCACCGAAATCTTTTCGAAGCCATGGCCATGTGATACAGTGCAAAGACTGCAGGAAAAATGCAATCTTCAAAGATCCCTCTCTTCGTTCTTTCTAATGCAGCAGTGTCCCCATAGCACTAGGTACATTGCATCAAACAGGCCTGAATTTCAGGAAGACTTGCCGTCTATCTGCAGTCCTTACATGGCATGTTACCTGGGTCTCTGGGCACCTCACAGCACCCTGCTGAGGTAAGGCAGTGCTGTTATCCCTGCTGGGCGATGCGGATCTGAGGCACAGAGAGGCTAGCCAAGGTCACACAGGGAGTGTGTGGCAGAGCAGGGAATTGAATCCAGGGCTCCCAAACCCTAAGCTGGTCTCTTAACCACTGGACCATCCCTCTTTTCCTGCTTCCACTTAGCCAGGGGGGATGAAGACAAGCCCTTTCCTTCTCCCCCCCCCTCTCCGATGCTCTTGCTCCTCACATCCTCCGGCAGCCCAGCCAAGCTTAGCTTCATGCCAGCTGCAAATCCCTCTGCAGGCTCCACAAATAAGGTTGCTTCGTGCACACTTTGTTCAGGGAGCCTCTCTGCTACGTGCAGCTGCTGGGAACACAAAGGAACCTCTGGGTCTTGGTTTACCAGCAGCGCTTGCTGGGTCTAAAGACGGTTATCTTCTGACACATGAGCCTTCAGGTGCCCACCAAGAGGCCCCTGGCAAGGGCAGCCCCAAGAGGAAAGAGATTTCATCATTCTGCGTCAAATGCACGGGTGCTGAGAGAGAGACCCTAGGAACAGGCTCTGCAGGAGGAAGTGGAAGCCTCATTCTTGTGTGTCTGCCTCACATCTTCTCCATAACAGAGCTGTCTGCTGTGCTGTATCTCGCACACTGAAATACTTCTGCCTGCCCTCTATTGAAGGTACAGGAAAGCCACCTGACTCATTAAGAGGGGGAGATATCTGGGACGGAAAGAGAGCAAAACCAGACGTGGCTTAGGCTATGCAGAACCAAATGGTTGGAGTTGGTTGCAAACCCAGGGTTTGGTTTTTGGCCCGTCTCTAATCTCAGGCTGGTGCACTCAGAGATGCAGAGAGCAGAACTTGGGAGCAGAAGAGGATGCAGAAGCTTTCTTCTCCTGCAGTCAGTTCCCAGTAGCATGGCAGCTGAGCTGTTAATTCCTGGGCAGGCGCTGCAGGAACAGGTCGGGGATGTCTCTGAGCAGGGGGAGTGTGTTGAGGACTTCATACTGTCATCATTTCATAGTCTGGTTCTTTATGTTTACATTTAATAGAAAATGTATTTACAGCTTAACTGCCCATGCTGCGAAGTGTGTTTGAGCCTGACTTGGCCCAACTTCTGTGAGCATCACCCCGGGTATAAGGCAGGTGCAACCACTGTTCTCCCAAGGGGCCTGGGACCAGCCAGCACAGCTCCCAGTGGCATAGCGGGGTTGCTTGGGGATATGCTGAGCCAGTGACTCCCTGGACACGGACACTGACACTGGCAGGACTTTTTTGTGGAGTCCTTGTGGCAAATTAAAGCTTCCTCCTGCAGCAGAAACACCATCTGTGCTTCCCTTTGGTAACTGGGCACTGCAGCCTCCAGCAGGGGTAGGAAGGGGAGTGCATTTTGCTTGAGCACATGCATGTATGTGTGCATGCGCGCGCGCGCGCGCACACACACACACACAGAGAGAGTGGGGGATGAATACCTCTGAGAAGATAGAACTTAGTTACCTAAAAGCGAGGCTCTGCTTAACTTGCGATATTGTGGATTCTGTAGTATTCAGCTTCCACCACAATTTTGACAGTAGAAGCCCTGGCTGCCCTGGAAGCTGAGAGTCAGAGTCCCCGATCTCGGCCCTGGGCTCTCTGCTCTCTGCCCCAGGTGGCTGACAGCGGAAAATCGCAGAAAAGTATTAATGGGCTTTATTCCCGTGAAGAATAAGATCCGTTATTACTTCTCTACAATTTTCCATGGCTTGTCCACAACTCAGCCACAATCTTTTGACAATCATCCCACAATTCAAGCAGGACCTTATCTATAAGGGAAAAGTTCCAGACTGAGTGTGCTGAGCGTCACCCCTTGCAGCTGTTTATGTTGCCGTGTCCTGCTTCTTTTCATGACCCATCTCTGCTGGGGCTGGATCGTCTGTAAGAGAGAGATAAGACTCCTTTAAAGCCCAGCCAACACCAGCACACTGTCCTCAGGGCAAGTTGGCACCTGATCCTTGTCCTGAGTCAGCATTTCCCTGGGAAGGCTTCCATGGGCACAGTATCTGACAGGTGTTGCCAGTGTGCTGCCTGGGGATGAAAGGAACCATGTACACGGGTGTGAACCTGCAGGGCTGAGTGCAGAGGGATGCTGGCCTGGGTTCGCGCACTCCGAGCGCTTGGCCATAGAGGCTGAACGTCAGGCAGTTCATGACAATCTCTCTCTTGCCTACAGAAACTGTTGAGCGAATTAGTATCACTGCTTTTACGTTCTGGCATGTCCAGAGCACACGAGGCACTGCCCTGACCCATGGAAGGAGGTCACAGCTGAGAAGACAAGAGCATGCAGAAAGGGAGACGATCCCAATAGCTACACTTATATAACGTGTGTGCTTTTGAATATTCATTTAGACATCTGCTGTTTTTGTGATGCCCTGGCTGCACACGCCCTGTCCTGGTGTAAGTTAAAGTGGTGCAGCCCTCGCTAGTGTGGACGCAGTTATTCCTGTGTAAAGATGTTCACACCAGTTTAGCTCACTCCTGTTTGGGAAGGGGAATAAAGCTCTTTTATAGAGATGTAACTGTACCCGCATTAACCATTGTACCAATAGAACCCTACTGGTATAAAATCACACCCTAACCCAGCGGCTCTCACAACACACCTCTTGCTGGTGGCTGCTCTGCCAAAGTTTCCTAAAATACTTAATTAACTTTAGGAAAAACAAATAAATAGGCGTGTATACACCTCCAAATCACTGTAATTGATTTATGGAGGGTTTGTTTTTTCAGACTCAATAATAAAAATAATTTACAGTTGTATTTTAGTGACCCTGGCTCCCACTGCCCCCCAGCCCCACCCTATTGCCAGGCTCCCTTCCATGGCCTCGCAGTCCAGGCTCACCCCACTCCTTGCCTCTTGACCATGGAGCCCAGTAAGGCTGGCCCTGCTGAAGCCCAGAGCCAGAGTCCCACAGCTGGAGATGGGAGGAGGCAGCTGGAGCCCTGCCAGCCCGGGGGGCTGAAGCCCGGAGCCCTGCAGCTGAAGCTGGGAAGGGTGGGGTGGAGGGCTGAAGCCCACCGCCGGCGTCCCATGGCTGAACCAGGGGGGAGCGGGGCAGAAGCCTGCCCCTGGAGCCCCTGGGTGCAGTAGGGAGGGGCTGCTGCTTTGCCACCTCCCCCATCTCTGCACAAGAGGCTGTCGTGGCTGCCGGAAAAACCCCTGGTGGCTGCATGTGGCACGATGGCAGCATTTGAGAAACACTGCCCTACCCAACATAGTTATACCAGTCCCTGTGTGAGAACAGCCCCACCTGTCTGTCCCGGACAGCATAGATAGCCAGGAACACACTGTACAGGCTGCATCCAGCCTTTACAAATGGTTCTCAGGTTGGCATTTGTGCATGGTTAGAATAGGCTCCCGTTTGAACTGGATTCTCCCCCCTTTCTAAATCTCCGTCCCTTTTTCAGACTTGCTCCTGGACTCTTGTGCCATCTGCACAGAGTTTGAGGGGGTGATGCATATTTCTCATGCCACTTCAGTTCTGGTTAAATGGTGTAAAAAATCTAAGATACTGTATGCAAGTTCTGAGGTTGGGGGCACTAAAGTACAAATTCAAACTGCTCTGGTATCAAAATCATTAGCAAAATGCAAAGTTGTGACTCAGCCTAATGTAATCTCACTGTTCCATTGCCCGGTCAGTGGAGTGTTTTACCAGAGGGTAGCATAAGCATCTTTTAAACTAAGTATTCATTCAAGGTGGAAATAAACTGAACTGAAAATGACTGAGGAGTGAGCAATGAGCAGTCCCCATAGGCCGGATCACAGTAGGAGAAAACACTTAAAGTTTCTTTAGTGCTTGCAAGTTCAAAAGTCATGGCTGGATTCAATTAGCCTGGGAGAGTCTCCGTGATAAACAATTCCTGTGGTCTTGAAGCAAAAGGGCTAGCTGCATGCAGCCGCTCTAACTACTTGGGCTCACCCTTTTCCCTTTGTGTTGGGAGGAACTGTCTCTCTGAGTGAAGGCTCGCCACAGTGTGTACGCGAACTCTGCCGAGTGAAAGGAAAATACAAATAGATATTCTTTCTGGTTAATGCATTTTTGGTTAGAAAATTCCCCAGAGCATCAGTTTAAAATAGACATGATGTTAGTGCAATTCCTTATTTTCTTTGATAAAGAACTGGAACATGTGGGTCTGTGTGTGCCTGTATCTGTGTGGTTGTGTGTGCAGCCTTGTGGATAATGTGCACATGGGGGTGAAGATGGGTGTTGCCGAAGTACCTGGCCTACCCACAGCCAGCGCAGAACCAGACAGGTGAAAGGCTATTGGCTGCCACATTTTGTGTGGTGCCCTCCCTTGGGCATACTATCTTCTGGAATCCTACTTCCAAGAATGCTGCCACAATCCATCACCAGGGTTCAGTTCGGTAATAACCACCCAAGTCCAAGAGAGGAGGAAGGACCCAGGCTATGTGTGTGAAATGGAGGCCCATTCTCCGCTCCCTGAGCACCCCCATGTTTCGCTGTTTCTCCCACTGACAAAGCGCATTGTCTCAGTACTCCTGAGAAAGGTGCAGAAGCCCCAGGGTGGCTGGATCATTTTGTAGTGCTTTCAGTTTGTCAATCAGACCCTGTTTTGGTAAGAAAAATGCCTTTTTATGCTACACCTTTTGCATGTAGATAGTGACTATAAAAGGTGGCATTTCAAAGCCTGCGGACACCATGAGTGATATTTAAGAGGATTCCTCTTCTTAAATGATGTGGGGCCAGCACCTCACCTACCTGATAGCTGCCTTGTGTGTTACTCCAGGCTTCAGGATTGGTCTCAGAGCTGCTTCTTTCCAGGCCAGCTGGGCCCATGGTAACTTGATGAACCTTTAGCCTTTGTGTTTGCACTTTATTTTCACATGGGTCAGTGCATTCAGAAAATAATTTTCCCAATATCAGCTATCCCACTAGCATTTCTTCATCCAGTATGTTCTAAAAGAAACTCCCCCATTCGGAGCCCCCGCAAGCAATCATTTCTTGTGATGAACATGTTTTGCTGGCATTAATTCATCTTTGCAGCTTTGTAGTTTTAAATGCTCTAAATGAAATCTTAATAGTGAAGTCCAACAAACGACTCCTATTACACATCCAGCTATCTAGTTGGCTATAAAACGTGTCTAGAAATCCAACTGTTTTGCATGTAGAGTCATAAGTCGTGAAGGTTGTTGAAATATCTCATCTTCAGGATCTCAGTTATCCTTCTGCATGCTTATCTAATGCTGAAGATTTATGCTCACATGCTTAGGGATAGGTTGCAGAGTATCTGTACAGTAATTGTAGAACACCAGATGCTTCCAGTATATACAACTCTTTTATTTATAGCAAAACTTATTAACACTGATAAGCTTCCTTTTGCAGCACATAAAGGAAATACTAACATCTCCCCAGCTCAATGGAGCCCACTCAAACAACTGTGAGTGAAAGATATGAAGCTTTGAGAAATATGTTTTCTAGGCAACAAAACAAACTGTGTAGGAGAGTTCAGTGAACGCTCTTAGATCATGTATAGTATTGTACCTCTAGCATATGAAGAGTTAGTTTCCATAGCAGGCCCTGATTTAACTCTTTACGGTGAAGTTCATTTTAATGCATGTCTCTGTGAGTACTCAAACCCCACTTAACACAGAGATGTAGGCCCTGCAGAAATCTTGCATTTTGAGGGGAGAGCAGATGTGGCGCTCTCCAGGCACAAATTTCCAAGGCCCCATCTACTTCAGCTTATGAAACCTTTTCATAAATACATCTCAGTACCGGCACCAGCAGTGGCTCGTGACCAATCAGAATCTAGAATTTCCAAATGCCATTTTTTGATGTTGCTGCAGTTAACAAAGCAGGGGCTACACGTACGTGTGAGGAGGTGCATGAGGAACCACTAATCTGTCATTGAAATGTCGACTCTTCAGATAATTGTGGCTGTGCCATCCGCTGGTCGGGAGCAGCAAAAGAAGGTTGGGCAGCTTCATTCAAAATGTTTGTTCAGCAGACTTTGTCCTTCTCCCTCCACCTTCTGTGGCACCCTTAGTGACACGCCTGCACGTGCCGTCTTTGCCAAAGCTAATGCTCCCCTGCATGTGGATCTGGCAATGTGACACGCACCTTGTCATACTTATTGCTTAGATATGTTACTGTAATGAAGCAGTCTCTAGAACAACAGCACTTGGATGGATTGCTAACGATTATACATGCTCAGGGGGAACTGTTATAATAACATACAGTCATTTACAATGGAAACATCACACGTCTGACGTCGGTGGTTAATTGATTATTAAACCAACAAACCCTGAAACAAATCAACCTTGAAAAATAAACAGTAAATGTAAATCAATACACTTAAAAACAGAACAAGAACTCTGCCCCAGGCAGAGATTTTGACTGCCCAAAAGGAGACGAGTCAGAGACTCCATGAGATCTGCTAGCGACTTCGCTATCATCGTGGAGTTTCCATGGAAGCTAGTGATGAGCAGTGGTCGAAAACCCATAGATAGATTATAGTAATTTTTCCATCAGTGTGCCCATATTTCTTCTGTTAGCTCTTAATTTTTGAGAGCAAATGAGCAACATGCAAATATATCTATATTGAGCAGGCACCTAAAGTGTCCTACATTTTCAAATTGATACAGTATTTTTCACTTCTGTCCTTCTAAAGGGCTGCTATGTTTCACCCCAGAGATGGCTGAATTTCAGGGGTGATCCTCACATATATTCTAGTGTCTTTAATTATCTTTCATCTCAAAGAATCCCAAACTGCCTTATAAACAATGAATATTGTGTATTATTATTTCATTGATTTAGTACTGTGCCCATGATCTGTCGCAGCCATCTCAATCAACCCATCTGCCAGAGACAGCATCGCTCCTACATACATCGGTGTCTAGCACAGTAACCCAGATGCACTTCTTGGGCATTGGGCTCTCAGACTAGCTTAGACAGGCTAAGTTGTTACAAAGGACTGCTAGAGTTGTGTTATTCATACTCTTGATCACGAAGGGTTTCTAACAAATAATTACCTCTAAAAATATTTACAATTAAGAATTCTGCGTTGGCATTAGAAATCTAACCATTTTGATTCCTTCTCCCTCGTTGTTTTCCATAAAGCACTGGCACTGGGGTTATCTAAAGGAAAACTGGAGCTCAATGTTGACCTCTTTAAATATTTGTCTTGCACTTCTCCTTTTAGAATGTGTCGCCTTCCTTAGCGATCCCAGATAACACTGAACTGCAGTGGTTGGTGACACTGGATCTTTGTTGGTGTGAGAACCAGATAACCCTACAGAGCAAACACAATGGTAGTTCAGTAAAAGCAAAGAGCCTTTATTCCGTGCAGTTCCGAGCAGCATGTCTTGCATGGAACCATTTAGGAACTTTTCTGTGGAAACAAACTTGCATACATTTTATAGTTCAGCACAATTCCTAAAGTGCTGGAGGGGTTCAGCCGTAGTCATGGAGAAAAGAACACCTGTTCTCTCCCTGCTAGTCAATGCTGGGATAGACATCAGCATCAGATAACCTGCTATAATCAATGGCTGTCTTGTGCCATTTGTGTCCAGTATGTTAAGGGAAGGAAGGACCTCTTCTGTGCCACAATCCATCACCACTTGGTGGGCTTGAGCAGCCAGGCATTCTGTACAGGAGTCTTTTCCCATAGATCTACTTTATGAAGCAAGAGAACATGGACACAAAGATGTTGGCCCTGTTTCTGCTCTCAATGAAACATGCACAATCCATGTGTCCAGAGCAGAATTCACTCACCGCTTCTGCTTCCTCTTGAAAGAAATTTGCATTTCAAGATGGGCCTCTCTCCAGCTCAGCTTCTGATCTGCAGGGAAGTCAGAATTCCAGGCTGTTTCTATGGCAGTGACTGTGATGTCATAGATGCAGAATAATGACTTCACTACAACAGCAGGTGGGTTGGCAGGGGAAGAACTCTGGGCTAACCTGGAAGTGTTATGACAACAAGCAGCGTATGAAAAATTGTTCAATGTAGGACTTGGCTTCTGTGTACAGAAGGCAAAGGCCTTGCAGCTGTGGCACTGACCTGGAACTCAGGATACATGGATTCTAGTCCCACCTCTGCCACAGAAGCCCAGTCTGACCTTGGGCAAAGCACTTACTCTCTTCCCTCCTCCCCTGGACCAGTGGCAGCCACTCCTAAAGAGTCAAATTGTGCTCCATGCCATATGCAGCTCTTCCCTGCAGGGTAATGCCTCGTCTCTAGGATGCAGCTGAGCTCAGTTCATGGGGAGAACAGAGGCTGGGTGCCACAGGAACGGCCTCATTTGCACTGGCCTGGAAGGGGCTGATCATCACAGAAGGAAACGAGGTCTGCAGTTGTAGCCAGCAAAAAATTGGCCAAAAATCAACAGAAGCATGAAATCATAAATGAGGTTTATTTTGGCATTATCTGGCCTGTCTTCATCGCACTGGTTCTGGTTACAGCAGCAGTTCTCAACCAGGAGTCCAAGGCCCCCTGCGGGGCTGCGTGCAGATTTCAAGGGGTCTGCCATGCAGGGCTGGCATTAGACTCCCTGGGGCCCAGGACAGAAAGCGAAGTGCCACCATCGGGGCTGAAGCCAAAGCCTGAGCAATTTAGCTTCACGGAGCCCCCTGTGGTGGGGGGTCCAGGGCAATTGCCCCGCTTGCTACTTCCTAACGCTTACCCTGGCTTTGATATGCAGAAATCCAGTTGTTGTGGCACAGGGAGGCTGTGGTATTTTGATAGCCTAGTGGGGGGGTTCAGAAAGAGAGAGGTTGAGAACCCCTGGATTACAGGATCCATTTGCAAGCCTAGATGTAGTTTTTCTCAGTGTGATTTTAAGAGAATTCCTTCTTCTGCTAAACACTAAGTAATATTTATCTGTGCCCATGCTCGGAAGGGCAGGGAAGCAGAGCATGCCAGAGAGGAGGAACTATTGCCTTATTACAGGAACTTAGCTCTGTGTGAACCCAGCAGCCATGAGGTGGCAGAGTGGGTTTAAACTCAGCTGTTTTGGAATCACCACTGACTAATGTTTGAAACCTCAGTGTTCACTTTTACCTGATGTTCAGTTTATCTCCGCTTCACTTGCTTTTTAAACCTGACATTCTTTGCTGTTTTCAGCTTTACATACTTCCCTTGGCAACCCAAACTGTAACCCGCTTTGACTGTTTCAAATATTTCCCCCTTAACTTCCATCTGCACAGGTGAAAGATGAATTTGGCCATTTAAAGCACATTCAGCAATATCTTACACTAGAGATTCCCTGAGCTGATGACAAGGACATTGATTTTAAGGAACCATGGAGCGAATCCATTTCCAATGTAACTGCTAGTGACTTAGTGGCGCATACTCGGGCTGAACTTGGCTCGTGTTTTTTCCTAAAAGCTCTAGCAGCTGCATTGATGGTGCAAAGGACAGCACAGATCGCTGTTTCTACCAATATAGTTTGTTGGCTCAGTCTTCCTGAAACAATGTAATGTAAACTCTTACCAGCAGGGCCAGCTCCAGGTACCAGCCTGGCAAGCAGGTGCTTGGGACGCCCGATCCGGAGAGGGGCGGCATGTCCAGGTATGGGGCGGCAATTCGGCGATGGTCCCTCAGTCCCGCTCAGAGCGAAGGACCTCCCGCCGAATTGCGGCCGCAGATCCCCATCGTGGCTTTTTGTTTGTTTGTTTGTTTGTTTTTTGGGCTGCTTGGGGCAGCCCCTACTTACAAAAAGAGCTGACTAGGGAAAAGCATAACACTGGTGCTTTATGTTCTCCCCATCCAGCTTTCACACACTCACAATTCACAGTGAAAATAAAGCCTGAACTGTGATATATTTATTCAGATTCAAAAGTTTAAAATAAAATCACAACCTTGTAACTAAGCAAACAAATTCAGATCAATGTTCTTTGTGGCATAAGGACTGATTCTGTACTTCTTCCTCACGCTAAACTTCCATTGACTTCAGTCTGCAGAACTCCAAAGGGAACTTTGTCTAAAATCAGGCCCAAAACACAAGCAATGAAAAAAAATCACTGGGCTTAATTTTGTGATCTTCAATCAAGCAAGATTTCCACTGACTTCAGTGCAAGTGCTATTCAGTTAAGACCCACACAGAATTCAGCCCACTTACAGGAATCTGACTTGCAATGTACAGATGAGAGTCTACAATGAAGTTATTGTATGTTGTGGATTGTGCAAGCCCTGTATTTAAGATGACTTGGAGTGTCGGTGTTGAGTTGTGGTGAGTCCTTAAATCATATGTATATGTGATACAAGGACTAATACCTGGGGATTTGTTGATATGATTAGAGCATGCTGCTCTGCTCACTTAGTTCATTTCACATCTGCCTCCGGAGCAACCTCAGGAGGAGTTTCCTTTGATTATTTTCCCTCACAACAGCCAACACAGTTTAAATAAAACAGGCTATGCATAATTAAAGGTGTCATTGCTTTCTCACTTAAAATAGTAGAAGGGCAGTGGACATAATTTCCTACTTAGCACTTAAAGGCTGCTCTTATTAACTATTACTATGATTAGTATTTACTAACCTCATTTTCATACTGGCATGCTGTCTTCAAGCCCTAAAGCCATTCTGTGTCTAATGTAATGCACGCAGCACAGCAGGGTATGCACCAGGTCTAAAGAGAGGGTGTAGACGGCATACAGAAATGCATGGGGTGCAGTAGGGATGCACAGTGCCTAAAGAGGCTATATAGAAATACAGGAGGAGGTTCTTCTGACCCCGGGACAGTTCTAGGAGAGACATGCAGGGAAGCTAAGCCCATCTCGCTGCCCAGCGTGTGCAGCCTCCCGCATCGTTCCCCATCCAGGCTTTCCCAGGTTGGGCCATTCACCTGCTTGAAACTCTTTAAACGCAAGAGTAACGGAAAGCATCTGGAGTGATTTCCTCCTTTCAAGAGAGCGCTTTGGACCCAGTGCATTGTGGGCATTGTGCTGTCATCACACCCCAACATAATCATGTTGGAACCATGCTCATGTGGTGGACAGCTGTGGTTCCTGGACAATGCACTGGTTCCAGGGTAGGAGGTGCCCACATTCAGAGCTAGCCTTGTATCTCCTTCCACAGGGGGAGAGGTTGTTAGCACTGCCCCCAGCCCTGGCTTGCATGCTGCACAAGTCTGGTGTGTGCTTATTTCATTAGCATAACAGAATCTGCACCTCCTGGTTTATTCCCCTGAGAACTGGAGGCATGAATAAAGAGATCACGCCCTGCTACTGGCCGTACTTTTGCCATTAAAGAGTGAAATCATGAAGAATCCTATGTCAGGGCTTGTGCTGATTACAGAGAGAAGCAGCAGATACAGTCTGATGTCAGGCAACCACACGCCCCGTCACAGACTCCAGGCCCTGGCAGCAGCAGCTGTTTGCACTGTAACCCTGAGATTACTCAGTGTCAGGCCCCAAATGATCAACTCCTCCACGGTCCATTTAGAAAGTTAAAAGATCTGACAATGACAGGGTTCGTCCTCTCACTATTCATAGGAATTAGCACCAAACTGCCAATGAAGCAGTGGACTGCTAGGGCTTGTCTGAACCTAGCCGGACAAGGCAGGCATTGAGTGGAGATTACTGATTGTATCCCTCCTGTGGTCTTGCCACCCTTAAAATAAAAATAAATTAATGGAGATGTCCTATCTCCTAGAGCTGGAAGGGACCTTGAAAGGTCATTGAGTCCAGCCCCCTGCCTTCACTCTTAGGACCAAGTACTGATTTTGCCCCAGATCCCGAAGTGGCCCCCTCAAGGATTGAACTCACAACCCTGGGTTTAGCAGACCAATGCTCAAACCACTGAGCTATCCCTCCCCTCTTATCCCATCCGCCTATCACCTTGCTCTGCCCTTTTGTCTCTCTTCCAACTTTTGCATCCTACATAATGCTAGACGGGGAGCAGTCTGGTCGGGCAGGGCCTGTCTGCAGAACTCAACACAACGGAGGCTAATAATAATTAATAATAATTGCCCCTGGTGTATGGTCATTTGTACACATGCTCATCTGTTGAAATAGTTCAGCTGTCACAGGGAAATAGACACCCATACTGGCAGCATGTGCCCCGATGGGTGGAGCTACGTCTCACCATCAAATCTTTAAAAAACCCACCTCGCTAATAACAAACCAGTAATACCCCTGGTTGGCCAGACTTAGCCGGCTGTACCAGATTCCAGGCCGGGTCAGAACATTTCCCTCAAAATATGAAGGAGAAGAAGTTCACAGAAATGCTCGCTCCAGATCTACCCACCATATCCCTGCTCATTCGTCCCCAGGAGAGTCACGCTATCTTGTCCCCTGTGTACGTGCAGATGGCTTCTGCCGGCAGATGGCAGAGATGGCAGTTCTGTCCCATCCCTCACCCTTCTTTCATAGTGGGCTCTGACCTGACGTCCCCTCCTTTCGACAGTTGCTGAGTGGCCCCTGTGGGAATTGACGGGTGGGTCTCAGTTGACGCTATCTGGCCACCTTTGGGGCAGTCTCAGCAGAGGCTGTTTTGGCTGTGGAAACTGAACTTCCCTGTTCGTGGTAGAGCTGGTCTCCAGGGCCAAGCTGGGGCACTTGGACAGGGAGGGGACGATGCAGAGAAGAGCCTCTGCTCTATCTGTTCTGATGGCTTTCAGGCCCTCACCTTTCTCAAAGGCTAAATTCATTCAAGACATTCTTATGCAGAGTCTCTGCTGGCTCTGCGATTGCTCTGGAGTAGAGTGGCACTATTCATTGGGAGGCTTTTCAGTCCTCAACACCCGATGTGAAAACAGAACCGGAACCAGAGCGAACAGGAGTCTTGGGTCCTTTGAGTAGCTGTGAAATGAGGCAGGTTGAAATGGTGAACAAATGAGAGGGCAGCCACTTAGCATCACATTTCTAACTTTGTCCAACCCAAATTAAAAGGAAAGCAGCAAACCTTGGCTGCCACTAAGTCACAACCTCGGCTCATTCCGTGGGCTGTTAAATATCGGACAAACCTCTGGTTAACTTTAGCCAGGGCCAGTGACAAGGGGCTTATTGCCATTGTAAATTGTAGGTAACAGTTTAATAGTTGTAATACCTGGAATGTTTGTTTTAATCGTGTCTGGGGTGGTGCAGAGCAGGAAAAGCATCTGGATCTGCAGTGGCTGAAGTAGAAAGTTGTTTTTCTGTTTACCATATGCCCCTTTGCCTGTCAGAATGCTGTCCGAGTGTGTTGCGTGTGCACGCTGTGTATGTGCCGTTAGTGGGTGAGTGTGCAGTCTGGGTGTGAACGTGGCTTGTTAAGGTTACATCGAGCTGTTCACCAGAGATTCAAAACCCATCTTGTTCTCGCTGGGAAAGCTCCCCATGGCTTGGGAGGTTCCAGAATCCCATTGCTACTGAGCTAGGGGCTGGTTTCCGACATGGAACTCAGGCCAGGCCAGCTGTGTCTAACTGCTGCAGCCTAACGTGTCGAGCCGATGTGTGTGTAACTTACCCCTGCTCACGGTCTGAGAGCCGCCAGGTCAGACTCCCACTTGGGGTGTAAGTAGGTCTAGGAGTGGCTAAGGGTCTGTCTACGCTGCGGTGAAAAACCCTTGGCTGGCCCATGCCAGCTGACTCGGGCTGCGGGGCTGTTTAACTGTGGTGTGACCATTCAGGCTCTGGGTCTAGGACCTTGCAAGGTGGGAGGGTCCCAGAACATCAACCCCGCAGTTCAACAGCTCCCTAGCCCGAGCTCTCGAGTCTGAGTCGGCCGGCATGGCCAGCTGCGGGTGTCTCGCTGCAGTGTGGTAAGGGAGTGTGGATGTGGCTGCCCTGTCTCTGAGTTTGCTTCTCATTCTGGGGGTGGGGGGGGCCTTACACAAAAAGCACTTTTTAGAGGCAGGAAACGTTCCCGTTAACCTGTGAATAATGGCCAGGTAATAAATGGGGCTTTGCAGAGCTCAGCATGGCAGGTCTGTTGTTTCTCTCTGTGAGACCAGCCCTGGGATGGATGGGGAGGGGAAGGGAGAAGGGGAGTGGATTTCGTATCCTGAGTGAGAAGAGAAACTAGGGGCTTTCCGCCACTGGGCTGGGCTAGGCCTTAGTCTCTGTCCTGACCATGTGGCGCTGCATTCCCCCGGGGTAGTCCTGTGCTGCCTCGAGCCTCACACACCCTGAAGCACCGTGTCTGCCCTGCGTCCCTCTGGCTGTGGGGTGTGAGTGGAGGAGTGAGTTATTGCAGGTCTGGAGAGGGGGCAGCTCACTATTACTCTGTCCCTGGCCGTCGCTGCCCCTTTCCAGTTCTCTAATCCCATTCCCTGCCCACCTCCCATTAGGGTGACCAGATGTCCCGATTTTATAGGGACAGTCCCGATATTTGGGGCTTTTTCTTATATAGGCTCCTATTACCCCCCACCCCCGTCCTGATTTTTCACACTTGTTGTCTGGTCACCCTACCTCCCGTGCGCGCACACCCACAACACAGAGCTCCGAGCGTACCAGAAACGTACAAAATGGGGCAAAGAAAAAACAGTCCATTCTTGACGTTGTAACAAAGGGCACCTACAGTTTTTACAAATAATTTGCCTCTTGATTTCCCACCCCAGTTCCCCGGGGTCTCCTCTCTGCCTGCAGCTTTCCAAGGTTGCACTGTGCCATCCGCCATGTGGATGTCCTTGTGCCTCCAACAGCCTGTTGTGTTTTAGGATCAGGAAGCTCAAACCTGGATTCTCTGCCCCATTTCTTAGGTAATGAAGCTGTCTGTGTGCATAACCCGCTGGCAGGGCTGAACGTGCATGGCAGGATGCTGGTAGGTGTGCATTGTTCGTTGAGATGGAAGCTAAGACTCATTTCTGGTATTTACCCAGAGGAGGAGGCCAAGGTGCAGGGACACAAGTGTTTGATGTTTTGGGATGCAGGAGACTATGCACCCAGTGGCCATTCCTTACTGCATAACCCATCCTTGGGGGGGGGGGGGGACCAATACATTCATTTAAAGAAGAAAACCCAGAACCAAGTTCAGAGTCCAACGCCACGTGAAATGCTTCACAAGCCTGTCGATAGTCAACCTGGAAACCGGATGTTTTGGAAGGAGAAGTGGCAATGGATGTTTTGCTGCATACGACAGCTCTTTTTAAGATTTAGCAAAAGAAGTCTCCTTGCTCTGTTCAGTTTGATCCCAGCCAGTCACCAGGGTTCAGTTTGGCAGGTTGTCTCCTCCTTGCATCAAAGGGAATGGGAGTATAAATGCTTGTGATAACAAGAAAGTGTTCACTCTCTTGGCCAATGTACAGTAGGGAAAAAAAAGACCATGAGTGATCTCACCCTCTGCTGGGGTCTGGAGAGTTCAATCCAGGCTCCAGACTTGCCATTTATTCGGGCTAAAAAATAACTATTTTCTTCTCATTATAAAGTTGGGTTCCGTTCCAGTTAGACTTACAGACAAAGGGGCAGAGGTGAGCAGTTGTTTCTTTTAAGTACTGGCTCTTGCACAATGATTTCACTTCCTTGTAATGTTACAGGATAAAAACTACAGTCACCCAAAGGTAGTGAGGCCCCTCTCCTGGAGCCCTCTCTGTCCTCTCCCAGCGTGGTGCTTCAAGACCCGCGATCGTAGGACGTTCAATACTTCTGCCAGTCAGCCCAGCCACAGGTTCTTTCCAGCTAAGCCGTGCTGGGGGATTAAGTTAATTCAGTGAGAAGCAGTGTCAGGAGCTCTCTCTAACCTAGCAGAACCATCCCCCACATTCCCGAACATGGTTACTGCGCCTAAACTGCATCAAGCCCTACAATTGTGCTGAAACTCCAATGAAGTAGAACTGACTCCTAAGAAAAAGATTCCTGGCCTCTGTAAATAGGAACTGATTTTCTCAGCAGCTCTGATTTGTGGTGTTGAACACACGTTCGGTGGCACACCATTTATATCTGCAGATACCTGCACAATTGCTTGTGAAGAGCAGCAGTGTGTGAAGCCTACGCTCAGTGTGCAGCCACCCTGCTTTGTGCTACCCCAGCTCTCCAGCTCACAAAAGAAAAAATAACTGAGATTTGTCTTGTCGTGAGCTGACAGTATAGCCAAGTGATTGCCAGTCCAATTTGGCAGTTTTTAATCATTTTATCTCTGTTCTCTGCTCTCCGGGGAGACAGTCAGTGTTTAGCAGTCTGCTCAGAAAGACCTTGGGGCTAGTTTCAGCGGCAGTGGCTCAGAGCTCCGATTATTAGCTCTGCTCTTAGGAGCACACTCAGATCTTTCCCAAGGGAGTGGTGTGAAAAATTAACACAGGCTTAGAGCAGCAGTGCACCAGCAAGCTCTGTAACTGTAATTACTCCATTGATATTCCTCACACAATAACACTGTCATCAGTCATTTACATACACTTTTTCTCCATGAAGAGGGAATGGCTGCTTATAACCCTATTGGGTGCTTCCCGAGCATGCATTATACATTGTGTTTGCTCTAATTTCAGACTCAGGCCTCTAGGAACAGGGAAGGGAGATGTGTAAAGACTTTTGTTTCTTCCAGAGTAGCAATAAGTATGATGCTCTCTCCAGAAGGGGCACATGAGCAGGCTAGAGAGTGCTGATGAGCTGACAGAGGAGGAGTTTCTCTGATTTAAAATGTTCATTGTAACTTTAAAAGAGATGTCATTATGTTTATAAATAAATGTATCTGGTTATCGAAACCTTATTTGCAGACTTGATTCCTTGTGCTTTGCAAGGCCTTATCCATTAATGGTAAATACAATTAGCAGAGTATTCTCCTGATTGCAGTAATGAGGACACAGTAGGGTCATTTGCTTTTGTGACAAGGAGCTGCTTTCCAAAATTCCTGTTTTAAAGCACTGAAAATAAAGGCTCAGATTCGTCCTTTGTGTCTCTAACTGCACGGATTTTTCTGGATGCTCAGGCACTCAGCCTCTCACAGGATTGAGTCATCTTTGAACTAAAGAAGTGCCTGCTGCCTTCTTCAGACAGCCCTTCTAACACCACTCCTTCCCCAGGAACAATCATCTGCTAAGTCAAAGGCCTTCTCTCTTCCTGACAGCGGAGAGCCATGGGCAGGAGAAAGAGAGGAGGTTTATAAAATTCCCATTTAGCACTTTCCTCTGAGCCTCCCAAAGACTCCTGTCTCCTCTAGGTCTGTAAACAATGTAGGATGGGGACTGTCTCTCTTTTTAAGCATCAATGTGCAATCCCCCATCCACCCAGAAGCCACATTCTGATCACAATATGCAGCTTTTCAGTGCCGTTTCCAAAATCAGCACACAGCGTGCATACACAACGATGAGCAGTTCAACTAGTTTAACATCGCCGGTCCCTTTCCTTCATCAGTAGTATGTGCTGTTACATACCTACTGTCATCTCACTGAGGCAGAAGAATGGACCTATGAGATTATGTAGTGCTGAAAATTCAACCAAGTGGGGCCTGGTTAGGGAATGAGAAGTGCACATCCTCACAGGCGAAGAGTTAAACTTCACTGGAAATCATACTTTAATTATCTAATAAAAGACTTTGGAGTCACATATTCCTGGGGCCAGGGCTAATACCACATGCAGAACAATAATAATCCTGTTTGAGCTCCAGCATGTTTATTGATGGAGTTCGTACCTGACAGGCGGTGGCCATCTCCTGCCTTTGCTCCTTCTCTGCCACTCTGCACTACACAGGCCTGCAGGGCAAAGCATCATTTATTGCTGTCACAGTAGAAATTCTAAGCACTGCAGCAGGAAGCATCTAGTGGGGGCGGGGGGTGCATGATAGTCAAATTTCAGTTGCTGAATATTTAATGAAGCCTGCCGTGTTTATTTGGTTAGCCTGTCGATTTTTATCGTTCTGTCAATAGCTTCTCATATGTGGCATGGTGATGATCTTTAGCAGCCTGTCCCCTGGGAACCCAAGCGCTAAATG
This sequence comes from Malaclemys terrapin pileata, assembly GCF_027887155.1. Classification (NCBI taxonomy): domain Eukaryota; kingdom Metazoa; phylum Chordata; order Testudines; family Emydidae; genus Malaclemys; species Malaclemys terrapin. The sequence goes on along the minus strand of NC_071521.1, from coordinate 1,274,150 downwards.
CAATTATGGATTTTATACTGCAATGTGTTTGATATTTCCACTGATCTAATTTGCAGTCTGGTAGTTTATTGTTTGGCATTTTAATGGTGTTCAAATGCTATGGAAAATTTGATTTCTCTTTATAATTCTCCCTAACATCATTAATGCTGGTAGCAGAATGGCATATATTTTAGAAGGCCAAATATATAGGAAAATCATTTTTTAATATGAACCAAAATACCTTGAATTTTAACTAAAAGGAAGTTTGTGTTCTTTTTTTAATACTTCCCCTTTGTCGTTTTCCATTAAACATTAAAATTACTGTTGGGGAAATGGTAACACAAATCTTGGATCTTGCCAAACCAAATGCAAACAAAATATTTCTTCTGCTGTATAGAATACCAAGACTCCAGGGATTCAAAACTGGGGTCATGTATAAGAAAAGTCTTATTTGCCTTTTCTTCCCCATTCTGTTGCAGGCCACTGTTACTTGATAATTACTTCAATGTATATTTTCTTCTGTGACATTATTGGCAGAGATCCTGAGCAGCCACCTCACCAGATCATCCATTACTCTTTGGAAAAAATACATTTCTGCAGAATATTTAGGTTTTCAGTGTTGGCACAGACAGCAGACACATGGGGGTTCCACGGGACTGGCTCGGATAATTAAGCATGGGTGTTATTTTACACATCTACACCACTTTTATTGTGCAGTAACTCCTGGGTTACAGGAGTCCTCTGCAAAGGTAAAATAAATCCTTTAATTAACCACCTAGTCAGAAACAATTTAACTTCCTCAATCTATCTCTTAAACTGCATTAGCCCCAGATTTATGTAGAACAGCATTGTGTAATCATGATCTATTTACATTAAGGAGAATATGCCCTTCATTAACATGAGTGTACTGAGACAAGGAAACACAAGTCTGTTTTATTGGGTATCATCCATGGCTTTTAATGTTTTTATTGAATGTCTCCTGAATAAAAGCAAATGTATTCTCCTGGTAAGCAATGCAGGAGATTGCCAACAGAACGGCAATTTCACAAATACAGGTAGCTTCAAATTTCCCTATTCATTGCTTCCCCCTAAGCAGTGATATTTTAATGACAACAGCGTTAAACAGAAACCTTACCCTCACTGAAGCCCAGTAAAAGTCAAACTCTGTAATGACATGTTGGCAAGCAAAGATTCCACTTCTTTGAATGCTGAAGAATTTGTTTCCATCTTTCAACAGAGGTGTGAACACAGGGCCAGTCAGTGTAATAAATCTTACAAAATGCCAGAAATGGTGCGCATTCTTCGTGGTTTATGTGTTCAGGAACCTTAAATAGGTTCAAGAGGGTTTCCTTGTCTAATGTAACCAAGTAGAAAAGCTGACAAAAATAAGAAGTCATAAAGGAAATGACAATAGGTGCTAAAATCCCCAGTGGATGAATAAGAAACAATAGAGCAGTAGACTTGGTGCTTCAGCTCTACCTTCAACAGTTACACTCCTTGTCTTTACAATTAGTTTTCTGGACACACACGCATTCAGCACATTCTCAAAGCATCTCCAGTGTCTAATGTGATGCTCCACACCCATCCAAACCTCCTAGAACCAGGGCCGGCGCAACCCATTAGGCAACCTAGGTGGTCGCCTAGGGCACTACAATTTGGGGGGCGGCGACCGCGGTGGTATTTCAGCGGCGGGACCTTCCGCCGCCTAGGGCGGCAGAAAAGCTGGCGGCGCTCCTGCCTAGAACAGCAACAAACACGGCCTGTGCTTATCTGGGCATCACAAACTTTTATACTGCTCCAGGACAAAATAAGAAAGTGTTGCTCAAAAAGATCCTCCCTGACTTGGCAGATGGAGAGCACGGTGATGAAAGTCTGGGGGGTAATATTGTAACTACTGCATGGCATTTCTGTCCATGGAGCCAGTGCCTTATCAATTCTCTCTTCATCTCTGTTTAATATTCCGGTATATAAACATTCTGTTCAAATACTCCCCGGCTGGGGCTCAGTCTGACAGGCTCTTAGGAAGGCTGCAGGCCTGGTAAGATACGCCTCCAGAAATCAGTGAGATAGGCAGGAAATCCAGTGGGGTGAAAGTCACCCTTGTGCAGAGGGCTTACGGGGGATGTAATGGGCAAGAGGCTTCATGCTTTGCGCAGAGGTGACTTTCCCCTTTGGAAAACAGGCTCTCAGAAGGGTTCTGTCAGTCCTGAAAATAGGAGGGAACAGGTTGTCTCTTGGCATCTCTGCTTTGGTCCCAGCTGGAACCTGGAAGAGAAGCACCAAGCAAAATGTGTTATTTAAAGGACCAATCAGATTTGTTTGACCCTTGAAGAAGGTCCCATTCGGTTTGAGTTTGGCCGCAAAGTTCCTGATTGTTCCTATTTTATCTGTTCTGATCCACTCAGCCCCTACTCCCTAGCTCATGAGGGAAGCTCACGTAGCAACTGTTATCTGGCTGCTTTAGGGCCTGATTTAAAGCTCATCAATGAGAACAGCTTGCCCCTTTGTCAGTTTGTGTCATGGCTGCAGTGTTAGCTGCCTTCCTTGGATCCTCCACAGGCAAACCTGCAGCTGAAGGCAACCAACCTCAGTCGTGCTCAGCAGGCCTTGGGGGTGTTCTGGTGGGGTGAGGACTTGCACGTCGGCCCTGTGTTTGGATCCTGTTTGATTACTACTAGCAGATCCATGTGTTGTCTGGAACTAGATCAGATCCCAAAGTCACCTTCTCGTTTCACAGGATTTCTCTGACTTTAAAATGCTCTACGAGACCTCTGCTCACATTTAGTCAGGAAGCAGGTGTAGCTGCCATCGGGCTGGGTCACAGCCTAGATCTCCACTGAACTGAGAGCCTGCAGTCTGTAGTTCAGCCCAAAATAACCTTTTCCACTGAGTTCAGTACTGAACATAGGAGATTATAACAAACACCCATCATAGTATTGTGTTCCCAACGCTACTGCAGTCATGGGACACTTTCCCGCGTTGAAAGTACTGCAGCATTAGTGGTGGTGTGCCCAGCGCTGTCGGCAGGAGAGCTATCGCCACTCGTGGAGGTGGTTTTATGATGTCGACAGGAGAGCTCTCTCCCATCGGCATAGAGCGGCTACACGAGCGATCTTACAGCGGTGCAGCTGCATCGGTACAGCCGTGCCACTGTAAGCTCGCCTGAGTCAATTTAAACTTCAGGGTCTCACAGATTCCCCTGCTATCCAGCAGAAATATCACAAATCGGGGGAGGATTAAGCCCTACCCTATGAGGAAGCCAGACACACACTTCTTTGCTGGTATGTGGGTTTGCAGGAGTTAAGGCAAACACCCTTTGTAAAAACTTTCCCGAAACTTAGTTAGCAGGCATTAAGGAAGCCACCAAGTTCTAGAGGGAAGCAGGCTAATAACATAAGGTCTGAACCTCCTAGTGATCTGTTAGCAGATGATAGATGAATGTGCATCTCACTCAGCAGTGCCACCAGCCTTGCTCCATTCTTGAATATCTGTTAAGGTGTTAAGTGGACGACCGCAATCAGCAGTGAAATAAGATCTGTGTAATCTGATGTTCCACTTAGAAAAGAAAACAAAATTCCTACCACCTAATATGAGACTACACCAGTCCCCACAAGAAGTGCTTTCAAGGAGCACTAGGTGTGTGATAAAATCTTGACAGCTCATTATCATTTATAATTTAGAGATGGGTGTCGAGCGGGAACCACAAACAGCCTGCAACAGCATTTCCAGGGACTTTTATTTGTGGTTGTTCCCAGTGAATAGACTCAAATAATAATGATAATAGTGACAATTAATAATGCCAAGCTCTGATATGCTGCTTTGCATTCATTGCAGTTTGTTCTTGCGCTCAGATCTTCACTTACTGGTGAGGAGAGCCTGCCTGCAAACACTCCACCGATCTCTGGTTCTGTGCATTGGGGAAATGGTTTTGGTGAATTCAGTGTAGTACGAAGTTATTCTGTGTGAGAATGAGTAGGGGAGAATTTGGTCTCTACAGTCCCCGGGGCTGCAGAATGTTGTGGGGACCCTGATGGAAGCAAGCAATGGCGTGACCATTAGAGGACGTGCCCATCTAAATGAACAGCTGGGACAGGCCAACCCAGAAACAGCATTGCACATTGCTGCCTTTTCACCTGTCGCCATCTGATTGCGTTCATCCAGGTCGAAAGGAGTACAGAGGCTTAGCAAGTTGTAACAGAATGCACTGCACGGTTTGAAGAGAAGGCAGAAGTCAGCACTATAATCTAGGGTTTCCAGTGCTGGATGTAGAGGTCCAGGAACGCAGAGCTGGGGGATTAATGACGTATCTGGATGAAGTAGAAATACTCTTACAGCTCAACCCTGACATTAAAGGGCCAGCTGGCATCTGATTGCGTTGGGACAGCTGGATTTGGCCCCTCTGATTTTGTTGGCCCCGTTTCCATTAAGCTGGTGTTTTCATCACGTCTTCACGTAGGGCAGGGGAGTACAGCCCTTTGCTAGCATTGTAGGCGGTCAGCATTTTCTTAGCTCATAACCCAACTCCTCTGCCTCCCCCCTAGCACCAGAGCAGTGACTAAATCTGTCCCCATTTTGCTCATTCCTCAGATTAACACTTTTATGCAGGGTCAGCAGTTCAAGGAATTATGAATCATCCCGGGCAGGAAGTGGCACCGTTACCAAGTCCCTGCTACATGGCTCCACCCCACAGTCACCACACGCTGCTCTGGAAGCCTCTTACCCAGAGGCTGACTTGTCCCTTAGTCTCTGTGGTATCTAATCACCTGGAGAAAGCTAGTAGATGTCCCCTCTGAGCCACCCGGGAGCAAGGAGGTATTGTCACCCCGGTATCGATGGAGATCTGTGGCACAGACAGGGGAAATGATTGGCCTATGGTCACATGAGAAGTCTGTGACAGAAATGAGAACTGAACTGAGTTGCTGTGAGCCTCAGCCTCGGACAATACATGCATGTACAGCCCCCGTGAACTGCTGGGACAGGAGCATTGAGAGCAGATACATTCCCAGGAGTAAGGCTGCCTCATTTCACACATCTAACACAAAGGGGGAACCAGGGACCGAGAATCATTGCTGTCTGCCTCTTTCGTTCGCAAGGAATAAATTCTGTGGCTATGCCTGCAGGATGAGCCAGGCTCCAGAAAGGGTCCTTCTCTCTGTCTAGATCAGGGGTAGGCAACCTATGGCACGCATGCCGAAGGCAGCACGCGAGCTGATTTTCAGTGGCACTCACACTGCCCGTGTTCTGGCCACCGGTATGGGGTGCTCTGCATTTTAATTTAATTTTAAATGAAGCTTCTTAAACATTTTAAAAACCTTATTTACTTTACATACAACAATAATTTAGTTATATATTATAGACTTATAGAAAGAGACCTTCTAAAAATGTTAAAATGTATGACTGGAACGCGAAACCTTAACTTAGAGTGAAGAAATGAAGACTCGGCACACCACTTCTGAAAGGTTGCCGACTCCTGGTCTAGATCCTTGCCAGTGTGCTGTGTGGGGAATGGGGAAATCCCTCCCTGACGCCAGATCCAGTGAGATGAATCAGAATAATCACAAATCCAGAGTCCCTCCATAGGCCATGCTAGGGCTGAAGTCTGCCTGAGTCCGATCAGCCTGGGGACCCCTTTGGCACCACAGACAAAGGGTATTTTTATGAAAAGTTCATTTAGTTTGATCTATGAAATTGAATGTAATAGCCAAGAAAAAATATTCCAGTGACAAATGTATCACAATCATTATTAATAAAAGCCAGGACATTTTGACACTCTCTATAACAAATGTGAGCTTGCTTTGTTCCAGACTCTCCTTAAAATAGTTGGGTTTTTACTCTCCCAGCATGGGCTCACTGTGATTTTAGGATTATAATTGTAAATATGAAGGAGAGATTGCCAGGAAAGAATTCCATACAGCAATTTCTAAAGCCCTGCGTACAGTCTCGCTGAACCAGGCGTCTAAGCCAAAGAATGCCACTTGTACCAACCAGCAAAAACTCATACACTGATGATAATAGTGCCTGGTTTCTGCAGACAGAGGCTTTGGAGATAAAAGAGCCCAATGATCACACAATCCTGCTGTCCTGGCTCCAGGCTGCAGCTGTGACTGCAAATACCCAGAAATGGCTTCACTCCTGCTTTCACACCAAATGCAGGAGGCTGTTCTCTACAGCGCTCTTGCCTGCCTTGTCCCACAAGGCACAATGTCCTCCCTTCAAACAGCCACGCCGCCAGCCCTCAGTCCCGCACCAGGAGCAGCACCTGGGAGAAGAGGAGCTGGCTGAAGCAGAACCCAGGTGAGGCTGAGGTATTGCCAGGAGGAAGGGAGTCCACTTCCCAGAACTTGTCTCCTGCATGGCATGCCCTGCAATCCTAGGAATCCATAGGGAAGGCCCAGGTTTACTGGGTTCTGCCTCACCTGGGGGCGGGATGAACTAGATGACCTCTCCAGGTCCCTTCCAGCCTGTAATACATGTGGGCCAGATTCTCCTTTACACCAGGGTCAATACAAAGTGACTCCGATGAAGGCAGGGGTGCTCCTCCATGTTTATGCTTGCAGGAGAGATGAGGATCTGGCCAGTTGTGTCAAATTCCTCGGTACAGTACAGATCAATCGCATTTCCCACACTCCCCAGTGCTGCCAGATGAGCATTACAGTGTTCAATGCGGTCACGTGGGCCTGAGGTGAATTGTTTTGTACAAGACACCAATGCTACTTCATAGGAAGGGTTTGGTTCTCTTCCAGGCTCTTGCAGACGTGGCCATTTCTACACCCGTTGTGCAATAATGGAGGATAGCAATTAGAGCAAGGGAGGACAAGAATCAAAGATGAAATTCCCTGTGGCAGAACTTTCCCTATCTGAGTGCATGGCCCTCAAGCTGTACGGCTCCTACCAGCGTGGGCACTGCCAGCAACTCACCCTTCCTTTGGTGTAACACGGTGAAATTTGGGGATCTAAATGAAGTTGAAAATACTGATTATGATACACAGATAAAGCGCCATGTTCTAACAGGCAGTTCGGGATTGTAACGTTATGAAACTGCTCTGGAATCAGCTGGCTGGTTATTAGCATATGACCAAATAACTGAAGTATGAAAAAAATAGTCTGATAGATATTTTCAGCAGTTGCCCATATTTCTGCTTTCATCTTTTATTTTTTTTAGCTAGCGAGAACAATAGCTATCTGTCTTTCTATCTAAGAAATAGATATATACAGCTTAGATAGGACATACTGATGATTTATAAAGTCCTGTTCAACTTTGCATAGAATGGATCGCAAGATAATTTTCAAAACACAAATGAATGGTTTTTTAGTCAGAAAGATGTGAGGATCCCACCGCAGCCTTGCTTGGTGGTGCCGGGGGGGTAGCAGAGTTTGCTGTGTTGGGACCCTGTGGCATAGAGATGACTGTGATTCAAGTCTTGCGCCCCGGTGATGCAGCAGAGAAAGTTTGATCCATCGGCAGCACAGTGATCAACAAAGATTCATATTCTTTTGTCATAAGTACGTAGAAACAGCAACCTGAATCCCTGGTGCAGTGCTCCAGCCAATGTACCATAGCTAGGAAGGGACACCTCTTTTGTCATATTAGCAAGTTTACATTGGGTCATTGGGCTTTATTTTATTAGCAGTCTCCTTCCCTAATATGATACTGAAAAGCGTGGCTGAAAAGAGTCTATGTTCCCTTTCAGGTAGCATGATACAATTTACTGTGCAAGTGCTTAATGCACTAGAAAATTGCCGATGGAGTAAAACAGAGCCCCTGGAAAAATTAGCTGAAGCCTGTTATACCTTTCTGGGTCCTTTTTGACCCTGTTCACAGGAGCAGAACTTCTTAGATAGCAACAGGACAGCGTGATCAGAGAGGGAGGCTTGTCTGGATTTGTACCACAGAGGCCCCCTTTTTTGCCATGACCCTTTGTGGTGAGAGAGGAGCCCAAAAAAACTTTTTCAAGCCACCTCTGGGCCTTGGTCCCTGGGCAAAAGGCTGTTTCAGGGGAATCCTCTCCCTTGTGAGAATCTAAGGCCCCAAAATATCAGTGTCCCCTAGCAGATGTGCGGATACCCCGGGTCTGTGGTAGCTCCCAGAGATCTGGGCTCCGAGGGCGGAACCCATCACTACTTTTAACTACACTCCAACCGTCCACAGCACAACTGGGCACTCTGGAGTTTTCAGGCTCAAACACACGTGGTTTCCAGATGGGGCCGAACATGGCTCAAAGGAAAGATCAAGACATTTGGAAAAGGAATATGGTGCCATTTGTAATTAAGCAGAAATACACAGTTGTGTCAGCAGGTTGCTGGCACTCGTATAGCTTGGCGAAGGACTCTGAATGTGAATTAAATGGAGATAAATTCTTCCTGTGCATAGAACCCTCTGAAATTATGACATGAAACCTGAAAAACCTGCTGATGTGGAGTCTGCAAATGCAATGTTTGCCAAACTGCAAACTGAAAATGATATAAAACCTTCTGCAGTTTAGTGGAGAGAAAAATTATTGACAATAGGTCCCCACGCTGGTGTGGCTAATTAGTTGAGATTGATGAGTATGTGCAATTGTGAAGCTACTGGACTACAGCTTCAAGTGGCGTGTCAGGCAATAAAAAAATGACATTATGAAAATAGCAGGGTTGGGACACTGTGTACTTAAAAGAAAAAACAATACATAGCCAAAAATGTGTTCCTTAAATGCTCACTAGCCACTAATGGTATAGGCTGGGGACTCTGTATAAGAAGAAGCACTTGAGGAAATCTTCTTAAGGTACTTCGTATTGGAAAAGGAAAGTTCACCAAGACATGCCAGCCCTTGTCAGCAGGCTGGGCGTGATAGCCATAGACACTTAGATGCCACGGTAATTAGATAGATAAACTGTACAAGTGTGAATACATGGCTAAACGCAGGGAATCGTTAGGAGATTTCCAGGCAAGATGGTAGCTGAGAGACAGTAGCTTTTATAGAGAGGTGAGTCTGATTCTCAAGCCTGTTGTGGCAGTGCAAAGGGGCCTTTGTGTGAGGGTAAAGCACATTTAAGTCTAGTGTGGCCCTTTTGCGCTGGATCCCTTGGCCAGCGTGGGGCCAAGGGGCTTTAGTGTAACTGAGAGTTTGGGCTCCACCAGAGGGAGGGGAAGCCTGTTCTTGTGCTGAAAGGCCCCAGCCCCACTCCAGTTTCTCTGCAGCCTGTGAATCTCCCTAATTTCGGGGCTAGCCAGCAGAAATATTGGAATTCTTTAGTGCTGGATGAGTGAGTCCAAGTGATTCATTTCTTCACTCCAAAGCATAATTCTAAGCAGCTTCTTTTTAACTGAGAGGATCAAAGTCCCCAAATGAAAATGTGGGGAACTCGATACTTCTCCACAAGTCTGATAGTCATGGACAATATACATTTGTAACTGAAACCTTTTGGGGTTTGCGTAATACAATCTCCTTTCTGTAACCCCCACCCTTTTCTCAGTCCTCATGACCCTGCTGCAGCTAAGGGACCGGACAGTAGAAAAACATGTCAAGCATGAAAAGCAGCAACTTGAGGGCAAACATGACCCCTCAACTGCTAGTTACAGAACTTCTGAAAGTACGTCAAGCAAGCAGAGTCAGCTAAAAAGGGAGGCCAGGGACACCTCATGTTGTGCAAGATGGGAGGTTAGGGCTTTGCTCTTTAGAACTAAAGTGTTTTGTTTTAATCATGGGGAGAGCTGCTGGCTCGACACTGTGTGAAATGGATTTAGAAATCCTGAGGAAGGAGGAATTTCTCAAAACAGTAAGGAAAACAAAAGTCAGCAACAGGGAAGAACTGGACAGCATTTTTACAACAGGAAATGTGGAGGATCCTGAAAAGAGAAAATTAATTACACTGGGAGTTTGATCCTGTTAGCTGTTATTGTTGACACCTCATCATTTCTAAACGGAGATGCCGCTAAAGCAATTGTTTCACTTGACATTGCTTTGGGTCATCTTTGTCTTACAAAGAGCAAATACAGCATCAAACAAGCACTTAAGCCAGTATAACAAAAATGGAGCATTTCACGAGCAAACTGTTCACTTTGGGAATCTACATAATCAGCCGCAATATGTCTTCTGCGTAGAATGTGTGCTTTGATTGCACCAAATATTTTGCTGTATTTTACTTTTGAAGGTAGAATAAAGGTTTTGTTTTGTGCACTGGAAAATGCTAGCTATACCTATTTTAAACACAAGTGTAATGTTTTATAGCCCATAGAGGGATAATTACAAAGTACAGAATCACAGATTTCATAGCAGATTTTCCCAGGGGTACAGTTAGGAAAACAGTATGTGTCATGTAGCCAATTTAGATAATGATTCTGATAAAGATAAACTGAATTGTTTATTATAAGTAATTGGGTCTACAAAGGCCTAAATGACACAGATGAGTGCACTGACTTAGAAACACAGGAAACAATATTCAGCCTCTGACTGTATGTGCTAGCTTGTCTTTGCAAACACTAATGCTTCCCTCAGAGTTCAGTACATGGAGTGCATTTGACATGTTATTAATGCCAAATTTAGCCTTTTTAATGCTGTAAGAGTCTCAGGAACATCTGTGATTAAAAACAATGCGAAGGTTTTTCATTGCTGAGATTCCAAGGTGATGACTTTTGTGAGTTTCCATGCAGGAAAAGAATCATTCTTATGTGAGCAATCGACTGATCAGGAACAAAGTGTCTCATTCACAGGTCTGGCAGCTGAGCTGGAGGAGACACCTGAAAGCCAGAAAATGCAGAAGAGAAAAACGCCAGCCATTTTTACTACTAAGGAAGTCCTAGGGCACATTCATAGCTGAACCATAAAGAAACTGGCTTGTAAATACAGCGTCACTTTACCACAGGCATGAGATTACTTGTTGAGTAGATTATCTCTCTTGAGATAAAACGAAATCCTTCAGACTCGAGTAGAGTATCTTGTCTAGCCTATTAGTATATGACAAGATGCAGTTTGGGCCTAGTAAGCCTCTATCAATCACAAGATGAAGTAAAGCCCTAATTATCATTTAATTGCTGCCTTCAGCTTGAGCTGCCCTTCTTCACAGCTCTCTGCATCCATTTGAGATTAGGTTGCACTAAAATGAGAACCTTAAAGGGCCAGGCAAAGGTGTGAAATTCCCTGGGTAACTACATTAATGACAGTGTGTTCTTGCTGCTGGGGAGTTTTCTGTTCTCTATGAAGACAGAATGAGTGAGGGCAAAGGGAAATAACGGGGAATTGGTAACAATAGCTCTTAGCCATTTGTTCACTAAAAAGAATGACACAGAACATGCTGCTTTGGTCAAACTCGAGGGGAACAAAGAAAATACAACTCGTCTACATTTGATTTTATGCTAATATTTGTGGGTTATTTTGTTTAATAAGAAAATGCTGTAATACTTACCCAGCATAAGCAGATTACTAAAATAACTTTTATTAACCATATTGTCTTTTCTTTGTTATTTTTCTGGGACATTTTGACACCATGTGGGTTTGGGTTTTTTAACATAGCTCCGTGTTTATATTTAATTCTAGACATTCGATGTGCCAGATGTATTTTTTTTAAGCAAATTGCAGCAGCAGAACTCTTTTTGTCATTATGAATTTCTATCTAGGCAACAACACTGACATTGATCCTTGAGATGCCTTTCTATACTGTATAACTTCCAAATATCAAATCCATTATCTGGGATAATTATTGGCCATTGGCACCTGATGCGGAGAGTTTTATTAATAGAGCCTAGATATTGTGGCGATCAGTACTTTAGAAATGCACAGCTAACTTAAGAGGGACTGCTTGTCTTCCCTATTTTAAAGAATAGATAAATAAAATGAGTCTCTTGATTTTTAAAAGTGAGCCCCTGAAAACTTGTATTGGCTGGAGTAGAGGCCCAGTTTGTACTGGCCACTTAACCATCTTCAGATAAAGAACAAAATTACCACCATCATTTTACCAGTCTGCCTGGCAGACAAACGCTCTTCTCCTTCATGCTGTAGATATCACAGCATGTGTACACAGTGCCATATAATGGGTGAAATGTGCCAAACTCTAACAGGTCCATGTCCCAGGGGGAGATACAATACAGCAGGAAACCTGTATTGAAGAGAGTGGAACTCAAAGGGTTAAATATTGAACTGTTAATAAGATTTGTTGGTAGGCTCTATAAAGGCAAAGTTAAAAAAGGTCTGTTGAATTATCTAGCATCAAATCTTATCCAATAATATTTAAAATAAAAACATGATCCTGATACATTCTAGTGTCACTTCCTAACAGTAACATTTTAGCCAATGCAATGTACATACATTTAGCCATCTAGTGTTGAGGGGTTCTCAGCCATCCACAGCCCGTCTGAACCCCCACCCCACCCCTGTTCTTCCATGATGTGTATGTCCTTACGAGCCTATTGGTGCTGCTCTTTAATTAGGGATCATAGACAGAACTCTGTTGGCTCCTGGAGAGAGGCAGAAACTAGGACTCAAGGTCTCCCCAAGATCAGTGCCAAACTAGGGCATTTCTTTTCTCTCCACGTTTTAGTTAGGAGGCATTTTCAGATGAGCACAATATAACAGCAATGAGGTCATTGTGCAAGGTCTGTGCGGGACAGCGGTAAATATGAGTATAAAATCAGCAGTGTCCTATACAACAAAGGACAGGGAAGAATAATGTCTTGACCGCTATCTAAGTAGCCGTGTAAACTCCGGTACAGCAGTTATAGATTGGGAAGTGGTTGTTTTCCCAGTAACTAGCTTTGGATTCTACATTAACATGCACACTGATCAAATACCTCTCCTAGAATCCACTGCAGGCCACATATTTTAAGCATTAGGAAACCTGGATACCAGGCAGATGAATTCATACATGACAATCTGTGCAGGAGATCAGGTAGCCCCATGGTTGGAGCATATGCACAGGGAACCTAACTAGCAAATATTACAGATGTTCTGAGGGTAAAATTGCTGCACTTTCCAAGGAGTGTGGTGTTAAAGCAAGGTGACTGGCTTGATCTCGTTTAAAAAATAGCAAAGCAGGAAAAGGAAGCTTCACTTTAGAAACAAAACACGCTTGGAGTTCGACAAGTGCGGAGAGCTGTGCTGATGACTGGAGTCTCCCTGACACGAGGTAACAAAGAAAGAATCCTCGTCAGTTTTATCTGGACATACATTTTATAATCCAGTTAGGGGGAAGATAACTGTTAAAGGCAAGAAAGTGCACATCGCAGTTCTTGCTCTCTGCCAGAATCTTCAGGAAAGACTTTGATTTTTGGAATGTTTTAACTCGACAAAGCACCTGGCCAATGGATCTTTTAACATATTTCACAAATACCGAGAGTGCTTCCGTGCTGAGACCCTGTATAGCAGGATTTCAGCCAACAACAATTTGTACAACCAAGTTATAAATCTTTGAAAATACAGGTTCACAATAGGCGAGCTGGTGCTGGTTTAACCCTAGCCCTGCAGAGTCATATTAGACTGTTTGCTTAGTTCTACAGTAACTGATCTAAAATTGTGATACATTTATTTCTCCATAGCTATTGCTATGCAATATTTGCTTACAAATTATAGCACGTTCCAGCATAGGATCTAAAGGATTTGACTGATAGTAGCATATCAAGCACATCTGCATACCCCTGCACATGTTCAGGTAAAATATTATTTATTCCCATTTTACAGGTGGAGAAACAGAAGCACAGAGAAATTGAGAGACTGCCCCAGAGGAGTGGCAGTTCTGGTAGGAGAATGCAGGTCTCCTGACTCCCAGTTCTGTGCTTAGACCCTCCTTATCCTAAAGGTGTTCTGGGGAAGCACAAACTGTCTGGAAACTCAAACAGAGTGCAGGGAGTTTTCAGGAAACCCCAGTGTCTGCAAATGCAGTATTGACAGGCATATGAGTTCAAAAATCATGAGTTATGCTCCTAAAAATCATGAGATTGATCATTGTTTTTAAATATAATGATGTTTAAGGCAATGTGGATTCTTTTTAGTTGCCTTCTGGTCTCTGAACTTACACATGTCATGTGTTCAGGCTTTTCTCTGTACCCATAAGGACAAAAATTTACTTAAAAAAAAAAAAATCCTATGGTTCTTGTGCAGTCCGTGGACTCCAGCAGCAAGGAATTTCAGAAAAATGCCAAATATCACAATGATGAAATCGTGAGAGATGCCTACGTTGAAATGCCCAGGAAGTTTGAGAGGCTCAAACAAAAACAAATTCAGAAAGTGGCTGAAGAACAGGACATTTCAGAGGAATTTCTGCAAACGGTCAGGATGAAAAGCTTCCTCTTCCCACCTAACAGATCTCTCTATCGTCTCCATGATGGGGTGCTCTCGGGAAGCTAATCAGAGTATCACCACTCGGGGACAAACATGGTTACGACAACACTGCAAATGACCATTTAAAATGGAAACTTCACAATAGGATGGGACCAACATGGCTACAACAACTCTGCAGGAAACACATTATTACTTACCTTCTAATTGGTCATGTAGGATTCTGCTTGCTCCAAATTCTCCTTGAACCTAATGATCAGGTGGCAGATTTTCATACATCACCTGCAGATTGTGTGCTGCTTTACAACGTATTACTGTGCTCTGATGATCAGTACATTGGCAGTGTCACCCGTGGTTGGCAAGAATCAAAATCTCTACAATGTGTTTATGGTTTTAAGGCTTCCGACTACAGCTGTAATTCACTGCAGAAAATTTTAATCCAAATTAACTAAGTGTTACCCCAACAAAGCTTCAGACCTTGCATCCACTGACCATTGTGAACTGTGAAGGCCTATAGGCAGCCCAGTGCCTGCCCACCTGGTGGAGTGACCCCCCCCCTGCCATTTCTATGAGCCCTATTCAGCCTTCTCCTACCAGGAGTTGGGCTGTCCACCTCGCATACTGGAACCATTAACCCCCTTAACTCTCAAGCCCAGCCTGGCACTGTGGGACACTGGGACAAGACACCCACCATCCTTTTACAAGGATCCTCCGCGCCCAACAATGAAACAAACAAGCCCTTCCTAAACTGCCTGTCCTCTGGTTCAAGACTCCATAACAGCCAATACCGGTGCCCTTGGTCATTAGCAACAGCGCAGCATCTGGGGTGCCTTCTGTAGCCCTGCCCACAAATCTCATGTGGGACCCAGGGAAAGGAGAACTGCCCTGGCAGCTTGGCCAGAGTTCCTTCCCTGCTTTGATGTGGTGATTGGCCTAGTACTGTGCATGCCAGTATGCTCCACCAGGCTTTCCCGCTGCCCTGGCTTCTCCAGAACACAGGGACTGCAAATATAGCCAGAGCCTGTGAGGGCCAAGCCCAAGGGGGTCTGCATGGGAAAGAGCCCCAAGGAAGGGAGGTGTCCTTCCTCCCTGACCTTCCCCCCATTCATGGGCCAATCCTCCAGTGGGCTGGGGTGGTTTAAATCCATGAGTTGTGAGTTACTCCAAGCTGCCGGATCCTCTGCTTGCTCGAAGGCAGTGACCCACCAAGGACTGGGATGGGAGGCAGTGAAGGAGGGAGCACATCACTCCAGTGCCCCTGTGTTTGCCTCTGGGGCATTGGGAATCTAGAATTAGTGAAATCAAAGCCATGAGCCTGTGTGTGCCCGTCTCCCTACGACACCCAGCTCTCACTGTCATTCCCCAGGAACTGCTGACCACTTGGCTGGCTCAAGCAATTCAGTGCAGCAATGAAACAGTCACTGTGAGCATGTCCTTAAATTAGGATGGAAAATTAACCAGTGTGAATACATGTGCAGCAGATGATGCTGAGCTCTGTTACACAAGCCATTGCACTGGAAGCTGGCAGCTGGATGAGAACTCGCACCGGGTAAATGAGCTCTCTTCACAGCGTCAGGCTTAGCTCAATGGGTCATGATTTCTCTTGATCTCATGTGGTCTTCTGCAAAGTAACTTCAGTCCTGGCCGCACTAGCTTTGACCCTCCTGGGTTTCATTGCTAACTATGCCTTCACTCTGATGTGATGGGCTGGGACTGGGGGCCATCCAGGTGCCGCAGGCAGAGGTACAGTATTAGCCAGCACAAGGGCTCAGCAAGGGCACCCTACCAGAGAGAATGTTTTGGGAGGAGAGGCCCAAAAGGTCCTCATGAAGAGGGCTATTTGTCTCTTCAGTGGGAGCACGTCTGAAAGACTTCTGTAGGCCTTGGGACATTCCCAGGTTTTGGCTGGGCAGATGGGAGGGATGTTGAGGTCTTGGGGACAAAGTTTCACAGATTTTACAGTAGAAAGCTGTTTTATTAAAATGGTGAATTGTTACCCACTATATTTACAAATGATTGTTAATGCCTCTTTCTCCACCCCCGCAAATCCTCCCGTTTGTGTGCAGGAAAACCTGTGACATTTTGCATGTGGGCTAGCATTATGACTGTTTTGTTGTGTTCGTATTGAGCTACTCTCCCAGGGCCTCACTTTGAGTCAAGGCCCCGTTGTGCTAGGCCCTGTACAAACACACTGGAAGGCTGACTTCAGTGGGACTCGCAGGGGTCTGCGCGTGCTGAATCAGGGCTAATTTAGCACCTAATGGGCTAATTTGAGAGGGGGAGAGTCTTTTCCTTTCATAAACTCATAACCATCCCCTTCTGCATATGCTCCAGAAATCAACCTGAGTTCCCCAAGGTCAAAAGAATTCAGACAAAACCCGAATTGCTGATTTACAAAACAGAAGCTAATTTTTCAGAGTGAAAATTCTGTACCAAATATTTACTGGCATTGAAGGGACCATTAATAGGGGCGGGGGGGAGACAGGGCGTGACCTTAATACTGCAAATAGCAAGCTTCCAAGACAAGAGTATAGCAATTCTTAAAGAATTTGAGTAGCACATTGTTCTTTATTATGAATATATATTGGGTGTCATACGCCCTTATTATTAATTCACAAGATTTTTTTATCTTTAAAAAAGCCATTTCATTTTAATAACCCATGTTACTGTTCCATTAAAGGAAAACCTTAAAGTAGATTGAAAAACAACAAAGAAAGAAAGTGCTGAGATACTGGTACATCAGAGATACAGTTCTGGGGTAAAGCAGCGGTTGTGGCATATACGCACAGGCTGTAATCACCAGTGATACATAGGATGGTTTAGGGGATAGTATTTGAAGGAGAATTCATTATAACAACACCTATTAAAATAAAAAAGGCGCTATGCCAAGTACTTCTGCATTTCAGATGTAGCGTTCTAGGTCATAAAGCCTGAGAACCCCTGGGGAAAAGAACAAGCAGTAGCAAAGCAGGACTGTTCAAGTCAGGGACTCACAAGCCAAAATCTACACTCAGGTATGCACATGTAGTTCCTGACTCTCATGGGTGCCGGATATGCTTTTGTGAGGGCAGAGTTAGATGAGAGAGGAGGTGGCTTTGTTTTTTGTGTGCTGTTCTTGAGTAAAGAAGATTTATTTGCTGCTCCTGTCATTTGCCATCCGCATCCCAACCCCCAAGGTGTGGTGGCTCAGTGGTTCAGGCACTCAGCTGCAATCTTGAAAGTCATGGGCTTGAGTCTTGCTCGATCTCATACTGAAAGGCCACTTCCACTTCACCCGGATGCAAAACAGGAAGTAGATCCATTGGGTCAGGGCTGTTAAAGGCGGACAGATGCAATGCTGGCTACGTCACTTCCTCGTGTACTGTTGCCTCTGAAACTGACGTGCCATAACAGAACCAACCTGATGAGCCATTGGTTCAGGGGAACTTCGACTTTGAATGATTCTTGCAACCCCAGCAGATGAGATCGGAAGAGTTGGGATCACTTATTTTTTAGGAATTCTGATGGAAATTTTTCGTAACTCACAGAGTTCTTTCATTTCATTGGGGATTACGTCTTTCACTCCGAGCCTGATTTGCTTCCAACAACAGCAATAATTGCCCATACTTTTACTCAAAAAATAATAAATAGACCATAATGGTGAGTAGAGAGTTTACATTCCCAATGGAAAGAATACATCTGTTAAGATGAGTTTCATTAAAACGTTAACTGAAACAGACGGGTGAATTTTAAAATTGATTCCATCTTTACCCAGCATATTCAGAGCTCAATTGAAGACTGCCGTTATGAAGCATTCTTTATTTAAGATAAACAAAAAACATGGTATAAAGGAGGCCTTCTCTCCCTCCCTCCCTCTCTCTCTTTCTCTCTCTCTCTCTCTCTGGGTCAGTATCTCAACCTCTTGATTAGATTTGGGATCTACTAATTAGATATAATTCATTATCTGCAAAAATGAGATCAGAAATCAAGAGCTGCTTTTCAAAATAAGGCGATCTTTCCCCTCATCCATCATGGCTATAAGTAACCAATTTAAAGTCAGACGAATGCATAACCAGCATTATTACCTTGTCATAACTAGTTAGGGAGAAAGACCTGGAATAAGCTGGCATTATAAATGGTTTTTATCACATTATTTTGCAGTTATTTGTCAGCCACTTTGCTTAAGATAAATGCAGAACAAATAATCAAATTATAAAACTAAATAATGGAAAAGATTTTGTGTTAATTGCAAAAGCAAGTCTCCATATTATAGAGCAGTGTTTACAGATTTTCTTTTTTTGAAAATATTTTCAGATATTGGATTCAAAGAACTTGTAGGGCAGGATATAAGAAATTGGGACCCAATCCTCCTGCAGCCTTTACTCACAAAAGTACACCCATTGCAGCCCATGGAAGCTATTCATGTGATTAAGGACCACTTACTTACACAAGTAACAGTTGAAAGATTGGTCTTTAAATCACCATAACTTTTTTAATCCTACTTTTTTGTTTTGCATCTTGTTTTTATATGTGGTTTTCATTAGCTGTGAGTTCTAATTACAGTAAATAATAGTTAATTTCTCCATTAAAACATGTAGAAATGATTTAAAAGTCTTAGCCAGCTGTGCTGGGTATCAATCTGATATATGCTGTAACTGGTGGAAGGAAAATTTACAGTACAGGGTAGGAAATAGAACTTTCTTTGATTTCAGAATGTTCATCCATCCACGGCTGATTTCCCTGGTGTGGATATGTACTCCAAAAGTTGGATTCACATGCTGTCCCAGCTTGGATATGGGGAAGTACACAATTGAAATTAAACAGTGGCCAGGAGTTGAGTATGGGTTCAGCGTCATGGAATTATTGTCATTAATAGCTATGTCTGTACTCGCTTTTTTTTTTTTTTTTTTTTTTAATTTCTTACCAGTAATAGCAGCAGTGAAAGCACTCCAGTACACAACATGATAGTAGTTTAATGCCCTGGGTGAAATCCTAACTCCTGTGAAGTCAATGGGACCTTTGCTGATGACTTTATTGTGGCCTGGAGTTCGTGATACGTTACATAGACCTTCTCTGAGTGTGGAAACTGTAAGGGTCAGATTCTGCTTCCAGTGACACCAGCATGAAACTGGAATAACTCCCTCAGAGTTAATCTTAATTAACACTGTGAGTTACTGCAGATTTACAGCAGTCACTGAGAACTGAATGAAGCCATGAATTCTTAAACTCTATTTTATTTAACATTTGTAACCACTCTTAATAACTTCCCCAGAAACTCCAAAACATCCCAAAGCAAGAGCCCAACCTTTCAGGGGATTGGACCCAAAGAGAGTGAGGCCTTTGTCTCCAGAAATTATTGTTATGTTTTGTTAGAAAAAACTAAGTATAGCTCTGGCTACAAATGTTTTTTTGATTAAAATATATAGTTCTGATGAAGAAAAGTACCTTTTCTGGCATATAAGAAAGAAAAAGTCATTTGACCATGCTGCAATAGTGGATTGCACACACAAATTGGAATGTTTGCTGAGGAGATTAATTACTATTCAAAATTCCAGATTTTAAAAAAATTATGGATGGGGGGAGGAGGATTCTGCGTTGGCCATGACAGTTAGACCAATGTGATTTCAGCTGCTGGAGTGTAGCAAGTGGGAAATCATTATCATATTATTTGCTTTACACCAAACTCTCCTCCAAAAATACATTTTTACACATTTGAATGACCTTCCCTGGTTCTGCTTTAATTTGACATTGCCTTGAGTGACATGTAGGTGCACCCTTTCATGGAGAAAAATCATT
This sequence comes from Malaclemys terrapin pileata, assembly GCF_027887155.1. Lineage (NCBI taxonomy): Eukaryota > Metazoa > Chordata > Testudines > Emydidae > Malaclemys > Malaclemys terrapin. The sequence continues at coordinate 1,254,150 of NC_071521.1, read as the reverse complement.
TAAAAGTTCCTCAGCTGAGACTCTCTGTTGTTTTGTTTTTCATTAAGCTGCAGCTGATTAAAAGTGTAAACACAGTTGCCGTTTAAAGTGTAGTGGAGCAAGATTCAAAGCAATTGCAGAGGACAAGCCATTATGACTTGCACATTTCTTCCCTCAAAGCCTGAATTATTGCTTGCCAGGGCAGGGAGGTTTTTTCTAGCTTTTCAAACCTAAATGAAAATTTCATGTCTTTTGTCAGCAAGCGACTGCCACCAGCTCGCTTGTAGAGAAGGTTGTTGTATTTTTAAGTGCTGCAGTGGGGTGGAAGTCTGGAAATGGACAAAGGCAGTGATTCCAATCAAACTCTTACTTTACGATGCTGCTTTAGCATTTGCGTCCTTGATGCTGTTGTTGGATTAACTTTGTGTTTCAAAACAAATCATTTTTGAAAGACAAAAAAAAAAAGTTTCCACTGAATTTTGCATTCAGGATTAGTTTAAAGGGTTGATCAAATACCAGGTTCGAAACAAACTTTCTCTTTCCTTGTTAATACAGTTTAGGTGGCTGAAGAGTGAAAAGGCTTGACAAACTGTTAGCATTAATATACTGAGCGTAATGAACACCAACCATACAGCACATGGTGCTTGTCTGCTTATTGGTGAATTTAACTCACTTTAATTGCAGTGTTTCTTACGTGATGGAAATGTTGCCCTCAGAGGAACCGTTTGGGTGAGGAATAATGTATTTGTGTAAAATAATAAAAAAACCAGACTAGCAGATAATCTGCTGTAGTAAATTATGGTTTAATAATTATTATCTAGATGGTGTTTGGCTTAGGGTTAAAGCAGAGGCACTTCTGGAAAATAGGATAAAAGCTTGCCTGAAGCACAGCCGTCGGGACTCTCTTTTGCAAGTGATACTGGTGGCAAGACATTCACTAGAACACCTGGGAATAAATTGAGTCTGCTGGGAGGAGAAAGTATCCGCCCTAAGGGCATGTCAATGAAATAGAAGGTGACAATAAGCCTGAGGCCTGTTTTGACCATATCACATGGGTCTCTTGATTCTATTGAAGGTACAACCTGCCCTCTTAGCAAATCTGACACCTGGGAGGTTTTCTATGCAAGTGGGAGGTGTAAGACCTTTCCCCTCTAGCACAGAGCTGGTGCCGTAGGCAGTGGGACACTGGTGGTGTTAGGACCTCCCTTATGTCTATCGTTTGTACTCTGAACATTGAATATCATCCTCATTATTCATCCTAGCACACTAGAAACAGCTGGTCTTCAAGGGAAATTACCTAATGAATCAACAATAAGGCTATTGTGTAGGCGTGACATTTCTGATAATAAATTAATGCTTTCAAGAGATTGACCACACTTGTCTGGGTCTGTAAGTTACAAATTCAGCTGCAGCTCCCTGTGCTGTTTTACATAACTGAGAACTGAAAACCTTGGAGTTTCACAGAAAATAGTCCCCCCAATTTCTAAATCTACATCACAGAAATTCCCTCTTCTTTTACTAGGAATAATCCAGGCTAGGTATTTCTGACTGGGGCTTGGAAATGATTTTCATTTGCTTTTGTTTGAATCAATAGTCTTTGTTGTGTCATATTTATCTTTGAATTAAATGTGGAATTTAAATATTTTTATATTGGAAAATGTAAACAGGCTATAAATGCAAGGGTTACATTTTTATTTCATTTAAATGAATTATGCATTTTTATATTTCATGTATGCCTTCACTTGAAGGATTAATTTTTCAGAAACATTTTCATGGCATGGAAAAACAACTAGATAATCTATTCCTAACTTTCCAAAATTATCTGGACATGCCTTATTTATTTAAAAATGCTTGGCCCATGTGAAATATGCTTCCAAGATTTTTATTTTAAAACATGCTTCTCTTTGCATTTGCAGGTGTCACTTGCCTTTTGCTGTGTGCACATGGACATATATGATTAGTTAGCAGTTCAAAAAAGGGACTCTTTGCTTCCTCTGAACTGAATGCAAATGATAGTGAAATACAGGCATAATATCTGCTGCAAATGCTGTGTTTTATCTCTATGGAATTCTGTGGAACCAGTTCCTTAAGTTTTAATACTATGAGTCTTTTCATAACCATCCAACAAGTAAAAAGGACAGCATTTTTGTTTTTTGCCAGATTTCTTGGGGCAAAATGCATACTTGCAGGATATGAATAAAGTAGGCTAAGGTAATCCAAGCTGGGAAGGAAGTCTGTATTCTTATGCAAGTAGTCGTGGAAGTTAAAAATGAGATCTAAGGCAGAGAATACATGTTTGAGCAAGTATTTTGAATATAAAGAACAGCTACTATAATAATATTTGTTTCTTTTCTTCTGCTAATGGTTCCTTCATTATATAAATGTCTAGAGGACGTTGCTCCTCTGCCTGCTGATAGAGATCGTGTTCTCAGGGGCTGCAATGTATCACGTTAAGAGTCTATATTAGATGGTTCACACCACCAAACCAGCATCAGCAGAGATGATTTTTGTTTGAACAATTCACCTGCTGCCTTAGTTTGATTTGTTGCAGTGCCGGCTCTGAGCAGTGTCTCAGGCTGTGGAAAGCAGTGTGGTTTTGAGAAGCCAGGAGCTGTTTTCTCCAGCCCCCAAGCAGTCCAGAATTACCCACAGAAAGGTGATTGGCTGTCAAACAAGGTGGCCATGCAGGCTGCATCTGGCCCTTTCAGCCTGGGACCAAGGAACCAGTTTGGATACAGTAAGAACCACCCTGAACTACTTCTGAGTGCCCAAAGCTCGGTCTCATTTCAGTAACATTTTCAGGCACGTGTGTGCACACACGCACACACACTGACATTAGGAACTGGAAGTGGAACCACCAAACAGCTATGAAAGAAGCTGTCCGTGTGGTATTTTTGACCAAAGTATTAGCAACCCCACAACAAACCTGTTCTTGCAAAAGTCCCCCCCCCCCAAGCTGTAGCTGGGTTTGAATGAGCTTTGGAGACACGTCTGGCAGGAGTGTTGTCTAGTGGTTACAAGCAGGAGGAGAAGGTGGGAGATCTGGACTTTGTTCCCAGCTTTCCCATTGGTTCTGTGACCTTGAGCAGGTCACATTTTCACTAACTTTTGGCCCCTCACTTTTATTGGTGCCAGGGCCGGCTCCAGGCACCAGCTTGTCAAGCAAGTGCTTGGGGTGGCCAAAACCCTGGAGCCGGCCCTGATTGGTGCATGACTTGAGACACCTGGGACTTGATTTGGAGAAGTGCTGAGCGTCCAGCCATCAGAGCTGAGTACAGCAACACTGGAAACCAGGCCCCAGGAGTCCCCAGAATGGAGGCACCCAGAATTAGTGGACACTTGAAAATTTTAGGCCTTTACTTCTCTGTGCTGTAGTTTCTAAATCTGTAAAATGGGACGAATTATTGACTCACCTCACAGGAGTGTTGTGAGCTGAATCAACAGTGCTGTGAGATCTTCCCATGGAAAAAGGGTTAAACAGGACAAGGTATAATTGTTACAACATCAGACCCTTCTGCAAACTTCGAGAACATAAATTTCCAAACCTTTGGCAGTCTGCATCTCTAGGGGAAAAGGGGATATTTGTTGGTTTTGTCTAGTGATATGTTTGTTTTTATAAAGTCAGTTGGTTTTTCGCCTTCCTCTGCAGCGTGGGGCATGGGTCACTTGCTAGAGGATTCTCTGCACCTTGAGGTCTTTAAACCACGATTTGAGGACTTCAATAACTCAGACATAGGTCAGGGGTTTGTTACAGGAGTGGGTGGGTGAGATTCTGTGGCCCGCGTTGTGCAGGAGGTCAGACTAGATGATCATAATGGTCCCTTCTGACCTTAAAGTCTATGAGTCTATGAGACAGAAGGAGAATCCTGATGGCAGGAAAAAAACTGTCGCTTGGTGTCAGAGAACTTTTCGGTTACCACCCAGCATCTCAGTGAGAACTGAGTAAAAAACAGCCTCCCCTGCTGGACAGTGTCCTGGGCCAGGCTTATCTGGGGCATGGCATAGAGACAGTATTGGTCAGTCTGGTGGTTGGCCTCCTCCTGCCCGTAGACAAGGAGCTGTCCAGCCGTTCTTGTTCTGCTGGCCTCTCTGAAGCATGGGATTCCGCTGGTCAGCCTCCAAGAGGCTGCCGGGCTCAGCAGATGTTAACACCCTGGAATGGCCCAGCCCCTCCACTCAGACTCCGCCCTGAGGGTGTGATGGGTCCCTCACCCTGGCCTGTCCTATGCCAAGGCTCGGTTCCCCGCCCCCCCATGTTGTTCAGGGACTGTAGGAAGCGTCTGGAGTGCTGGTGATCAGCACAGGCTGCATGGCCAGCAGTGTGGAGAGGATGTTAAGGGCTCCACATCTCCCTTGCATATGGTGCAAACACCAGGTTCTGCTCAGAGAGGGGCTGTGTGCCAGGGAATACCCGGAGGAGAGGCCAGATTGATCATGTAGGCTGAGGGAAACCTTCCTATGGGTTGAGTCAAAACCTCGTTCAGGCTGATGTGTGAACTTGCCCTTCGGTGCTTACTTTGTGCCAGGCTGAGCCGCAGCACCGCTGGGCTGGCTGCGTCAGTTATGAACGTAAAAAAACTGCTTGAGCGCCAGCCCCTCTTTCCTTACAGATGAAGCCCTGGCCTCACCTAGAACCAGGCCTAGCCCAGCCTGCCTCGGCCCTAGCACACGTGGGTCGGGGGTTCAGCTGGGTAATGTGTGACAGGTCTGGGGGAGAGAACAGACAAGCATGGAGCAAGAGGCTGAGGCCAAAAGCAACAAGACCAAGGAACAGCCCGTGCGCACAGTGACCTTGGCAAGCACTAGAGAGGGAGATGTGGGTCTATGTTCTTGGCTCCTCTGGTGTCTGAAGCAGGGCGTGAGCCCTACAGAAGGAAGTGCTGGAACGCAGGGCCCTGGGAGGTCCCAGGAGGGAGCAGAGGGGAGCAGCAGGGCAGTGGGGGAAGCTGGGGGGAAGACAAGGGCAGTGGCCGAGCTGGGCAAGGCTCTAGGAAGCAGGGGGCAACTCCCACCAGAGCCATCCCATCCCTGCCTCCCCCTACCCATGCCCAGCTCCCGCTTCCCACAGGGGGCTCAGCTGTCCAGGCAGCCCCACTACCCAGCTCCTGACATCACCTGACTCCAGCTCCACCCTGGGTTGCAGGTGGTTCCACCCCTCCTGCCCCCCCCCTTCCCTACCTGGTTCCAACTGCAGCTTCCCCAGCTCCCTCCATGCTCCCCTGCCGCTGAGCACCCTGGCACCAGCACCTGCTGGCTCAGGGGACAATACATCCAGGGAGGAAAGAGCTGCCTGACCCAGGACTGGTGCCATTCTGTTGCCCCCAAAAGTGCTGGAACGGCATTCCCGAGCGTTCCCGCATGACCTGAGCGCCAGTTTGGAGAAGCAGGACTTTGTACATTCCTTGTAAAGAAGCAAGATTGCATCAATGAGAAAACCAGACTCCATCAATTTCTTCTTCCAGCCAGAACATCCCAAGGGCCCTGAAATTTGACTAGCTGCTCGGGTCGAAAAGAGGCAACAATACATTACATTGATTGTTCTTTCTATCTGTATGTGTGGCTATGGGAGTCCCGGTGCCCTAGATCACAGCTGTGAGAGGAGGGAAACTACCTTCACAGGTTTCCAGGGAGAAAATAATACGTTTTTGCCAGAGCAAAAAGCCATGTTTGCTTGCACAGTGCGTAAGAACTACTCCCTGCATGGAGGCTGTGAGGGGATAGCACAGGGAGCTGAATTCACATCCAGAGCCTTTCATCCGGTTTACCGGTTTGCATGCTGTGGGGTGAGCAAAAGCTGCTCCTGCTGTGTGTCATGCTGCATACAGAATGAGCTGCTGATCCGCCCAGCCGCGTCTGGCACCCTCAGCAGGGAGACTCAGCGCTGAGCGGGTGGCTGGAGCTCCACACGCCCTCGCTAGTGGGGGAGTGTCCTGGCAGGACAGGGTGGGAGATCATAGCAGACGCTTGCTCAGCCGGCCCTGATCAGCAGTGGGCATTGGTTCCCAGGCTGGCTGGCTGCAACGTCTAGGCAATTCATTGTCCCTGCAAAACAAGTTGAATTGGCTGGGTGCTTCTGAGTAGTCAGGGGAGCCTGCTGCCATCCTTCGTCTTCTCTCTTCAGGACGTTGCTAGGGGACAGGAGGCTCTGTGTATCTCTACACTTCACCTGGCTAAAGAAGGAGCCCAGAGCGGGTGAGACGCCTTTGGCTGTATTCTTCCTCAAGCACGGTTAGCCTGTGCCGGTGTGGAGCCTTCCCATCCAACACTCCCCAAAATCCCACTTGCCAGCAAATTAGATCATTAATTATAAATTCCACTATCAGCCCTGTGGGACTAATCATCCGTTCTGTAAACAAAGGCACAACAGTGCGAGAAAAACTCCAGGAGCCTTTATGGAGTGCTGTGACCTTTGAATGTAGAAGATATTGGTATTAATTGGTTGGTTAGTTGTTGAGTGTGCAGATGGTGACTGCTCAGCTCACTGCCTGAGCAGCTGGTAACTCATAGGTACATCCTGTTTATAAAGCAGTATGTGAAACCTGGGCCCGGTAACTCCTAGGCCAAAGGTGGAGGTGTTCACAAGAGAGAAACCTGTGGCCTTAAAAGCATGGTCTGTGGTTATTCCTGACATAACTGTAACGGCCCATGTCCTCATACCCCCATCCCTGCACCCCCTTGATCATCAATCCCTCTGCTCCGCCAGCTCCCCAATTACATGTCAAGAGCCGCACTGCATCCCCTACTCCGAAACCCTGGGTAGCTCCCTGTTGCTCCTTGGCCTTAGTAGGAGGCCTCGTCCCCACTCCCCAATCTGAACACTTCAAATGCATTTAATACCTGGCGCTGGGTGCACGGCCAGAGGAGGGGTTAGGAGCAGTAGCGGCTTGTTTATTTTGAACATAGAGATGAAGCTAATTAGAGGGGGAGGGGTTTATAATTACCAGAGCAGAGATTTGCATAATCATTTTGATTATTGAAAACAGCCATATAGTGACTTTCCCAATACCTGCCTTCCGACTGGCTAATAATGGCCCTTAAGCCAATCAGAGCACAGGGATTTGCATGTACACAGAGAGCCTCGAATGGAATGATAGCTGAACTGCCTCCTGGTGGTCCCTGGCTGCAGCGGCGCCGTTCCAGTATAATCCGTTATAATTTAATGAATTATAAATGAAATGAAATTTTCTTGTCCTGCTTCCAACTTTTTCTCCAGATTCGTAGAGAGACGTGGTGGGGGAGGGAATATCTTTTACTGGACCAAATTCTGTTGGCGAGAGACCAGCTTTGGCGCTTACACCGAGCTCTTCCTCAGGACCCGACACTGCACATATCTCCCGATTCCTGTTTCTGGGCTGGGAGGCCAAAGCTCTTTCCTGTGTCCGGTAACAGAGATTCAGGTGAAATAAACCAAGATTTTCTAAAGCTGTGTCATGCTGTCATTTCACCCTCCCAGGCTGATTCCCTGATAAAGAGGTGATGTGTTTGGGAGCATAGAGAAGCAGCAGCAGTTCCGTCTCCAAAGTCCGGCTTCAAGGCATAAGGTCTATTGAGTTTCCATGGTGATGGCCACAAATTCCTCACCAGCTCTTCAAAGTGAAAAACATATTTGTTTTGCTAGCGCAACTTTGTAGCACAAAAGCTTTCTCGCTTTCTCTTTTTTTTTTCTTTTTTCTACATAACACCTGCTAATCTGCACTTGGTCCCTTTGAAGCCCCCTGCTGATCAGAAATTCAAATACTTTTTGCATGCTAATCTCCCTAGTAATCTGAAGTCTTTGCGTCTTTCATGTTCTGTCCATTAAAAACAGTTTTCTTTATCAGTCACCAGAGAAGGTGGCCCTGTTTGCTCTCCATGAGAGGATGAGCTGATGGGGAAATCGCACCGTCGACTGCTTGGGCACTCAGCTCTCAAGCTGTAGTACGGACTGGCCAAAGCTATCCACGCAAAGTGTTTTAACCATTTGCTCAGGCACCGCAAGAGGATTTAATCTTACAGCAAAAAGCGTCTTGCTTTCATTAGCTCCTTCGGGAACTTATCGCTCTGTGCATGGCTGCTCATTGCTTGTACAGATCGTGTGCGCAGCATTACACGCTCAGGCTGAGCTGGGAACACAATGCCTCAGCCTCAGCACGTTAGTCACATTCTGTTTTATTGTTTTACATTTCTACTCAACCTGAAACAAGTGTGGCTGAGAAAGCCAATGAATGACTGTTTGCTACAGTCCTTTTCTGGCTGCCTGCTGGATAACGGTGCTAGGAATGTGGGCTGGCTTTGACGTGCTCGGTGCTAAGCACCCATAACTCACTGGCTGTCGAGGGCACTCAGCACTGAAGAAGACTGGCCCTGTATGTTTCAGATGCACTGAAACTCCATTGCATCGCACACACACGCATCAGTCCAGAAACCCGAACATTCGGGGCAAACCCGGCCTGCAATTACTCATGAGAGCTCCTTTCCCAAATAAATGGCAAGACAGGTCAGTATATTATGGTGGCTTCCTACCTTACCATGAGCCCTACAGGAAGTATAGCTACCGCAGGAGGGACCCCTTCTGTCATCAGGTAGAGCTGTGCAGTCAGCCTCTGGAGCACAAGGTATGGCAGAGAGGTAACTGCATACAGCTCTGGGGTGGGGCACAGCAGTTGTTTAACACTCTGCACCCAGACCAGCAAGCAAGTGAGAAAATCCGACAGAGCCTCTTGTCCAGGTCTTCTCATATGTGTCTTGGCTGCTGTGCTTCCCTTGTGCAGCCATGGATCTACCAACCCTGTTCCACCCTCCCCTTGGCTTGCTGTCTTTATTCATCCCAAGGGGGTAACCAAACCCTGCCTTGCCAGTGCAGCTGTACTGGGCTGTCTCTGCCAGGACCATGGATGAAGAGGGCAAGATTCGCTGTAGGCAAGGAAGAGCAACGTAACCAGCTGAAAACTCAGGATTATTGTAGGAAGGCAGTGTATAGCCTTCTGGTTTGGAATTTGGCCAGGGTCATTGGAGTGGCAGGATATTTTCTCTGATGCAGCCAGTCACTTATTGCCAAGGTCTGCTAAGAGTGGAGATTCCCATTTTATTTATCACTGCAGCTGAATAACCATTTCCTTTTATTATAACTGAAGCCCTTGACGCTGAACCAGTTCCTGCTACATCTCAGCTCTGAGGGAAGCCTAGAGATGAATCTTCCCCCGCTGCTCTGATGTGTACGTGCTCCATTGCTGCACAACAGCAGTTCATGCAGATGGCATCTCTGGCCTTTACTCGTTCCTTCCGCATGTTCTGCAGCCATCCTCGTTCACATTCAGCAGACACAGGCTATTCTCTCCCATTGCACTAGCCCAGGCCAAAAATCCAGTGGTAAAGTCTTGATGTTTTAATTTAAGAAAAAAAAATCCACTCCATGTTTTCTGTCTAACCCCATTTCTATTTAAGATGTTTTCCTCTCCGAATGACTACAGCCGCATGATAATAGTATAAGGTTCATGCCTGGCTTTCCTTGTCTTTTGAACCATAATATGCCACCCATTTTAAAGCTGAACTCCCCCGTGAATACAATGGGAGCTCTCTAAAAAAAGCAATGGCCTTTGATTTTTCTCTATTTACAGCCAATTAAGGCCCGAGCCTGTGAGGTAATTAGCGACCCCCATTCCCTTTTGGTCCCGGTTGGAGTTGAGGTTGCTCACAGGATCGGGCCCTGGCCCATTCTCAAGTATGAGACGTAAGGCCAAACTCGCCTCGCTTTTTTTATTCAGACTCATTTTGAGCAGCGGCTCAGACTGGAGATTTGCTGAGTAAATAGTCTCAACAATAATCTCAGCCTGATTCCAACTAATTAAATCCTGTACAAACATCCCTCTCTGGGCCAATATAGTGAAAGACAACGAAAACACAGAAACCAGACAGAGCTTTCCTCCAGATTTTGCCCGGCCCTTTAATCCTGTATCTTTTGAAAGATAGTAACGTCCTTAAGATGAGGGGGTCAGCCTTCTTGCCCTCAGCATCAAGCAGTGGAATTTTTCAATAATGAACAGCTGGGTCACCAGCGACACAAAAGCTGCTGTAATATCCTGTAGGCTTACAGGGCACAACAGAAATCCCAAAGCAAATCATGATGTACACAGAATGGGACCATCCTTTTCTATTAAGGAGGCCACTTCAAACCAGCCTCAACTCCACCTTTTCTCCAGCTTTTCGGAGGTGGGATTATCCCCTGCGTATATTTAATCACACGTTGGGGGATGGATTTGATTGCCTTTTTAGAGCTGGAGTAAGTTAAAGAACCTAGACTGGTGCACAGAGAAGAAGAGGCATTCTTAGCTGAGAGATATTTACAAACAAACATTTAGATCAGGAGGCGTTTTAACATTGCTGCAGATACTGAACATAGGCTCTATGCAGTCAAGTGAAATGCAAAGGGTTATAGCTTTATAAACTGTAGGTCCAGACAGAGCAAGTGCCAGGATATTTTTTAAGCTTTTAGCCTTTTTCTTTCTTTTTGTTTTCCATGGAATAGATGACATTCTTCAGGAGAAGATGGATGAATTGCCCTAAATGCCCATTAAGGCAAAAAAGTAAATCAGGGTAACAAAACAAAAAACTAACAAATGGTAAAAATGTTTTTATGTATTACAAAAGTCTATGTACGATGTATGTGAGATAAGTTAGAGATTCCTGATTAAAAGCAGTTTGTGTCAAGGAAGTTACCACTTGCAACATGGAGAACATCTGACAGTGATTAAATGGAGCTAGCTATTAGATTTTTCCTAAAGAAACAATAGTTAAACATATCTCCACAAGTATGAAACACTTTATGTACTGTATCTGGTACACCTCATTTAAATTGACTTAGATGGAACAGACACACTAAGCCTAACTAGTAGGTTATTAAGAATATAAACCTGGTGCCCAAGAATTTACAATCAGTTATATGGGAGGTATCCTGACTTTCCTCCTTTTCCCAGTGCTTTCATTTACTAAGCATGTGCTGTAAAGATGTCACATTTGCAGCAGGGGACAAGTTTCGGATGTTTCTTACAAACAGTTTTAAGTTACATTGCTGTGGCAAATGTCTCTGTCTGTAAATACAGCATACACACAGCACTGGAGCCTCTAGAGAATAGTTTGGGAAAGTACAGATACATGTATACTTTAGATAGAACCGTCTTCATTTATTTATAGACTTTAATACATTTTGATAGAAAAAAAATTAACAGAAAAGTTGTTTTCTACAAGATGATGAACAGTCAAAAAAGTTTTCAGCTCTGCTAAACCACTTAAAGGTTTGGAAAATATGTCTTAAATTAAACATATCATACTTTTAATACTAGTGGTTAGCAAAGAAGATTTGGAAATTCATCCAGCTTGAAGTATACAGTAGTTGCAAATCAATGAAGTGTTGCAACTAATAATCATCATTTAATATGGGTCCCCTGAAAGTATCTTTTAATGTCATTGGCTTACAGATCAAGAAACATGTTTAGACAGTTGTTACAGAGCTCTATTTACACTGGCATGCCCTAATTCACATAAAGAGCGAGGAAAGAACAGACGAGTCAGAAAATCTTCAGCATTTCAATATGATTTTAATTACGATTTTTCCTGTTATTTTGTGAGATGAGTGGGCAGAATTTCTAATGCTCCACTGCTTTTAGCTCAGTCAATATGACATTTTTGGAATGCACAAATCATACAGTTGTGTCTATATCATTTTGCACATACTAGTCACATTTAAAGGTTTCTAAAAGGATGCCACTTCCATTAAAAACTGAGGGAGACCCATTTTCTAGTCTGCCTCTTGCATCATTACATCCATCACCAGGTCTCTGCAGTGGTCAACGCAAGATTCACTCAGGGTTATTCCAAAGGTTCCAAATGAGAAATGTGCTGAGGACCTGCTGCTAGTAGGTGGGAGCTTACGTAGTCAGTGTCCCAAGGGATTTGGACGCTCCATGTATTGTATTCATATAACAGCATTATGAAATTAAAAAAAAATGAGAATGAACTATTCATGCAAAGCTCTTCTCCCTTTTATGTAACTCACTGACAGACACAAAATTAACTTGAAAATGTTACTTAGAAAAACAGCAAGAGAGAAATATGTTGCAGGGAAAAGACTTGAGAGCAGGGGAAAGATTTTGCTACTCTTTTGTCCTGTTCAGCTGTGCAGAATTATTTGCTAGGTTAAAAACTATGAGCTGGGTTGCTTCCAAGTAGAAGCCTGCATCATACACAAAACTCGCCAGAATTTGTTCTTTTTATGGGAATCATAGATTCAGTGGAGTCAAGTGAAGGGACTCGTGAGGGTCACTTAGAGAAGCCACTGCGTCATGGGTATGTATCATGGGGTGATACTTAATGGGTGTTCTATATGAAAGGACAGCTTGAAAGGTAGTTGTTTTCTCGTGGCTGGCTTTGTTTGGAGGAAGGAGCTCTTGGTTAAGAGTCACCTCTTGGCAAAGCTTCAAGCCATAATCATTCCAATTAGGTGATAGTTTTGAATGACCTGCTCTGTGAAATGTCAAACACTGAAACGTGGTTAGGGGCCAAGGGAACCAAAGTGCTGAGCACATTTTCTGGGCCATGCTGCCCTCGGATCCATGGAAGAACTGGGCATTTTTATCCTCTCTGGAAGATTGTGATGAAAGCCTGATTATTTAGCACAGCGTTTGTTGGCTCTCAGCTTAGCCTGCTTTGGGCAGCTTCCAGGGTGGCCTGGTTGAGGGTCAGAGTGAGAGGTGCCGCTAGCCATTGGCATAGCTGTGTGAGGACATTAACCAAGCAGCTACCTGCTGGACTGTTGGTTTACCCGTGAGCGCTACATGTTTTTTCAAACATAAAAGTCACAGTCATGTCTTCCCACTCTTGGTTTCACATGCTAGGCCCTTGACTGGTGTTGTTATTCATTGTTATTATGGCTGTGCCTAGGGATGAACCCAGATCAAGCCCTGTTGTACTAGTCACTGTATAAACACAGCATGGTGGGCAATCTCTGCCCGGAAGAGGTTACAGTCTAAATAGAAAGGACAGATGAAGGGTTGGGGAAACAAACAAGCAGAGTGAGCAGCGTGATGTCAGCAAATGTCACATTAATTCCGCTCTGTGTGTGTGTATTAGCTGAGAAAAACTAAACAGAAAGAGAAGGGATGAGAGCAGGGGCACTGAAGGAAGGGAGTTGGGAGACAGGGCAGGGGAGGATAGAAGAGGGCATGAGGAGTAGGTGTGGAGTGGGATGTGTCTTCTGCACAGTGCTAATCAGGAAGAAATTTAAAAAAAATACACCCATGCCCTTGCATCTCTCTAGAATTTGGCATATAATCCATCTGTACGGGGACAACAGAGAAATGGCTTCTGTTAGCTTTTAGAAGCCAGAAATTGTTTGGATTCATGGCAAAGTCATAACTATTAATATAGCCACACTCGCTGGCAATGGAGTCATGGGCAAGTGCTCAGTAAAACCCATCCAATTCCAGCCCTTGGGGCCCAAGCTCACTCTCATTGAAGGCTGTTGGCAGAAAGTCATGTAATACTGGAAGTTTCATACCAGTGCGTTAGGCCTGCTGTGGGATCAGGTAAAATGATCGTGACTGGAGTTAGACCATTGGTTTTTACACACCCTTGTTGTAAAAAGGAAACTGCAGCTCCCATGTGGGGAAAATTACACTCCTGTATGGGGAAAACAATACACACCTTTGACGTCATAGAGAGGGGCTCAAAAAGTGTGATGTGGGGTTTTTCTCCACATTGGCTGCTGGAGTGTGTCCGTGTGAAACGAGTGTAGATGTATGTGTAAAGTGCACAATCAAACACTCCATGGAAAAACACAGCCCACAGCCCCATTGATAACCTGATATGTGACTTCTTTTTATCCCCCCTTATTCATTTACCCTTTCTGGATGGGCTAAGTCCTTGCCTCATCCTCACTCAGAGATGTGAGCTGATGATGTTCAAACTCACTCACTTTGCGGAGTTTGGCACTACTGGTGATTCTATGACAGTAATGCCACATAAACTCATCTAAACATCCTCCCTGGACTTGCAAATCTCTAGGGTTCTCTTCCACTATCTCCTCTGTTCTGGCTCCCTATGGCCCAGTGTGATACTCCTGTCCCCCCTTAAATCTTGGGTGCAGTTAGCAAGGCTGCCTGGAGCTCCTGCAGAGTTCTAACACCTGGCTCCTAGCAGGGGGGATTGACAAAACAATCCTGCATCCCTCCACTACCTCTGGACTTGTGCACTTCTCCCCTCAGGGCACCCTGCACTGCTTGCACTGCGAGAACTCAAACTGCCTTCACTATATAGAGAAACATGTCGGGAGTGACCATGCCAGCCGTTGGCCTAGCTACACCCTGCCCATCCCCTTTTACACATTGCCAAACCATTCGGCAGAAAGTCACTTCAGCATCTTTTAGTATTTTAGTGGTTCCTTTCCTGCTATTTGGTAAATGGTTAACCGACATAGGGTACTAGGAACCTAGCACTGGCAGGGACATCTGGGGTCATCGAGTCCAGCCCCCTACTGATATCAGATCACATCATCCTGTTCATAAATTTATCAAGCTCCCTTTTAAAACTGAGATTGTTTGCCCCCCACTGTTCCTATTGGAAGGCTGATCCAGAACCTCACGCCTCTGATGGAGTTATTTACTCAGAAACAGAACCTCACTGTCCTTTGGAACGACATGGGGCCCATTATTAACTGGCTTTTTGAACTCTTCCAAAAGCCTGCAGAACACAGAGATTTAGGGCCTGATTCTGATCTTGCTTGAACTGGTTTTAGTCCATTGTGACTCCCTTGACTCCCAGGGAGGTATTCCTGATTTACACCTGCATAGGATCAGAATCAGGCTCTTCCCTTATTAAACTTGGTCCTGTGTAGCAAGTTTCCTGCCAGAATTCACCTCATCCTATTGCTTCCCTGTATGTATTATCCAATGTAATGTTGTTGCTGATGGATTTGTTGGCACCTTTCATGCTTTCATGCAAGGGCATAAAGACTCTCTTCTTATTGCCTTTTAAATACATTAGGAGCAAGAGAAAGACAAAGGGAAGCGTAGGTACGTAGTGGGGAAGCAGAGCTAGTAATTGATGACATCAAGAAGACTGAGGTGTTTAATGCCTATTTTGCTTGAGTCTCCACTGAAAAGGTTAATGGTGACCAGAAACTCCACACCATTAATATTAACAACAAGGGGGAAGCTATATCGGAACTGTTAGCAATTACCTTTGAGAACTCCTGGAGGATGGGTGAGGTGCCAGAGGACTGGAGAGGAGCTAACATAGAACCTGTCTTTAAGAAGGGAAACAAAGAGAACCCAGGGAATTATAGACCATTCAGCCTGACTTCGGTACCTGGAAAGACATGGAACAAATTATTAAACAATCAGTTTGTAAGCACTTGGGGGTTAATAGGAATAGTCAGCCAGGATTTGTCATGAACAAATCATGCCAAACCAACTTTGCCAGGGTTACTGGCTTAGTGCATGGGACAGAAGCAGTAGATGTGACATATCTTGATTGTTACCAAGGCTTGACAAAGTCCAACATGAAGTACGCTAGGGAAGTGTGGTCTAGATGCATGGGTGCACAACCAGTTGAAAGACTATACTTAAAGAATAGCAATCAATGGTTCACTGTCAAACTTGGAGGGGTTATATAATGGGGACCCGCAGGGGTCAGTCCTGGTTCCGATACTATTCAATATTTTCATTAATGATTTGGATAGTGGGGAGAGTATGATTATAAAATTTGCATCTGACACCAAGCTGGAAGGGAATGCAAGCACTTTGGAGGACAAATTCAAAATTCTAAACAACCCTGACAAATTAGATAATTGGTCTGAAAGCAACCAGATGAAATTCAATAAAGACAAGTGCAAAGTGCTTCTCTTAGGAAGGAAAAATCAAATGCATAACTAGAAAATGAGGAATAACTGGCTAGATGATAGTACTGCTGAAAAGGATCTGGGAGTTATAATGGACCAGAAATTGAATATGAGTCAACAATGTGATGCAGTTGTGAGAAAACGCTGATATCATTTTGGGGTTATTAACAGAAGTATCGTATGTAAGACATGGTAGGTAATTGTCCCGCTCTGCTCAGCACCAGTGAGGCCTCAGCTGGAGTCCTGTGTCCTGTTCAGGTTCCATGCTTTAGGAGAGATGTGGATAAATAGGAAAGAGTCCAGAGGAGAGTGACCAAAATGATAAAAGCTTAGAACACCCTGATCTATGAATAAAGGTTAAAATAACTGGACGTGTTTAATTTTCAGAAAAGAAGACTTGGGAGGGGGGAACATGTTTACAGCCTTCAAATTTGTTAAGAGCTGTTATAAAGAGGACTGTGATCAATTGTTCTCCATGTCCACTGAAGGAAGAACAAGATGTAATCGGCGCAATCTGCAGCAAGGGAGAGTTAGGTTAGATATTAGGGAAGAACTTTATAAGCGTAGTTGAGCCCTGGAACAGGCTTCCAAGGGAGGTTTCTAAGGACAGATGGGGTCTAGGCTTGTTTGGTCCTGCCTCAGCACAGGGGGCTGAACTTGATGACTTCTCGTGGTCCCTTCCAGCCCATCATTTCTATGTTTTTATGATTATTCTCTTTGACTCTCAGACTTTTTTTTTGACAATTCTCATTGAGTTTTTGTTCCGAAAGGCCCCCTGTGACTCTGTACATACTGTACTTATTCCCATAGGGCACTGCACTTCTCTTGGACAGCCCACAAAGCTCCTGGTGAGGTGAATGACAGCTGCACATGTGCCTCAAGGAGTGGGTATGCCCCCTCAGCATCTCTCCCAAGCCCTGCCTTGGAACGATGCTGGTCTTGTCTCTGCTATTTCACTGGCAACTAAATTTGCAAAATCTTTCCTCACTGGTTCATCCAGTTCCCCCCAGAATTTGCAAATAGAAATGCATGGAAAAGTGTCTTAAAACAGGCTGAAGTTTTAGGTGTTCAGTTGACCTTTCTTCCCACTTGGAGGTATGGCCCACAAGCTGAGGAATGGCAAGAGATGTGCTCCTAGCACAGCTGCGCCACACGGCTTTCTCGTTGACAGTTTCCTCTAAATGAAATCTGAGGTTTTAATCCATTCTCGTGAATTCAATCTCAGGTGAAACTGCCATTGCTGCCACCAGCAAATACAGATTTTCATAGTGGAGAAGCTCGGTTTCCATGTCAAATAAATCACACGTTTCCTCACGTCGACCCCCCAGAGAAGTCTGCCTGTTACTGGCAAAGCATCATGTAGGCCAAGGGGTTTGTGTTGGTGGCCAGGAGAGCAAAGGGTGAGAGGCACAGTAGTGCTGCAGCAGAGGGATCCCTGCAACTCAACCTGCAGCTGCACCTACCTCAATCAAGTCAACTCTCCAGTATCAGGAAATCTTCAGGCTGACTTGTCATCAAGCAAATAATCTGCAAGGCACTAATCGATGTTTGCTCAACTAATCCTGCCTCACCTCCACTCAGGATGGCTCACACCGCCCCAGGGCCCTAGTTACAGCCACTCCCCTTAGACTCAGAGGACGCGATGAACCAGTGACTGAAGCAAATGTGTGAATGTTGGGGCTCAGAGTGAAAGAGAATGATTAGAAATGAACACAGAGCTCACTCAAAGCCCACCCTGACCAGTCTGTCTCCTTAGTGCTGTCGAGTCGCCTATCGCCTATCTCCACGTTTCATTTTCTCCTGCTGCAGAACTCTAGTAAAGCCCATTCGTATCTAGAACATGTTCTTAGTATTTATTAGTATTTGTTTTCAGTAGCTCCAACAATGTGCTAGGTGCTTTCCAGTCACCAAACAACCCCGTCCCTGGAGAGCTTGTGCTGTGTATCACATTTACACCAAACTGGAAATCCACGTGTCGCTTTTTTTGTTTTTCTCTCATTGTTCATCCATTATAACCAGCTCCATTGTAAGATAATGGAGGGGGTGAGCTTTCAACAAAAATACCCGTTCGGACTGTTCTTACCAAAAAGAAACCATCTTACTCTTACTTTGCCAGTGCAAAACACACACTGCTGCAGAGGAGATATTAAACAAAAGCACTGGCTTGAAAAGAAAAGTGGAAGCTGCCAGTGGTGATCGGATGACAGATATTTTTGTTAGGAAATAATACCTTTCTCCGATTTCCTGAGGGTTGAATACAAAGCATAAAACAAGGGATGGTGATGAAATCCAAAAGAATTACCTGTGTGTGTTCTGCTGGAACAGAATAAACAAGTGCCTATCTGCAGTCCAGGTACACAGGCACTATTTGGACAGCTGTATTGTCCATTGAAAGGTGCTGCTTGATAGTAGTTTGAGGATAGTAATTCTGGTTTGCTACGAGGTTCACATAAAATTGTATGTCTCTATAGAGATACCTGCATTAATCAACCCCACACGGCCTGGAGTTTAGATTTCAGGATGCATACCAACCATTAATATAAAACACACTCCAGTGAGAATTCCCTGAAAAAGCTGCACTTGCCAGAGCAATAATAGCAAAAGGTCACCTTGGATCAAATTTGCAAAAGGTCAGGCGCTGGTGGCGATATCAGCCTATGCACACAAGCAATCACAGAGCCAAAAGTTGGTAGATTTGTTGTGCTCACATCTACCCCAATACCTGAACCAATTGGGGATATACTTAAAAAGTTTCTTCCATTCTGACAGATTATGTGATGTGAGAGGGATTATCCACACAACAGGAAATGTCTCTGGGAGTGGTAAAAACGGTCAGAATGGAAGACACATTTTAAATGCCCCCATTGAACTGGGCAGGCTCCGTATTTGGTGTTCTCCGGCTGCCTTACTAAGAATGCACCATTGAAAATCACTACTGTATTGCAAGCACAGCCTTCTAGCATAGGCTTGTATGTTTCATGTGCCACAGCATTATATATGTAATGGGACATGGAGCCTTTCAGCTCCAACTCGCTAGTTTGAATCCAGTAGGAGTGGAATATTGTCTGATTGCTGTTAAGCAGTCTGCATTAAATGGATGGGAGGTCTCAGTTTACTAATAGTGGTTTCTTTTACATTCCTAAAATACATTGTCAAATTACCTCTCCGAAACATTCAGAATCTTACATATTGCTGTGCTTTTCTCTCCGCCCCTTGAGCCCCAACACAGGCTGACAAACTTCAAGCACAAAGAAAAAGCGGAGTCATAAGTAAACATTGTTTCACCGGCTATTCTCAACAGACATTCTGAAAACTTCCCAGTTTATTCTCAAAAGTGTAGCTTTCTGGTTTCAAGAAAAGATGCTTCTAGAGATGTTTGCCAATCACTGAAAGAGGCTGAGCGTGGCTTAGCCTTTAGGGATATGAGGCATATAGCAATCAGTCCTAGGGACATCAGTGGAAGAACCTGCGCAGAGTGAAGCCAGCATAATCTGATGGTCCTATATAAAAAACTCCTGCTATTAGAATAGTTTTCAACTTGTAATATTTCAGTGGGTCAGATTCTGCTCTGAGTTACACTCGCAGCAGTGTAAATTGAGAGTAACTCCAGTGCCGGTAGTACAGTTACTGCAGATTTAGACTGGTATACAGGATTCCATTGTTGTTATTTAGCTGTGTTCTGGCACTGCCCAGAGGCCCCAGTAAAGCCCCACTGAGCTGGTCACTGTACTGGTTGTACCCCCTAGAGAGTTTACTGAGAGCTGAGAATGCAGATGATGCATTCTCTGGGGAAAGACACACGAATTGTCATTTTAAAACATAGTTTATTTTGGAAAATAAAAACTCAGGGCGAGATTCTCCCCTGGGATGCCTGTGAGAGGCTTCGGTGAGAGCCCCAGGCACTCATCCATGTGCAGAATCCAGCCCAACTCTGATCCCGTTCCCTAACATGTCCAGTGTAAGCCTTACAATATAAAGATAAAATGTAAAACAGACACTGACAGGGATTACAACTACTGCTTAAACCGGGGCAGATTTTTACCTTGTGCATGGGAGCATTTGCTACAGCGTATTGTCAGACTCCAACAGCTGCACAGTGACCAGCTCCTCTGACAATGTCCTTTTTCCTTTTTCTGGACGCATATGGCACCCCTGAAAGTGAGAGATCAACAGCTCCAGCCAGAGCCAAGCAGACTGCGCAGACGGTTCACTCTCCTACCCGTGTTTTAGACACGGAAGATAAAATGTGGGACTCAGAAGGTGGTATCCAAATATTTAACACAAACCATTCTGCGCTGTGCCCCTTTTTAGGCTGTCAGCAATATCCAGTAAATTTTCCCAGAGAATCACTGATGTCTGCACCATAGATTCAGTGTTACTCTTTCCTAACCCTCTTGTTGTGCTCAAGATTTACCTTTGCCTTTGGGACAGCCTGGTGTTGCTAAGCGAGAAGAATAGTTGTCTTTCTGGCATGTTTGGGATACTCGTGCTTGCATTCAGGCTGCTAGGCAGACACTTCAAATAAGTGTCAGAGGCTGAAATGCCAACCAGCGCTGCTAACTCTGGCATTTAGTTAATTTTCTTGTACAAAATGCAGTCGGGGTTCCAAGGAGCAGTCACCAAACATTAAGTTCTGGGGGATAGAAGAATGAAAGAGGAATTCTTTGTTTGAGCAGCCGTTTCTCTAAGCATCTCAGAGAGCTGTAATCGAGCCAGAGGCTTATAATGGAGGCCCAGGAGAAAGCATCATAGAGTTGAAATGAACCCGCTTCACTACAGGTGTCAGGCTCAAGAGAAAGAGAAACTGGAGCAGAGTCTTAGAACTATGGCCCCAGCTAAGCCCCTGGCACTAGCCTCTTTGGCAGCCAGTTGGTTCCACGTAAATAACGTTGCATCCTCACGTTCCAGGAAGTGGGATCTTGTGTTCATGGGATTCTTTTCCAGGCTGAATTCTGTCTGTGCCAATGGTGAGCAAACGCTGCAAACAACATAAACGCAACTGTTGTCATTGAACATGCATCATCAAATGGCCTCTCCAAGGCCCTGATGCTTTAGGCGCATGATTAACTTTAAGCATATCAGTGGTCCTGTTGGTTTTCATGGGAATAATTCATATGCTCAACATTAAGCATGTGTTAATATCTGCATGCTGGGGGCCCAGATAAATAGTTTGGTACGCTGTGCAGGATGAATCGAGATACAGAGGGCTTGCTTCTTATATTCCTATTGACACAGATCAGTTAGGCCGTATCAAGTTTAAAAGTATTTTAGCCACAATATTGATGTATTCAGGCTATGAGACGTCTAATTATAATGTAGGGTTCCTTTAAAGGGTTAATGTGGGATCTTTTTAATTGTCAAAAGAGTTTCAGGCTATTAGTGTTGGCATATTCTTCAATAATCTGTTTTATTTTTACCTGCTGGGAGCTTAATTAAAAAACAAAGAGGCTCAATTTAAAGCCCATTACTATGCTAATTTTGTAAGAACTGGGCGGTGATTAAGAAGCTTTAAAAAGAGGAGTTTAGTTTGCTCTAGGGAATGGGTTGGAGGCAGGTTTTATTTCGTTTCATTAGCTAGCTACAATTATTTATAAACTAAATGGAAATGATGATATTAAAGAGTAATGAAAAAAACAGCATCCATGTATTATTGAGCAGCGGAACTTTTTTTAATTTAGCATTGAAATGTGCAGGGCCTTTATTATTGCAACTCGCAGTTAACGCAGCTAAATGCAGTTGTTAAATATAAGACTCCTTTTAAATATGCCCATAAATACAGAGCTTCTCCTATGGATCATTGGAATAAGTTTATAAAGACATCAATGTGACAATAAAGATGAACCACTGGCTCTTTTTTACAAAGATTTTATGAGGTTTTATGCAGGAAAATGCCTTAACACAGAATAAATTACAAGAAAGTATTGTATACTGTATGCATTTCTGTGTATGTTATACACACACACACACACACACACACAAATTTTCTATTATATTTTGTCTCTCATACAAACCATAACCCAAAATACCATACAGAAATAAATGTTGTAAGACAATATCTGTTCTAACGCACACAGAAAGCAGATGTAGAAGAATGTACATTCCAAGGCAAACAACAGAAAGAGAAAGACACTAAGAGGCACAGGAAAGGGATACAAATATCTTTGAAGATGAGATTTGTTAAACTGTTGGGTAAGGGTGAGATGGAGAGATACCAGTGACATTGTATTCTAGCCCCGCCCAGCCCCAGTCCTCAGCCCCAGTCCTCAGCCCCACTCACCAATCTCCTCCCCTTAGCTTCAGCCCTTTTCTGCTTTTACCCTCTTCTCCTCTTCCTCCCCACCTTTCCCTCTCATCTTCCACCCCACCCCGTTCTTTTACGTGGCTTCTTGCACCTCCTGTCCTTTCGAGGAGACTGTTAGCTTGAAATCCACTAGTGAAACTCTGAACAGGGGTTGTATGTGCAGATTTCGATTCAGCACTGGCTCAGAGGGAGGAGTGCAGGGTTGCCCCCACTTCTCACCACTGACTGCTGTGTCTCATTGCTTAAATTGTGTGCCTGAAATCCCAGCTCAGTCCTGGGGAGTCAGTGGGAGAGTTTTGCATGCGTAAAGACTGAATCAGGACTCTGGACTGGGTTTAGTGTTCAGTTCCATACGAGATACATTCAGTTATTAATGCTCTAGTGACCGCTAAGCAATGTGTAACAACACTCTAAACACGATGCTTTGCAGAATCTATTTGATGCCTGGCCCTTTAAAACTAAGAAGCTGTTTAAAAGCTTTGGGACTCAACAATCAGCACAAAGAGAGGGGAAAAGATTTCTTTCACTAGTACCTCAGTGTCAGGTGTTGCTTGTCAGTCTGCAGGCACTGGGGCTGGGGTTAATCATTGCTGGGCAGGGCATGGGCCTCAGTCAGCAAGTTACAATACAGAAGCCCTGCAAGGTCCATTGTCCTCATCACCCAGGTGCCTGTGCCGGACTGTATCCTGCAGCCTGTTCCCAAGGACAGTGGCCAACATATTGGCTGTCCCACCTGAAGGGCTTCCGTCTCTTCCCTTTGCAGTGGTGCTGGAACAGGTTTTGTAGTGGGGGTGCTGCAGGTGGAAATCACGTACTTGGGTTGTTACTGTTACCTCAAGCCAGAGGGTGCAGCAGCACCTCCAGCACCTCTGCCCCTTTACAGACTCCTGCTGACAGCAAGATCTATTCAGCTTCAGCTAACGAGCAGTTCTTGTCGCAATGTTACTGTTTCCGTAATCCAGTAAGGACAGTCATTATATTGTCATGATCACCATTACAGTGTCGAGGCCCATAGTACCCTCCTCCATGACCTGCTGCACATGGACTGATGGAGCTCCATGAGGTATGTCTGTGCAAGGCTAACTGACCAGTGAGCAGATGTTTACGTTTATGACCATATCATTACGCACTAGGGCCGCAGCCGGGGACAGGATGGGAATTCTGCGGTGAAGACTCTGGCAAAGTGAGAACGGAACCAGATCACCAGAGTCCCTGTGTGACCTTCAATTAGAGACTCCCCTTGATTTCAGTGGGTTTTGGATCAAGCCGTTAGAGTCTCCAGGCCTCAGTTCCCCAGCTGTCAAACAGAGATCACAGTATTCCTTCCTCCCAGCCTGTCTCTGCCTCGTCTCTTTGACTGCAAGCCTCCTGCACCAGGGCTGCCTCTCACTGGCTGTGTGTCTCACCCTATGGGCCTTGGTCATCACAGTGCTGCACTGGGAAAAGACACTTTTTTCACACTCAGGTCACTTAAACATGTGGCAGCCAAATTTACCAGCCTTCCCCCCACACATCACTTTGGGTTGGGAACAGGCATGTGAGAAATGTCAGAGCATGTCCTGCCCCAATAACTGCAAATGCCTCCTCTCTGGTTGCCCCAACACCCACGTCGCCCCCTTCAACCATTCAGATTGTCCCCATCCCTCTGACCACATCTCCCTCCCCCATGTCTGCATCCTTTGACCATCTCTCTCCTCTCCACCACACTGAGTTCAAACTACATGCAAGAGCTCTGTGTAATTCTACCAGTTGATACTGATAGGCCCATGTCTCTTAGACCCCTGTCCTGCCCTTCCTGCTTCATCAGTGCTAGTAGCTTCAGCACATACACAGTGCCCATTCCTCGCATAATAAACGGCTGCATTTTCTTCCACCTCGCCTGCTGCAGAGACCCTGCCCTCTCCTCGGGCCCTGGCTTCTGAGATACCTTCAAGGAATTCGCTGACTAATCTATTCTATCATTATTTCTCCTCTGAGCGAACCCCTCCTTTTTGTGGAGGGAGGTGGTTGAATGCTAGGAGAGAGGGTGTAGGATGCTGGAATCAATGCTGGAAACTGATGTGAGCAGAGACAATGGGGCTGAATTATGGAAGGATGGGGGGAGAGGTGTATTCATCATGTTTAACCTTAGAAAGCCATGTAACCTGGAAGCTGCATGCTTAGCACCTGACCACTTTTCCTTTCAACCCCCTTCTGTCTTCTGCAGGGCCGGCTCTAGGCACCAGCGAACCAAGCACGTGCTTGGGGCGGCACAATTTCAGGGGTGGCATTTTATTTTATTATTTTTTTTTTTTTGCTTCAGCAGTTGCGCTCCCGGTGTTTTTTTGTTTTTTTGGTTTTTTTTTGCTTGAGGCGGCAAAAAACCTAGAGCCAGCCCTGATCTTCTGTACATTCTTTGGGGCAGGGGCTGCATTTTTGTGTGTTTAGAAAGTTCACGGCATATGGTGGGTGCCATTGCCAGCTAAAGAAATAAGATAAAAAACAGTAATAAAAACAAACGTAACAATAAGTTCAGAAATGCAAAACGCCATGCCAAAGGAGACGTGTTCCCTTGCTTAGGCCCCAATCCTGCTCTTGGTTGTTCTGACATAAAACTAGAGTAAGACCACTAAGGGCAATAAAGCAAAGTTTGCTCCTTAAAAAGTATGTTTGCTAAGAAAATGGGACCTATTCACTTTTAGCCAAGGATGGCTGGTCACTTGCAGTTCCATTTTCAAGGGTGCCTGTTATCAGGACAAAGAACAGTCAGGAATTATGTGGCATTTTCTGTGGTTTATTAACAGACTTTTTTTTTTTTTTCTTCCTACTTCTTGCAGATCTCTGGTGTAAGATTGTTTAAAACATCAGAGACATTTTTCAAGTCGACTGTTGCTGAAAGATAATAAAATTGCTGTTGGTTCTCTACTTAATTTGTTTTCAAAACTATTTTCTTTCCACTGTCCCATCTTTTAAATTCTGTTATTGACCTAGACTCATCAGGCCAAAACCCTCCCTGGGAATCCCTCTAACCTAAATGGGAATTACGCCCAGTAAAGTTATTTTTCATTAAAGAAATGAATTATGACCAAGTTTAATACAGAAGTTAGAACTGCTTAAAGCCTCCAGCACATCTGTGACTCAAATGTCTGAAGAAAGCAGCAGGACAAGCACTATCAAAGTCTTGTGTGCTGATCTGGAGTATGTAATGATGTAAGGCATCCTTTACCCGTTCCGTCTCTGTTAAAACAAAATAGCGCACATGGCTTCCAAACTCATGTCAGGCTCCAGACCTCATGCTACAGTTCTACCTTACTCCAGCTAGGATGAGTCTAACCGCAGAGGTGCCTGGTGGGATAAAGGTCATATGGCAAAGAAGCTTCTAAACTGTTTTTGGTTCTAAAAGGCAAATGGGGCTACCCAGGAGCCCTGAGGTCTTTTAAATGTCCCCTGGCCTTCTTCTGACCCTGCATACACCTTACATTCTTCCTTTAATGATTGACACTCAGTGGGTAGGTGCCTCGAGGCACATCGAAGTTGTAGCTGCTTCTTCATCAAAGTGACTGTTTACAGCTGGTTTGAGTTGGATGCCAATAAACAGGATTCTTTTTGTCTCAAAATAAAAAGCAGCTTAAGTCCCTAATGATAAGGATTTTGTGCTTTGTAGAGCAAAAATTCAGCGAGGTTGAGACAGCCAGGCCCTCAGCTTAGCAAGTCAGAGGACTTTATACTTCCAGCTAAATCGCTTTTATCTCCTCAAGTGACTGGGCTATAGATTCTTATCATTGTGGCAGAAGTGATGAGGGTAACATCTTTAGTTGGAAATCATTGGCAACATGTGGTGAAAGCTTAAGATGTTGTCACACTTTAACTTGGTCCTAATCTGTTCAAAGGCAGTTCAGACTTTCTAACTGCACCAGCAGGTAGACAGAGTCAAAGACCATCAGGGCAAAATAGCTCATGCCATTCTTCGGAGAGTTTATGACTTTCATAAAAGTGGTACAAAGAAACTGCAGCAGTAACTGTTATTGTCTAAATGAAGAGCTTATGTTCACCCAACCATATTTCATTAACTTGTACCTTCCAAGCTTCTACATTTCCTGCCTTGTTTGTGCAGTGCTGGAAGCGATGGTAAATGTTTTAATGCCTATTCTAAGTGAAATGAGAACAAGAGAAACGTACAAATTATCCATCCTCATACCTTTGACTTTTTAGTAGCATTTGGCCAACTGACTTACACGTATGAGCATCTACAATTAGCAGGTAGCACACACAGGCCATACGTGTCTGAGAAACGGGGATCACACGTCCCCAGAATTTCTGACTAATACAATGTGTGTTATGAATTGTGAAATACTATGTTGATGTGGGATCCAAAAATGAATCATTAGCTTCCAACAGCAAAATGACAAACTGTTGGCAACACTTTAAATGTCACAAGTGGAGATTCTTGAGGAGAATGGTAAAAAATAGATTTGGGATTTGCAATGGAATTGGGCGTTTTTGAAAATCCAGTGATTTGTGAATAAGGGTCCAATCCTGTTCCCATTGATATCAATGGGAGTTTTCCCCTTTACCTTTATTTGGAGCAGAATTAGACACAGATTTTTCTCTCACGTTTATCATTCACAGATGGACTAAGGACTTCAGGTTTCTTGATGAGCAAACTTCTTGCCATTCAGAAGATACATTTATTTTTAAAATAACTCAGTCAACTGCTGTGTGTCATGGACTACGAATAAGGGAATCTCAGTCTGAGCAGAATTTATTCTGCCACCTGTTCAGAAAAAAGCATCTAATTTTGGAAATGTTCAATGCAAAACCCAAGAATAGCGTTGGTTCCCCCCACCTTGTGTAGAGAAATCTAAGCAGTCTGAATTGCCATGGCAAAGGAAATTAATGTACTGCCAGAACATGCTGAGGCTATTGCTCTCTCTATAGTTCCTTTTTCAGACTTGTTAGTCATTATTTACCCGTTTTGATCTGCTGAAAGGTTTCACGTAAGATTTTTTAAAAAATCTAACTCTCAAAATGTTATTTCTATATGTAAAAAGCTAATCATGTGTTTAGACAAATCTAGCATTATTCTCCCAATTGTGTGAATTAAAGGGCAGAAACCCCCTCCCAGTGCTACTGGCTTTGTAGATGTTTGACTCAATTTTCAAACTTTTCAGCATGTGTGGAAATGTCCTGTGCAATGTATGTGCAAGTGGTGGAAACGCTTAAAAACAATATTGAAGCTGTAGGTGCAGGGCTCTCTGGCTTTGCTATGTGGTCTTGCCTATCAGTAAATCTGTATGTACGGGTGTGAAGAGTCTCGTTTACTAGATCCTAAGTACAAACACAGATGTAGATATGGGATGCCTACAGCTAAGTCTGTAGCTTGTGATCATCCTTATCTACCTGTATCTCAATAGGCAGAGTTTGGCGATTGACTCAGTTTCCTGTAACTCAATGACTCTGGGTTGTAGAGCAAATGCTGTGATCACCATGGTAGAATAAACACCCTACTGTTGTTACTACCATAAAGATGATGAATCAGACATTCAGATTCTTCAAATAAATCAGCTTTAAAAGGGCTGTGTATTTTCCCTCACTAGTATTAGTACTGTCTTATTAAACAAGCTCATTAATTTTGACTCCTTATTACAGGAATGAATTAGCATTCCAAGATATTAACGGACACATCTGCAGTTGCTCCTGTGTCTTTTCTCTCTCAATATTTTTTTATTCATTTTTCATACAAAAAGAAGAGAAAAGGGAAAAATGTATTTTCTCTTTCCTGTTATATCTAGTAATACCTGATAACGTCTCTTCTCTGATCTCTCTGTTGCGGTCTGTGCATTTTTCTAGTTAGGAGGGAAGGGTTTTAAGAGAAAGTACGTGACATGAGTGGAAGAAACAGAAGCTGCTTTCATACATTAAAAGTCAGACTGATAGACAAGGATTCGCAGCAGAATATAGCAGAGCCCTTTGTAAGACAAACAACAAGTTTTCATGCTCAGATGGAGATTCTTGGGTTAAATTGCTATCTTTGAGTTCTGAACTTGGAAAGGTATTAAAGTGGAATTAAACCTTTACACAATCCAGCTCTTGTGTCATTCAGGATTTTTTTTAGGTCTGTTTAATTGTACATAGCAGCAGGGTTCTGAGTGACTGGTGCTCTAAAGAAATAAGGGGTAGGGTTAAGTCTGCAGCCCACAGCTCTCGGCTAATCCTTCTTGTTCCTTGAAGAAGGATTTACTTTTGCTGCCAGCTTGTGAAAGACTTTCCTGGTCCACAAGAGATTGTTGTGGCTTTCCTGGGGAGGTGCGGTTGCTATAGCAGGGAGTCACGCCTGGCTATTCTCTCAAACCATACTGAGAATGGGCCAAAAAAGAGCCGAAGAAGAGTAAAACTGGGGATTAGAAAGTGGAACAATGGGAGACAGGAAGATAGGAGTGGGAACAAATAGGAATTACAGCACCAAAAATAATGCAAAGTGACAAAAAGAGGAAATAGAAAAATAATAGCTGACAGTCTGGCTGAAAAGAGAAACTACTACAAAAGAACAATTTATTTTCAACTGACAAAGAAAATAACAGGGCATTTGGGAAATAAGACACAGTCTTGTGTCTTAACATTATTTTTGTTCTTATTGGACTGCAAGCACATACTGCAAATATACAATATCTACCCATCTCTGCCATGATCTGTCTATTCCAAACTAAAACAGCAGGGTTTGGTTTTTTGTTTTTGTTTCTAAGGCATATTGCTCGTGGAGTTCCATCTCTGCAGATTAGATCACGGGTAATTCTGGAATTTCCATACACAAGCATTGCTGTTTGGATCATTATTAAAAGAAAAGTGCCAACTCTACACTCTGTTACATTTCTTGAATGATTCCCAGAGTAGTAACTGCTGTTAAGAAAATGCCATCAGTGCTCTCATTTGTTTTCTTTGTTGCTTACAGGACAAATCCTGCAGTCGTTACCCACGCAAAGCGCTTTAGCTTTGCCTAGGCAGGGACTGTGGAGCCAATCCTGCAGGAGGCTGTGAGGCAGTAAGAGGCCTCCAGTCCCAGCATTGACTGGGCTCAGCAGCTTTGGAGAATTACCCCCTGAGTGAAGACAGTGAGATTTCACCCCTCTAGGATTTGCCCTAGGTGATACTTTCTTCTTCTTTCCCATGCAAATCAAATGGGGAAAAGTTGCACAAAGATTTGAACTTTTCCAAGTGAGTGAAGAGAAGCAGAAAGCCTCAGTCAAGTTAAAGAGCTTGCCGAACAACAACAAATTAAGAAAAGTTTCTTAAAAATAATAATAAAAAAGTCATCTCTGCCTCTCACAGCAAATCTCTCTGAATGCCTGTCCGGCACCCTACTGTTTTATATATAGGGGATGCAAAGCGATATAGCAGATGAAACATTTTGTTTATAAAGTGTCTGTGGTTTGTTTTATTTCACATGTTTTTGCAATATAGATAACAGATTACACCATGGAGCTTTCACTGCCTTGTGCAATAATGATACTACAAAGCCTTTGTAGGGGTATTAATAATAGATTGTGTTGATGAGTTTGGAGAAGCTGGCAATAGACCCCCCACTGCAAAGACATTAACACCACAGGACTAAGGTATCTTTTCCTTGCAAATCAGTTGCTAAATTGGCTGTGCTGATGGGTTTGGGCACAAGCTCTTGTACAGCATCCCTGCAGTAGGCACAGGAAGTTATTTTGTTTTATACTGGCATATACCATTTTTTCTTTTTAATGTTTATAGTTGAGAGGAAAGGACCTGTATAAATTCTTTCCTTAAGTCATTCTTGCCAGCCAAGAAATAATTTATCATTTAAATCTAAATTGCATTGATGGGTGATTTTTTCTTTACAACTGAAGGCCAAAGCACTGAATCATGAACATATAATTTCTCTGCTTCTCTTTCATACCATGGGATCTAGGGCCCTTATAGTGAATTGCCATATAAAAGTGTATTAGCAGAGAAATTAGCCATGTTGTTAGCAATGGAAATTCACAGGAAATTGTAGTTTTGGAATGCCATGTAGTGTATCAGAGTGATAAGCCTTCTAGTCAGACTCATTAATATTCAATACTTTGGAGGCAAAACAAGCCTTATGTGCAAAGACTGGCTTGTGATGTAATGCACCAAATTCTGCTCAGGGTGTTAGCCATGTAACCATGTAATCAGTGGCATTGCACAGGAGGAAAGGGAGGGTGAATGGGGTGTTTCGGGGGGCGGGGGGGGGGACGGGTGTAAATCCTCCGTGCTCTGCAGAGTTCCTGCAGAAACGCAGACTGCCCGTTGTGCACTGTGCTTTCATGGCACCTTGATATATTTTGGAGTAATACAAAAGGGATAACACCACATGTCTGTGTCTCAAGTATTTTTTTGAATCCATGGACAAAATAATGCTATTTCAGAAAGATTTACACTGCCTGAAAGTATAGTTCTAAAAAATCATCACATCTTGTTAATCCATTAGGCTTTTTAATTGCAGCCATGACTTTATGAATTCAATTGGTGCTCTTAACTTTTATAACACTTTCCACGCTCCAGAACAGATTAGGAGAAAATTGCAGCCATAATCTGTACAGTGCAATTGCCATGCTATAAAGAGGAATGGGAGTAGCTTGGAAGAGCAATTGGATTCCCAAAGGTGGAGCACAGTGGAGCAATATCAGTGACTTTGTAAATGAAAAATTGTTTTAATTCTGTTCTAGCAGCAATAATTTGATTGTTCATAAATTTTTCCATCAAGTGTTGTAAGGACAAGATGTCATAAAATAAAGCTGTGTGACAGTGATAGAAGACAGCAGAACAAAGTGGTCAATTAGGGTGTGAAAATTAAAAAGAGAATTTTTTTTTTCCCATTTGCCATGTTCTGCTTGAAGCAAGACGCTCCAAAGCACTTTACATTTCCCTGTTACGTAGAGCTGTGGAAAATATCATGAATTAAAAAGTTAGATCTGTGATTCCGCATGTGAGTCCTGGTGAAAGCACTGAAACTATTTACAGGTTTAAAATTATGCATGTGCATAAGTACTTTGATAGTGATGCAAGTCAGTTTCCATATATCATATATCATAAGATCCCATGTTCTGAGAGAGTATCTGTATTCGGGGAGCGGAGTCATTGGGTGAACTCATGACTCCATTAAAGTCAATGGCAAACAAAACTCCCATTTACTTCAGTGGGGCCAGGATTTCACCCATCATGTGACATCATGCTACCTTTTATTATTATTTTATATAGCCTTTTCCATTAGGTGGCATTGCCAAGCAAATAATAAGGACCTTAAGACAACACAAATAAGATATTCACTGAAGTGTTGGTGAGAAAAAGAACACCAGATTACTGTTAAGATGTGCTATAAACAATTACTCAGATTTACACTTCAAATTCATACTGGAACATAGAATCATAGAACTGGAAGGGACTTCAAGAAGTCATCTAGTCCAGTCTTCTGCACTCATGCCAGGACTAATTATCTAGACCATTCCTGACAGGGGTTTGTCTAACCTGCTCTTAAAAATCTCCAGTGATGGAGATTCCACAACCTCCATGGTCAATTTATTCCAGTGCTTAACCACCTTGACAGTTAGGAAGTTTTTCCTAATGTCCAGCCTAAGCCTCCCTTACTGCAATTTAAGCCCATTGCTTCTTGTCCTGTCCTCAGAGGTTAAGAAAAACAATTTTTCTTCCTCCTCCTCCTAACAACCTTTTAGATCCTTGAAAACTGTTATCATGTTCCTATCCTATCTCCTAGAACTGGAAGGGACCTTGAAAGGTCATCGAGTCCAGCCCCCTGCCTTCACTAGCAGGACCAAGTACTGATTTTGCCCCAGATCCCTAGGTGGCCCCCTCAAGGATTGAACTCACAACCCTGGGTTTAGCAGGCCAATGCTCAAACCACTGAGCTATCCCTCCCCCTCAGTCTTCTCTTTTCCAGACTAAACAAACCCAATTTTTTCAATCTTCCCTCATAGGTCATGTTTTCTAGACCTTTAATCATTTTTTTTGCTCTTCTCTGGACTCTCTCCAATTTGTCCACATCTTTCCTGAAATGTAGCACCCAGAACTGGACACAAAAGTCCAGTTGAGGCCTACTCAGTGCGGAGGAGAGCGGAAGAATTACTTCTCGTGCTTTACAACACTCCTGCTAATACATCCCAGAATGATGTTTCCTTTTTTTGCAACAGCGTTATGCTGTTGACTCATATTTAGCTTGTGATCCACTATGACCCCCAGATCCCTTTCTGCATTATTTCTTCCTAGGCAGTCATTTCCCATTTTGTATGTGTGCAACTGATTTTTTCTTCCTAAATGGAGTATTGTGCATTTGTCCTTATTGAATTTAATCCTATTTACTTTAGACCATTTCTCCAGTTTGTCCAGATCATTTTGAATTTTAATCCTGTCCTCCAAAGCACTTGCAACCCCTC
Source organism: Malaclemys terrapin pileata (assembly GCF_027887155.1). Lineage (NCBI taxonomy): Eukaryota > Metazoa > Chordata > Testudines > Emydidae > Malaclemys > Malaclemys terrapin. The sequence goes on along the minus strand of NC_071521.1, from coordinate 1,221,584 downwards.
TCAGCTTGGTATCATCCACAGACTTTATAAGTGTACTCTCTATGCCATTATCTAAATCATTGATGAAGATATTGAACAGAACTGAACCCAGAACTGATCCCTGTGGGACCCCACTCGTTATGCCCTTCCAGCATGACTGTGAACCACTGATGATTGCTCTTTGGGAATGGTTTACCTATCAGTTTCGCACCCACCTAATAGTAGCTCCATCTAGGTTGCATTTCACTAGTTTATTTATGAGAAGGTCATGTGGGACAGTATCAAAAACTTTACTAAAATCAAGATATATCACGTCTACTGCTTCCCCCCAGCCACAAGGCTTGTTACCCTGTCAAAGAAAGCTATCAGGTTGGTTGACACCATTTGTTATTAACAAATCCATGCTGACTGTTACTTATCACCTTATGGGGAGGGATAGCTCAGTGGTTTGAGCATTGGCCTGCTAAACCCAGGGTTGCGAGCTCAATCTTTGAGGGGGCCATTTAGGGAACTGGGGTAAAAATGTCTGTCTGGGGATTGGTCCTGCTTTGAGCAGGAGGTTGGACTAGATGATCTCCTGAGGTCCCTTCCACCCCTGATATTCTGTGATTCTATTATCTGCTAAGTGTTTGCAAATTGATTGCTTAATTATTTGCTCCATTATCTTTCTGGGCACAGAAGTTAAGCTGACTGGTCTGTAATTCCCTAGGTTGTCCTTATTTCCTTTTTTATAGATGGGCACTCTATTTGCCCTTTTCCAGTCTTCTGGAATCTCTCCCATCTTCCATGACTCTTCAAAGATAATTGCTAATGGCTCAGATATCTCCTCTGTCAGCTCCTTGAGTATTCTAGGATGCTTTTCATCAGGCCCTGGTGACTTGAAGACATCTTATTTGTCCAAGTAATTTTTAACTTGTTCTTTCCCTATTTTAGCCTCTTCTGATCCCACCTCATTTTCACTGGCATTCACTATGTTAGACGTCCAATCACCACCAACCTTCTTGGTGAAAACCGAAACAAAGAAGTCATTAAGCACCTCTGCCATTTCCACGTTTTCTGTTATTATTCCCCCCGGCCCCATTGAGTAACAGCCCTATCCTGTCATTGGTCTTCCTCTTGCTTCTAATGTAGTTGTAGAATGTTTTCTTGTTACCCTTTATGTCTCTAGTTAGTTTGATCTCGTTTTGTGCCTTGGCCTTTCTAATTTTGTCCCTACATGCTTGTGTTATATGTTTATATTCATCCTTTGTAATCTGACCTAGTTTCCACTTTTTGTAGTACTCTTCTTTGAGTTTCAGATCATTGAAGATCTCCTGGGTAAGCCAGGGTGGTCTCTTGCCATACTTCCTATCTTTCCTTCGCAGTGGGATAGTTTCCTCTTGTGCCCTTAATAATGTGTCTTTGAAAAACTGCCAACTGTCTTCTATTGTTTTTCCCCTTAGACTTGCTTCCCATGGGATCTTACCTACCAACTCCCTGAGTTTGCTAAAGTCTGCCTTCTTGAAACCCAATGCCTTTATTTTGCTGTTCTCCCTCCTACCATTCCTTAGAATCATGATAACTTTCACACAAGTTGCCTTCCACTTTCAAATTCTCAACCAGTTCATAGCTTTTAATGTTAGTGTTCATCTACAAGTGGTAGTATTACCTACAATGATAACTAAGGGGGTGGGTTAGCAAATGCTCTTTTCAATTTTTGCTATATAAAAAGATGAATTTTTGTTAGCCTCTTTCAGAAGGGTTACTTTTTCATAAACTTTTAATTTTTATGCAGACTTTATTGGTTCTTCAAGAAAGTGAAATGGCTTAGTTTTACTGAAACTTCAACTATGAAATTGCCTTCAGAAAAATAAGTAATTATTTTTTTCTGAAGGGAAATTTGAAATATTCCAATATTTCTTAAAATGAATTGTTAATTTTTTCCCAAGCCATAAACTGAAACTTTTCAGTTTTGCTTTGGCACAGTGGGGATATTTTGAATATTTGAATTTAATGTAACCAAGCAACAGTCTTTCCTTTTCTATATGCAGCCATAATCTAGAGGACACAACATTTTTTTGAAGTTCTGCTGAACCATATGTGGTGTTTCCGCCATTCTAAGCTGCATATAATGTGCGGCTGAAGTATGAGTAATAGAGCTGTGTTATGAAATATCATTAGACATTTAGTTTCTCTCTTAATAAAATTCAGTTGTTGTGAAAAGCCTATCCTACTTCAGTTCTGACATATTTTGTACCATATGATATGAATACCAAGTACATGCTCGGTTGGCATGGATGTATACCCATGATTTCAATGACATACAAAAATCATTGTCAGTATACCAAAGTGTCAGAGTTAAAAGTTATTTACAATATTTACCAAAACCAGTGACAATAATCTTTGCATAATTATTACATAAACAAAAGCTTAGATATCTGTTACATTTTTTTCTAACAGAGAATGTCAGAACAACTTGGAAAGGAGAAAGGAGAAAATGATTTAAAGTCTCTGATAGTCAGACAGCAGCATCTGTCATCTAGCGTACATCAAATATCTTAATACCTTCCTATTTATTGCTTCACTGCAGAAGTCATGTAAAAAAAACAAATTGACTATTTTTATAACTCTATCCTGTTTAAAAAACCTCTTGAACCACACTTAATTTGAACAGCAAATTTTACACTGCACATTGAGATCTCTCAGCTCATAATAAATTAGTTATAATAAAACTATTAAAATCTATTTGCCCACAAACAGAAGGAAATTAAGGGCTCTGGTGAAGCAACAGAAAGGTAAAGGGCAGGTTGTTAGGACGTTATAAGAGTAAACAGCAGAACAGTGATTCTCAGGAGCCGAGCAGGGTCAAATTTAAAGCAAGATAACTACGCTAGAGATAATAAATCAGTTGTACATATTAAACACCAGATGGTTCTGCCCTATGCAGGAAAGCACAATGGATCATATAACTGTGCCTGTGTTTGTAAGGATTACTGAATCAGCCTGACTTCACAGGGATATCCTAACATATAAAATCTTAATGGCCATTTCCGCTGGTGAACATTTTCATCTACTGTTTAAAGATAGGACCACATGTCTCAGACATTTCGTTGTCCCCAGAATGTATATTTCATTAATTTGATAAGTGCAGCCATTTTCAAATGCAGAGTGTATTTTGCTTTCTAATACTGTAAGGTTGTTTCACAGCGATTATTACCAATACTCAAATGAACAAAACAGTCTATTGTTCCAAGCTTTAGGTCAGCTAAATCCCCTAAGTGTTTCAGGCATAGATGCAAACACACTTACAAAAAAACCAAAACTATTGAGTTGTCTTTCTGAATTGTCCAGGCAACAGAACTTATTTATGAAACTCTTGCAATCATTGATTCAAAACAAGGTTTTCTTGTTCTGCTTTTCTCTTTTGTCTTCTTTGAACAATTTTCTTTGGAATGTTTTCGTTGTGCTTAGGAGTCAGAGATTTCCTGGGGCTTCTAATGAAGGCATTTGATTCCCACTCTCTGCATACTTTAACAAGTCCAAGGATTTTGAGGTTTGATGTTAACTTGAGAGAGCTGGAGATAATCAGCAACGGGGGTAAAAAGTCAGTTATGCAAATTATTTGTAAAATGTATGACAAGGCAAAAGATCCATTTCTCCAAATGCGGTTAGTGTGGGGCATAGTCTTTGTCTCAGCTCAGAACATCCACATGTCGCTCCTCAAATTTATTGCTTTGATTGAAACCTGTATAGGGTGATCTGTAAAGTATTCCTGCTATCCTAGGCTTCTCAACAGGTTTATTACCATTCGTTTATAAAACGAGCAGTCTAATGAGCAGTGTTTTAGATCAGAGATATCAAAGTCTGGTCATTTGTCAAGATTAGTTTCCTGTTGTGAGACTGCCATGTGCAAAAAACATACATAACCCTGGGTTACTCTCTGGGAGTTGAAAAACCTATAAGTACTCTATCTGATAAATGTAATGAAATTTTCATAATCCCAGAATTAAATGTGATTCACTGCAGTTTGTGTGCATAGATTGCCAAACACGCCTCACAGGTTGAGAATGTCTGAGCGTTGGTGATGGCATTTTTTATATTTCCAAGGGTAAATGTAAGGGAAGGTGTGACATCCACACAGTAATATGAAACAGAAATACAAATCTAATGTAATTGGTAAATTGAATGAATTAGTATTATATTAATCTGTCTGTGACTCATTACAATGAAAAGACCACCAGTGATAATGTTACTACAGAAACACTGCCTCTCTGGGTACAGCAAGTTACCTGTAAATAACATTGACTATTTTACATTTACATTATAAAGCACTCTGCACCCTGAAGAATATCAAACCACTTCACAAGGCATGGAAACACAGAAGGTGGCAGTCAGGTGAACAATGCACTGCAAGTACAACAGGGGGGGCAAGGGAAACTCGATCATTTCTATGTACACATTTAGAAAGAATGAAGGTTACTTTATACATGTTCTTATTTACAGTTCACAAACTACAGAGCAAGGGAGCTCTGGAGCCTAAGTGTGTTATTGAGATGCTTTTTTGTACATCAAGTTACATTATTGTTTCTGCTTCCACTGGGTGGTGGTAGATTTCATGTCTTTCTAGTGAGTCGATTTCCCATTGGGAGAGAAATTAGTGGCACTACTTGGGGTATTATCTAGTGTGATTTGTTTGTTTACAAAACATGGACCAGTCCTGTTAGCCTGGAACACAAAGGGCCAAAACTACACACCGACTAGTCCAATGGCAAAACCACAGCTAAGACTCACCAGCTCAAGCCCTGTCAGCAAGGAAAACTCCCTTCTCTGTCCCACTGGGCTCAGTCCCTGTGCCTTTAGCACATGCGATCACGTCCCCTTTTCCTGCTCGTGTCCAGCACTTTTCACCTGGAATCCCCTTAGCCCAGAATTACCATCTTAGCGTTTTATCACAGGATGCTCAGGGACTGTTCTGCAACAAGGAGAGGTTTGGCTCAAACAAGTTTGACTAGATTTAGGCTACGTCTACACTACGGGGGGATCAATTTCAGATACGCAAATTCAGCTACGGGAATAGCGTAGCTGAATTCAACATATCTGATCCGACTTACCCCGCTGTGAGGACGGCGGGAAATCGACCGCCGCGGCTCCCCCATTGACGGCGCTTACTCCTACCTAGGCTGGTGGAATAAGCGCGTCGATTCGGGGATTGATTATCGCGTCCCGACGAGACGCGTTAAATCGATCCCCGAGAGATCGATTTCTACCCGCTGATCCGGGTGGGTAGTGAAGACAAGCCCTCAGTGTCTGCTGTAGCCAGCGCCTCTGCTAATCTCCATCCAGACAAGAAGAGTGTCCCTATCCCCTCAGAGACTGTCTGGGTGCAATTGTTGTAACCTGCCTTCATGGGATCCCTTGGGCCAGGCCCTTTGTGTTTATACTGAAGCTGTCCATAGAAAGGGTTAGAATGCATCAGTAATTCAAAACATGTTTAATTAACAGCACAGCCGTCTCACGGAGTTTCATTCTGTATTATCATAGTTGCAGGAGCAGCAAGGAGACTCTTTTAAGGATCCTCCTCCCTGGAGTTACAGGACTATGGCCACTGTCTAAAATACCTTTTAAAGATCACTTTAAACAACAGCGTTGATTTGAAATGCAAATGAAGTCAGGAAGGTTGAGACTGCAGAGGCTGCAATTTCCCCCTTGAGAAGCTGTTCTATCTACAGCCTGTCGGAGGCTGTTCCCACCTGTTGGGCTGGTCCCATCCCTCCTTGTATCCATCCACCTGAGTTGTAGTGAGGCGAACACAGGTTCACTGTCACAGTGGTGTGAATGAACGGATGCCAGTGAGAGGAGTTTTATGCCTTCACCCCAGACTTGGTAATCTTCAGCTTGTTCCATCACAACAACTCTTCAGGCAAAAGATACAAGCTTAATTAAACTGAGCCAAACGGGTTTAAACAGTTAAATAGAAATGACTTTTTAAAGCGGTTAGAACTGTTTGCTCCTTGTCTTTTAATTAAGGCTGTCAAGCGATTAAAAAAATTAATCACGATTAATCGCACTGTTAATAATAGAATACCATTTATTTAAATATTTTTGGATGTTTTCTACATTTTCAAATATATCGATTTCAATTACAACACAGAATATAAAGTGTACAGTGCTCACTTTATATTTATTTTTATTACAAATATTTGCACTGTAAAAAACTAAAGAAATAGTATTTTTCAATTCACCTAATACAAGTACTGTGGTTCAATGTCTTTATCATGAAAGTTGAACTTACAAACGTAGGATTATGTACAAGAAAACCCTTCATTCAAAAATAAAATAATGTAAAATTTTAGAGCCTGCAAGTCCACTCAGTCCTACTTCTTGTTCAGCCAGTCACTCAGACAAACAAGTTTGGTTACAATTTTCAGGAGATAATGCTGCCCACTTCTTGTTTACAGTGTCACCTGAAAGTGAGAACAGGCGTTCGCATGGCACTGTTGTATCCGGTGTTGCAAAATATTTATGTGCCAGATGCGCTAAAGATTCATATGTCTCTTCATGCTTCAACCATGCTGATGACGGATTCTGCTCGATAACAATCCAGAGTCAGATGCCACCAGCTGAAGTTTGATTTTCTTTTTTGGTGGTTCAGGTTCTGTAGTTTCCACATTGGAGCGTTGCTATTTTAAGACTTCTGAATTCATGCTCCACACCTCGTCCCTCTCAGATTTTGGAAGGCACTTCAGATTCTTAAACCTTGGGTCAAGTGCTGTGGCTGTCTTTAGAAATCTCACACTGATACCTTCTTTGCGTTTTGTCAAATCGGCAGTTTAAAGTGTTCTTAAAAAGAACATGTGCTGGGTCATCATCCGAGTCTGCTATAACATGAAATATATGGCAGAATGCGGTAAAACAGAACAGGAGACATATAATTCTCCCCCAAGGAGTTCAGTCACAAATTTAATTAACACGTTATTTTTTTAAAAAGCATCATCAGCATGGAAGCATGTCCTCTGGAATGGTGGCCGAAGCATGAAGGGGCATATGAATGTTTAGCATATCTGGCACGTAAATACCTGGCAACACCGACTACAAAAGTGCCATGTGAACGCCTGTTCTCACTTTCAGGTGCTGTAATTAAGAAGCAGGCAGCAGTATCTCCCATAAATGTACACAGAGTTGTTTGTCTTAGCAATTGGCGGAACAAGAAGTAGGACTGAGTGGACTTGTAGTATAAAGTTTTACATTGTTTTGTTTATGAGTACAGTTATGTAACAAAAAAAATCTACATTTGTAAGTTACACTTTTACAATAAAGAGATTGCACTACAGTACTTGTATGAGATGAAAAATACTATTTCTTTTATCATATTTACAGTGCAAATATTTGTAATTAAAAATAATAATATAGAGTGAGCACTGTACACTTTGTTCTGTGTTATAATTGAAAACAATATATTTGAAAATGTAGAAAAACATCTAAAACTATTTAATAAATTTCAATTGGTATTCTCTATTGTTTAACAGGGCACTTAATCACAATTAATTTTTTTTTGAGTTAATCGCGTGAGTTAACTGCGATTAATCGACAGCCCTGCTTTTAATCCTTTTAGCTATTTTATTATGCAGGTGCACCAAATATTTCCCTTTTAGGGACTGACCAGCTAACGCCTTTTTATACTTTTGTTAAGTCAACCAATACAAATGTATGGTCAGATTTTCTCCCTCTGTTAATAGTTTGCATCTACCAGCAAAAATAGCTGTCGGAAAATCCAATGCACTGTAGGAAATGAAATGGCCTTATTTTCTGGAGGTGTCCCAGAGTCTCCTGGGGCATCAGATTCCATTTAATAGGCTTGGTTCATTATGGATCCAAAGAGGAGCTTGTTGGCTGGTTTATGAGGCATGTACAATATACAGGCATGTGAAAGTTCTCTCCCACCTGCCCATACACTCCGCCCACCTTTTCACTAAAGAACTAGTAGCTGCCATTTTGCTGTATTTCCTCAGCTGAGACAAAATGAAGGCCTATGAGGCACATATCTAGCAGCCACGGTAGGACATGCACCCTGTAATGGAGTCCATTTGCCTGTTAACCAAAAGGTGGTCATTTTGAAAAACAAAGAGAAAAAAACCTCAGGACATATTTTTCTTTTCCCTGTAAGCAGAGCAGAGCATGTCTACAATACAAATACCTATGTGCTGCTCATTGCCTTGGAAACATGGATATATTACAAGACCTTACCTTGCATTTCTATGTATTGCCATGAAAAGATGCTAAAATCTAGACGCACCGAGCACACTATATGCTACAGGAAATTAATTAATCACTCACCTTTATTTGAAATGGCGCCTTTCATGCAAGCTCACTGGGGGAGCTTCCCAACTGCCATTAGAGAATCAAAATAAAACTAAATGAAATGATTCAAGCGTCACTTTCGAAAATGAACAATTGCTGAGAGTGGGGGCGTTCTGAGAGTTTCATGAACTGTAGTGAGTGTTCTGGAGTCTGTGATTATGGCAATGGTTTAGCGGGTCATACACTGTGTACCTCTGGAGGAGCCAGAGGGGGGTTCACATCCTTCCAAAAGGTAAACTACCTTCTCTGAAACAGGTTAGTCTGGAAATGACTCAACCGCCCCAGGAACACTCGTGTTCTTCCACATATCTTGCCCAGGCAATAATGCCCCTTCTTCTACATACTAAGGATCCCTTTCTTGTTTCAATGCTCATTTGTTATCCTCCACAGCAATAATTATACTAGGACAGTATAGTTACAAAATCACTATTGGGTTAGGTATCAGAAAATTAGTTTGGGTAGCCTAAGGTTTGACTCAAATCTTTCTCCAAAAGTTGAACTGAACTGCATTTGTTTAAAGCTTTCAGAGAGATTAAGTAACTTTTTTTTGTTCACTTTTTCTCTTGTGCCTCTGGAACTCTTGGGTTCATCCCCTGATGGAGGAACAACAACATTTTGAGACAGAGGCTGCTCTTTGGGTCTTTCCAACCCGACCAAACCACAGGTGCCCTGGAAATCTCATGAGGAAACTAGAGCTCAAGAGACTTCTAGACCAAAGGGTTCAGAATTCAAATAAGTTGGGTCCCGCTGGAGGTACTGAGGTTCACCGGTCGCTAATGTGCTAAGCCGTGTGGCAGGCTGATCTGCAGTGCAATTAAAATCTGAACCTATTTTTCATGTTGAAATAAATACGGTACACGTTCTGACATTTCCCCTTCCTCCCTTTCCTTCTCACAGGCTATTTGCTGCTAAGTGCAGTGGCTGCATGGAAAAGATCGCCCCAACAGAATTTGTGATGAGAGCCTTGGAATGTGTTTACCACTTAAGCTGCTTCAGTTGCTGTGTCTGTGAACGACAGCTGAGGAAAGGAGATGAATTTGTTCTGAAGGAAGGACAATTGCTCTGCAAAAGTGACTATGAAAAAGAAAAAGACTTGCTGAGCTCTGTGAGCCCCGATGACTCAGACTCAGGTGAGCTCTTCTTGCACCTGTTCCAATTGATAGTTATGAACGGGCAAAGTGGGATGGAAAAGTCAGAGCCATCCTGAGCCCTAGATTCACAGGGAGTGGAAGAAGAGGTCACAGGGCCCAGTCATTCAGTCTGATTTTGAAGACCACCCATAGGTGCCCTTTCTTTCAGACTCCATTGTGCTGGTGCCTTGACCCCTTTGCCCTTGGGCACTGCCCGTTAGGAGCTATCCCCAAATATCTAGTCTAGATCTTTCCTTCCTTAGCTTCAGGCCATTGCTCGTTGTCCTACCATCTTAGTAGAGGACAAGAATAATTTACAAGATGCTGAGATCCAAATAAGGTATTGCCCCAAAGCCTAATGTTGTCAATGGGAGTCTTTCCATCCATTTAAATAACAGATTGGGGTTGTATCATACACCCATATTTCCTACCTGAGTATAGACAACTTGCTGTACATGCACATACATACAGGGTGTGTTATACATGCAGTATGGCGTGAGGAATACACAGAGCTGGCTTGCAAAATAGACTTAAAGAAGTGATGTAATTTCCCTGAGTTCTCTGAGATAAGTGTCTCTCTGCCAGTCACAAGTGGGAATACTAAGAACAGGCACAAATGCAATATTGAAATGTCAGGGACTTGAAGGAAACTGAACGCTGAGCGTGGCATTCCAATTGTGAAATTTGTGTTGCACTGGCAAAAGCAGTGGCTTCGTGTCCGCAAGATCAGTGGCTCTCAAACTTTCCAAATGACTGTATCCCTCTCAGGGCTTTGATTTGTCTTGAGTACCTCAATTTACACCTCACTTTAAAACTACTTGTTTACAAAATCAGACATACAAATACAAAAGTGTCACAGCTCACTATTCCTGAAACATTGCTTATGTTCTCATTTTTACCATGTAATTATAAAATAAATAATTGGAATATAAATACTGTATTTACATTTCAGTGTGTAGTACATAGAGCAGTATAAACCAGTCATTGTCTGTATGAAATTTGAGTTTGTCCTGACTTCGCTAGTGCTTTTTATGTAGCCTGTTGTAAAACTAGGCAAAAATCTAGATGAGCTGATGTACCCTCTGGAAGACCCCTGCGTAGCCCTGGTTGAGAACCACTGTGCTAGTGCAGTCTGAGTAGTTCGCTCTGACACTAAGGAAGTCCTGCAGCAGGTCAAGGCAGGACGGAGGGGTTAACTTAAAAGATACCAAAAAATAATCCAGACTGGGCATTTTGCCACCAAATATTGCCACCTAGAGTCATAACATTTAATTTAGTAACTTCTGTCACACAGAGCTCACTCACCATGCAGACACTTCCAGAAGCTGCACTTCCTGCCAGTTTTAAACACGAGTTACAGGAAAAATAGCATTTACTTGTCTTCCTTTTTATAAAAAAAATTCCTGAGAATTATTCCAACCCTCCTGGTGGGTAACTGTCACAGGTCAGTTTTTACCAAAGCAGCAGTACTTGAATTGGAATAAAATGAGTGATCCCGTACCCCATCCTGCTCCGCAGAGCGATGGTGCCCACCCTGCAAAAAGAGAGATTCAGGTGTCTCAGTTTCTTCTCATCAGTTCATTGATGTTAAGGCCAGAAGGGACCTTGATGATCACCTGTTCTGAGCTCCGGCATAGCCCAGGGCAGAGAACTTCCCCCTGTAATTCCTTCGAGTGAGGGAACCCTCCTTCCCGGCTACACAAGTGACTGTTCTCAAGCCCAGCATTTTGTTGCTGGGCTGATTAGCCCACCTTTTACAAAGACATTTCCATTCTCTCAACTCTGCTTCTGGTATTCCACTAGCAGCAGTGAAATGGGGTAGGTGACATAACGGCCTGGCCTCACCCCCCAAAATCTCGAGCCCTGCCATGAGTAACCGACAAACAACCAAATCGGCACAGAGCATGTTATAATTTTACGAAATCGGGCCTGAGCCCTCTGATGTGGATGTTTGTGATTCATTGTCCCAATACTTGGGAAATATTCATGCCTTTGACACCCCCATACTATGAGACTCTGTTCTACTTCTCACAACTGCCTCTGGGGAACCCCTTCCATTTCTACCTCCCTCCCCTTTAGTGGTCCTCTGGAAGAAAAAGCCCAGTGGCTTTCAATGCACAGTCCCCTTGTGATGTCTTTGAGAGCAGCCGATTGGCCTGGCCCCTGCATCTTGAACTATGGTGGGGAGAAGCCCACCCCCCATCAAATTCCCAGGAAAGATTTTCTAGGGAATGAGTACCCTGCCTGCCCTCCATTCTGAGCCGGGGGAGCAGCACCAGACAGTGAGGTGAGTGAGTTAATATGTCATGCTTTGATCCCCACTCAAGCGTTTGCAGCTCTGGTCTCAGCAGAGATCAGGCTCCAAGCCCACTAGCGTTTGCAATTCCAGAAGGCATGGGATTCCTCTTTGCCTTATCCATTCATCATAATTTGAAAATCCTGCATTGCTGATGTGCCATCTCTGGCTCCCAGGCTCGAGACACGTACAAATCATTGCTAGTAGGCATTGGAACCACTCATCTATTTCTGAGAAAATGTCTAAGAAAAACAACGATTATCATTCCATTAAATGTACAAGCAACATGGATATTTGCTTCAGTTTTATGGGGAAAATATATTACTCTCAGTCTAACTCGGAGCAGTTTTTAGCCTTGATCTTTGCTTTGAGATCCACATCCTCCACGTTGTTAAAATTTTGTATTTCCATGTCAGGAATGTAGCGAGGCAAAGGACACTGCTGCCTCAGCAGGATGTGCAGCTCTCAAGCCATTTCTAGAGCTGGGTTTTATTTAGTGCCAGACCATATTTGTAGGCCCTCAGACTCCTCATTTCATAAACCTCAATGTGCAGGTTTCTGGTTCCTAGCAAATATGGCCACTAAAATGTATTGATCTAGTGTATGTGGGTCCCCTACTGCTTTTCAGATAGGATGTTCTCTCTATGTGAAACTCATTCAGGAATACTCAGGCCTTACTCAGACAAATTCCCATTGAAATCATCAGTCCCTAGTCTTCAGTACATACGTGTTTCTGTCTTCATCCACTTTCTGCCAAACAACAGCATTGTGGATGGGTCTCTCCTGTTCTCCCATGCTACGTGTTAGCATCACAGCACACAGGCAGTGGTTGCCAGCTGTCAGCTGGCTTCATTTGACATTTACTTCTGACACTGATGCACACATCCTCCCCAGCCAGAGTCCCCTTGTGTGTCATGATCAAATCAGCAAGGCCTAGGAGGTATCAGGGAAGCATAATGATGTGCATTTGAGTTCAGCTTTACTTGCCCACGATACACACAGTAGCATCTCCAGCAGATGAGAAGCATTTTTTTCATTGACAAAGAACCCCAAACCCCAGCCCACTCCATCCCCACAAAATGAGTGTCACAAGACATTTTTCCTTCCATTGTTTAAAACAGTGAAAGCCCAATGCTCCCCATTCCCTCTGTGAGTGCAAATGATTTCACACAGCTCTGGATGAGTGCACCTTCTTCTCCAATCAAATATCCACTGGCCACAAAAATAACTCTTCAATGAGCAACATGAACCTTCACAAACCTTCCCATAGAAACAGCAATCTGGAAAGTTAATGATGCCACAGTTATTGAAATGACAGAACTGCTCTTTAATCGTTATACAAAAGGTGCCTCTTAAACTGAAATACATGGAGGTGCATGTGAATCAGCTCCTAAAACGAATTAAAAGTCTAACTTGTTAATTCCCCAAATACGATATTTGAACGTATCAAAATTATAGTTTCTTAATTTTAAAGATCTACAGAATAGTATATTAATGTTTTCTGAATGAAAATCAGTGGTCTAGTGAAATTCATATAAAATAGACCTATTTGAATGATAAATTTTGGCCACAGATATTGATGTGGACACATAAGTTATTTCAATGAGGACAAAAATATGCACTTACTCATAAACCTTTGGCATGGGAGTTGGGATTTCTCACTACTAACCACTAATGCACACTACAAATATATTTATGCTATAAATGCACATACACAGAGTCTAATATATACTTATATGGACCCAGGCCTACACACACTCATAGAGGCTCATGCACAGGCCACACATAAAAGCATAGAATCATAGGACTGGAAGGGCCCTTGAGAGGTCATCTCGTCCAGTCCTCTGCACTCAAGGCAGGACTAAGTATTATCTGGACCATCCCTGACAAGTGTTTGTCCAACCTGCTCTTAAAAATCTCCAATGATGGAGATTCCACAACTTACGTAGGCAATTTATTCCAATGCTTAACCACCCTGACAGTTAGGAAGTTTTTCCTAATGTCCAACCTAAACCTCCCTTGCTGCAATTTAAGCCCATTGCTTCTTGTCCTGTCCTTAGAGGTTAAGAAAAACAAATTTTCTCCCTCCTCCTTGTAACAATTTTTTACGTACTTGAAAACTGTTATCATGTCCCGCCCTTAGTCTTCTCTTTCCAGACTAAACAAACCCAGTTTTTTCAATCTTCCCTCATAGGTCATGTTTTCTAGACCTTTAATCATTTTTGTTTCTCTTCTCTGGACTCTCTCCAATTTGTCCACATCTTTCCTGAAATGTGGCGCCCAGAACTCGACACAATACTCCAGTTGAGGCCTAATCAGCGCAGAGTAGAGTGGAAGAATTACTTCTCATGTCTTGCTTTACAATACTCCTGCTAATACATCCCAGAATTATGTTAGCTTTTTTTGCAACAGTGTTATGCTGTTGACTCATATTTAGCTTGTGGTCCATTATGACCCCCAGATCCCTTTCTGCAGTATTCCTTCCTAGGCAGTCATTTCTCATTTGGTATGTGTGCAACTGATTGTTCTTTCCTAAATGGAGTACTTTGCATTTGTCCTTATTGAATTTCATCCTATTTATTTCAGACCATTTCTCCAGTTTGTCCAGATCATTTTGAATTTTAACCCCATCCTCTAAAGCATTTGCAACCCTTCCCAGCTTGGTATCATCCGCAAACTTTATAAGTGTACTCTCTATGCCATTATCTAAATTATTGATGATGATATTGAACAGAACAGAACCCAGAACTGATCCTTTCAGGACCCCACTCGTTACATCCTTCCAGCATGACTGTGAACTGTGTGAACCACTGATAGCTATTCTCTGGGAATGGTTTTTCAACCAGTTATGCACCCACCTTATAGTAGCTCCATCTAGGTTGCATTTCCCTAGTTTGTTTATCAGAAGGTCATGTGGGACAGTATCAAAAGCTTTACTAAAGTCAAGATATATCACGTCTGCCACTTCCCTCCTATCCATAAGACTTGTTACCCTGTCAAAGAAAGCTATCAGGTTTAGGGTGACCAGATGTCACGATTTTATAGGGACAGTCCTGATTTTGGGGTCTTTTTCTTATATAGGCTCCTATTATCCCCCACGCCCTGTCCCGATTTTTCATATTTGCTGTCTGGTCACCCTAATCAGGTTTGTTTGACACGATTTGTTCTTGACAAATCTATGCTGCCTGTTACTTATCACCTTACTATCTAGATGTTTGCAAATTGATTGCTTAATTATTTGCTCCATTATCTTTCTGGGCACAGAAGTTAAGCTGACTGGTCTGTAATTCCCTGGGTTGTCCTTATTTCCCTTTTTATAGATGGGCACTGTTTTTGCCCTTTTCCAGTTTTCTGGAATCTCTCCCGTCTTCCATGACTTTTCAAAGATAATCGCTAATGGCTCAGATATCTCCTCTGTCAGCTCCTTGAGTATTCTAGGATGCATTTCATCAGGCCCTGGTGACTTGAAGACATCTAACTAATTTTTAACTTGTTCTTTCCCTATTTTAGCCTCTTCTGATCCTACCTTATTTTCACTGGCATTCACTATGTTAGACGTCCAATCACCACCAACCTTCTTGGTGAAAACCAAAACAAAGAAGCCATTAAGCACCTCTGCCATTTCCACATTTTCTGTTACTATTTTCCCCCCCTCATTGAGTAAGGGGTCTACACTGTCCTTGGTCTTCCTCTTGCTTCTAATGTATTTGTAGATGTGTAGTGCACTGAGAGAGATTATTGAGGTTTTCCATAATATGCAGAAATGCAGAAACAAGTAATATGTTAAAAGTTACCTCTGGGGCTGCAAAAATATTAAAAAAACAACCAATTTTAAACTATATAGATTTGATTAAAAGAACTTTTAGATTTTTAATAACATTTATATTTAAAATTTCTTTCTTTTGTAACCTTAGAGGTAACCACAGTTTTTAAAGTCATACAATGTACAGCATAGAATAATCAACAGGGCCTGATTCTGCAAATGTTTAAAGACACTCACATGAGTAGTCCCATTGACTTCAGTCTCAGTTACATGCATACTTAAGTGCTTGCTGGATTTTGGCCTGGCGTTTATGCACAAGGTCCCGTTTAACATGATATCATCCGACTTAGGGTTAATTTTAAGTTTTAAAACAAATGAAGGGTAATAGCTGAGTTCATTATCTTAAGGGGGTGTATTGTTACTCCATGAATATATCCTTTCAAAAGTCCTATTCTCTTAGCAAACCAAAGAGAATGTTCTGATAGTTTTTGTTTCTTGACAGTTAAAAGTGATGATGAGGATGGAGATGTTAAACCAACCAAAGGACAAGCAAACCAAGGAAAAGGGAGTGATGATGGAAAAGACCCAAGGAGACCCAAACGACCAAGGACAATACTTACAACGCAGCAGAGAAGAGCATTCAAAGCATCCTTTGAAGTGTCTTCAAAGCCATGTAGGAAGGTAGGCTCTTCAGCAGAGACCCGCAAGCAATCTGGTTTTCTGCTGGTAGCCCACAGAACACAATACCAAACTCTGTGGAAAACCCTTACACAAGGGAAATATTTGGTTGCTCAAAAATTTGCTAATAAAACATGAACTGATCATTTACCATTAGAGTCTCAGGAATCATGTGGCCCCTCCAAAACTGAAGAAGTCACTTTTCTAAGGAGATGAGTGCACATCCCCATTCCTGTAGTTATTGTTCCAGCCCTGGCTTTACAAAATGTAACCAGGATGTTCAGTCATTTATAGCAGATAGGACTGTGGAAAAAACTATTTGCATCACTGGTAAAACTGGTGGAAAATCACCTCTTTGTGAAAGGCAACATACTTTGCCGTTTCTGCTCCATTTTTTTTTTTTTGCTGTCTGAAGTGTGTCTTCACTGTGAAAAAGTGACATTTATCTGCATCTATAGAAAATGTGTCACTTGGGATAAGTGTGATGTGTCTCAGGGTTGCCATTTGCCTTTGTTCGTGGTGACAAATTGTGTTTATTGGCCAAAATATCAAAATTTTATTCTTAGCCAAATTTACAAATCAGTGTTTCATAGGTTAAAAAAAAAAAATGACATGATCTCTCTCCTGACCCACCTACTTAGGTGTAAGTTAATTCTTCTTTAAACATTTCCTCCTGTAGGTCAGAGAAACACTAGCAGCTGAAACAGGACTCAGTGTGCGAGTTGTCCAGGTCTGGTTTCAGAACCAAAGAGCAAAGGTAAGTTATTTGTCCAAATCTCAAAAGTAAAGCCTGAAGCACGTGTACAGTACTCCCAGCAGCAATGGCAGCCATGCACAGCTCTTCCCTTTCACTAAAAGGTCTACGTCACTGAGATAACCAGGCAGGAATTAGGTTTTATAAAACCGTTTTGTGACATGTGGGCTCCTCACAAGTGCATATTTCTGCATGTACTGCACAGACTATGTTCATGTAGGAAGGCCTATTTCCAGACATCTGCACCTAGAGTAGAATGGTCCAAGCAATGCTAGATAAGGACTAGTTTGTATATGCAAATATGGAACTGCAAACCCAAATTTATATGCTCAGGAATGACAGTTGAGCCCCTGGTGGGGTGTACGGGAATATACACACTGTATTGATAGGTTTGACATTTGCACAGAGTTTTGTAACTAAACCAGCTCTTTCCATTCAAATCCATGAGATTATCCTGTGTTTCCTGTTTTATTCAGATGAAGAAACTAGCACGGAGGCATCAGCAGCAGCAGGAGCAGCAAAATTCTCAGCGACTAGGGCAAGGTAAAGCCATGTTTGTGATGGAAGCAGGGAGAAGGGAAGGGGCTTTGTGGGTTTATCATAGCGTGTGTGGGAGGGAGTATACAGCCATGTGTTCGTCCATACAGAGGACATCGCTTTCTATTGTGCACACAGTGACCTATACTCACAGAGAGAGGTTCTGTTCACACCGGCCGGGCCCTCCGGTTACACCTGTATCTATCATTGGGCCAAACCTCCTGGGCCCCTACTCAGGTCCCTGCCATCCGCTCCCTGTGGTCAAACCTGCAGGAGGATAGAGGTTTAGGGGAGTCCCCATTTGTGGATCCCTCAAACCAGTTTTCCCCTGCCATAGAAAAGGGTGCTGTGGCCACTCTGAATCTGAGGGATCCACAGGTCATTTGTGAGGCGCAGGACCACCCCTACCATACGCAAAGTACGCAGCTGCGTAGGGCACCAGGAAACTTGGGGCACCACATTGCCTGGTGCCCTGCGCAGGTGCGTGCTGCTCCATCCCTTGCCCCACCTCTTCCCCAGGCCCCACACCCCCGCCCCTGCCCCAGCCCCACCTCTTCCCGCCCCTGCTCCGCCCCAGCCCTGCCCCCACTCCACCCCTTCCCCAAATCCCCCACCCTGCCCCACCTCTTCCCGCTCCTGCCCCACGCCCACTCCACCCCTTCCCCAAAGCCCCCGCCCTGCTCTGCCCCAGCCCCACCTCTTCCCGCCCCTGCTCCGCCCCAGCCCTGCCCCCACTCCACCCCTTCCCCAAAGCTCCCGCCCTGCTCTGCCCCAGCCCCACCTCTTCCCGCCCCTGAGGACTGCAGCAGGGCCAGGCCTGCACTCACCGGCGGCAGGAAGTGCAGGGACCCGACCCCAGCTGCGCCACTGGTGAGTGCTGCGGGGTGGTTCCTCCCTACCCCCCAAGCCAGCCCCCCCTTCCGGGGTCCCCCCCTACCCCATGGGGGAGGGGGCCGCATCGGGCCCCAGAATAACTAGGGATGGCCCTGGGAGGAGGCCCAGTGTCTGTGCAGTGGCCCAGTGTTAGGTGGCCCCTTAGCAGTAGCAGCGAAGTGCACCGATGCGAATACTGTACAGTCTGGAGATGCTGATGGGAATGGAAAGGGGACGCTGTTTGGCCCCCCCGCCTACTTCTGAGCCATTCCAGTCTCCACATTCTTCCTAGCTACTCTGAAACTTGCTCTCTTTGGATTCTCAGCAGCCTATACTCTGAGCTGCTCACTAGTATAATGAAATGCACGGCGTTCATTCCTCTCGAGCACTTTTTCACAATTACTGGTTATTTGCACTGCTGTGACGTGACAGGCAGCATCAGGGCTCCATTGTGCTGGGCACTGGGCACTTCTCTGCCCCAAAATGCATACAGTGTAATTGGAGAGAAGACACAACAAGTGATGGAAGATTGAGCAGGAAGTCTAATCATTCTACATCAGCCTCATCAGAGTCAGGGCCAGGGGGTTGGGAGGCACCTCTGATTCCAGGGAGACATTTGCAGCATTCGTTCTGCCGTCCTGTTCCAGGAGCTAGGAACCTCTGAGCAAGAGATGAAAAAAGATGCCTTTCTGATTGTACCAGATCCCTGTCGTTAAGGGTCCAAGTTTTCACTTGATCTGCATCCACAATCAAGACCAGATTTTCCAAGGAGCTGGTTGGGAAACCTGGCCACTGACTTTGCTGCCTAAATGAGAGTTGAGCTGTTTTGGAAATCTGGCTCTAACTGACCCGCAGGATAAATGCTCCCCTTAACACTGGGATTTCCTACTGGCTGAGTTGCAGCTGAGTATGTGGTAGTTGGGTAGCAGCGATTTGCTGAATGCCTAACTCTGCCTTTGTGAGACAGTGTCCTGGTCTCTCACATTCACCCCCCAGGAGGCAGGTATTTCCAAGCACTGCTGGTTTCTGAACTCTGGGCACAAACAGAATAACTTGGCCATCTCACTGGTGCTCTGGGCTTTCCTGTAGTTCCTTTAAAATCTAACTGAAATGGGTCAGGGCTATTCAATTCTCTCCCACAAAGTGGGATTGAGCTGCTGATTTTTCCCAGGAAGAGTGATGCTGCAGTAGAAGGACCTGGAGAGCTGGACAGTGTGACAAAACCACAGACCTCTGGAGGACACACGGTTTCTAGCAAATGGTGATCACTTACTACACTGTCTTTGACTCCTCACGCACTGACCCCGCGGGGAGCCCAGGGCTGGTTGGTCCTAAGAGTGTTTTCACTATAGTAGAAGTTTTAGTAATTCCATCTCACTAGTGGCCTCGCATTCCAGTGTAGCACAGAGTGGGCAGTAAGCAGGGTATAAACCCCATGTGTTCGGCTTCATGGCTAAGCTGCAAATGGATTCCGCTGTTTGTTTTGCAGAAGTAATGTCCAACCGAATGGAAGGAATGATGACATCTTACACACCACTTGCACCACCACAGCAGCAGATTGTAGCAATGGATCAAAGCAGTTATGGCACGGACCCATTCCAGCAAGGTCTTACCCCTCCACAGATGCCAGGAGACCACATGAACCCCTATGGTAAGGCTCTCCACGTACCGGGAGCAGCACTTATCTGTATGGCAGTTCAGACTGCAAAGGTTCAGCCTAGTGATTTATTTTTTCAATATTTTTTCTGCGATTTGTGCTAGAGCATATATTGAACCAGCATAGTTTTTATTTTTATTTATTTATATGCACAAAAATGGGTAGGAGAAAACCTGTTCCAGGCTCTAGGCACCCTTAACAAATATTTCAAAATACAGTTCTTAGCAATTACTAATCCAGCAACGTTACCCACCCCCAACGGAGTCAGCCAAGAGTGACCAAACAGAAATTAAACAGCACCAGAACCCCCCTCCGCCCACCCTCACAGTCCTTCCCTTTCCCCCAAAGCTCAGAAAAAAGCAGGCATTTTGCAGCATGCTCCCAGGGCCGCCCAGAGGGAGGGGGCAAGTGGGGCAATTTGCCCCAGGCCCCACAGGGGCCCCCACAAGAATATAGTATTCTATAGTATTGCAACTTTTTTTTATGGAAGGGGCCCCCGAAATTGCTTTGCCCCAGGCCCCCTGAATCCTCTGGGCGGCCCTGCATGCTCCAACAGAGGGAATGAATCTTGTGGTCCCCAAATGCAAAAATTACCATCTCCATAAACTCCCTCAAATGGTATGCTCTGACTTGTTAAAGAGCAGCTCTTGTATTGCTGCGAGATGTGCCAGGACAGAATATTCCCTCCCGGACTTATATGATACTTTCTGACCTAAGATAATTACTGGCTTCTACCCATTTCCCACTCACCACATCACATGGCCAGGTGTAACCAAATGGCACCTTTTACATGGTACTGCTAATGCTACACGAATGTAAAAAGCGTCATGGCTGTTACAGGACTATTACAGTCTTGGATTTAAATATGATTTAAGAGGATTTTTCAAACTGTGATAGTGACCTTGTAGCCCAACATGGCTCAGTTACGTCACTTTAACTTCTATGAAGTATGGGCACATTGGTATTGAGATGGATACATAGCTCTCTCGGTAACACTCACTGGAGTGACGTGCATGCAGCAGGAGGAAAGCAGACTCTGCTGTGTGCAGTTGTGTTTGTTGCAGAGAGGTGCATGCACACTGGGCAGTTTGGTAAATGAAACAGAGGAGTCTGAATTTCAAGTGTATTTCATAAAGAAACTTGAAGCCCAAAGGAACTTTGGAGGAGTCGGGTTTGGTGGCTAACATTTTGCTTGGCTCGCTCAATGAATCCCCACTAGAGAAATGGTCTGTGCCTCAAATCAAACACAAAGAAATACAATGCAACCATTTCAATTGAGTGCCACTGGAGCACTTTCTGGTGCCCTCCCAGGTGGTCAGTTGACATTTAAGCCACGAAAGGAGATAAAAGGCAGTATTGTCTCTGTTCCAAAACAAAACTCCATTGCATTTGCAGATATGACTTTTACTACATTGTGTCTGGGTGAGGAACATTTTTTCCCAAAGAGCCGTTTCCCATTGTCAGCATTGGGGGCCTGGTCCTGCATTAATTGACTACCCAACGTTTCTGTTATGGAATGCAAGGTCCCAGCTCGTGAGGAGCATGTGATCCTCCCTGCTCTCTGTTGGTTGTCTGCTCAT